>NC_087359.1:74203094-74506124 GCF_030014295.1 Loxodonta africana | reverse complement strand
ACAAAGACCTGGTTAGATTTATTCCTAAGTATTTTATCTTTTTAGGGGCTATTATAAATGGTATTGTTCTCCTGATTTCCTTTTAAAAGTCTTTGTTGGATATAGGGAAAGTCAGCACAACTGGACTAATCCAAAAGCTAAGAAGTTTCCCGAATACAACCAAACACTTCGAGGGACAGAGCAGCAGGGGTAGGGGTCTGGGAAACACGGTTTCAGGGGACATCTAAGCCAACTGGCATAACAAAATGTATTAAGAAAACATTCTGCATCTCACTTTGGTGAATGGCACCTGGGGTCTTAAAAGCTAGAAGAGGCCATCAATTGGTTCCAACCCAACTGAAGCAAAGGAGAATGAAGAACATCAAAGACACAAGGAAAATATGAGCCCAGGAGAAAGAAAGGGCCACATAAACCAGAAAGTCCATCAGCCTGAGACTGGAAGAACTAGATGGTGCCTGGCTACCACCAATGACTGCCCTGACAGGGAACTCAATAGAGAATCCCTGATGGTGCAGGAGAAAAGTGGGATGCAGATCTCAAATTCTAGTAAAAAGATCAGACTTAATGGTCTGACTAAGGCTGGAGGGCCCCAGAGATCATGGCCCCTGGACTCTCTGTTAGCCCAAAACTAAAACCATTCTGGAAGCCAACTCTTCAGACAAAGATTAAACTGGACTATAAGACATAAAATGATACTGGTGAGGAGTGTGCTTCTTAGTTCAAGTAGACACACGAGACTATGTGGGCAGCTCCTGTCTAGAGGCTAGATGAGAAGGCAGAGGGAGATAGGAGCGGGTTGAACGCACACAGGATATACAGGGTGGAGAGAAAGAGTGTGGTGTCACATTGTAGAGAGAGCAACTAGGGTCATATAACAATATGTGTATGGATTTTTGTATGAGAAACTGACCTGAATTGTAAACTTTCACTTAAAGCATTAAAAAAAAGTTCTTTTGTTGGTTTATAGGAATCCAACTGATATCTACATGTTGATCTTATATCGTGCTACTCTGTCGAATCTTTCTACTAGTTCCAATAGTTTTCTTGAGGAATCTCTGAGGTTCTCCATGTATACTATCATTATCACATCATCTGTGAATAGGGACAGTTTAACTTCTTCCTTTATAATTTGGATTCTTTTTATTTCTTTTTCTTGCCTACTGCTCTAGCTAGGTCTTCCAACAATGTTAAATAGGTGTGGTGATAAAGGGCATCCTTCTCTTGTTTTCATTCTCAGGGGAAATGATTTCAGCCTCTCTCTGTTTAGAACGATGATGGCTGTTGGTTTTATATAGATGCCCCTTGTTACGTGAAGGAATTGTCCTTCTGTTCCTGTTTTATTCACAGTTTTTATCAGAAATGGGTGTTAGACTTTATTGAATGCCTTTTATGCATCAATTGAGATGATCATATGATTCTTTTTTGTTTGTTCTAGTTATGTGGTGAAGTACGTCGATTAATTTTCTAATGTTGAATCATCCTTGCATGCCTGATATGAATCTCACTTGGTTGTGGTTTATTATTTTTTTTTTTTGATATGATGAATTGTATTGGCTAGAATTTTGTTGAGAATTTTCACATCCATATTCATTCAGAGATATTGGTCTGTAATTTTCTTTCTTTTTTTTTTTGTGGTATCTTTGCCTAGCTTTGGTATCAGGGTTACGCTGGCTTTACAGAATGAATTCAGGAATAATCCTTCCTTTTCTATGTTCTGAAATAGTTTGAGTAGTACTGGGGTGAGCTCTTATCTGAATATTTGGTAGAATTCTACAGTGTTGCTGTCTGAGCCAAGGCTTTTGTTGTTGTTGTTGGGAGTTTTTTTTATTACCTCTTTGATCTCTTCTCTTGATGTTGGTCTGTTCTATCCCAGCTTGTGTCCGTTTAGGCAGGTAGTCTGTTTCTAGAAAATTGTCCATTTCCTCTAGGTTCTCAAATTTGTTGGAGTACCATTTTTCATTGTAGTCTGTTATCCTTTTTATTTCAGTTGAATCTGTTGTAATGTCCCCCATTTAATTTCTTATTTGGGTTATTTGTTTCCTCTCCTGTTTTTCTTTCATCTGTTTGGCAAATGGTTTGTCAATTGTGTTGATTTTCTTCAAAGAACCAACTTTTGGTCTTGTTGATTCTCTCTATTGTTTTTCTCTTCTCTATTTCATTTATTTCTGCTCTAATCTTTATTATTTCCTTTCTTCTGGTGCCTGAGGGCTTCTTTTGCTGTTCTCTTTCTATTTGTTCAAGTTGTAGGGCTAACATTTTGATTTTGACCCATTCTTTTTTTGATGTGTACACTTATTGCTATGAATTGCCCTATGAGCCATACTTGTGCTATGTCCCAAAGGTTTTGATATGTTGTATTTTCATTCTCATTTGATTCTAAGAATTTTTTTATTGCCTCTTTGATTTCTTCTGTTACCCAGTTGTTTTTTAAGAAAGGTGTTATTAAGTTTCAATGTATCTGATATTTTTCCTTGCTCTTCAAGTTATTGCTTTCTACTTTTATGGTGTGATCAGAGAGAACGTTTTAGATTATTTCTATGTTTTGAATTTTATTGAGGGTTGCTTTGTGAACTACAATATAGTCTATTATGGATAATGTTCGATATGCATTGGAAAACAACGTATCGTTTTCTGCTGTTGGGAGTGTTATATATATGCCTATGAAGTCAAGTTGGTTGGTTTTGGCCTTTAGATCGTCTGTGTTTTCGCTGAATTCCTTTCTAGAGGTTTTGTCCTTTACCGAAAGTGGTGTGTTAAAGTCTCCTACTGTTATTGTGGAACTGCCTATTTCTCTTTTCAGTGCTTTTGGAGTTTTGTTTTGTTTTATTTTTGTTTTTTTCATATGTTTTGGAGCTCTGTTGCTGGGTGCATAAATATTTATTAGGGTTATGTCTTTCATGCATATTTTTAACTCTTGGTCTGCTATTTAACTCTTTGTGTGTACACATCTTCCTGACTCAGACTGTAAGTTCTCCAGGAGCAGTGACTCATTCATTCCACTTATTACACAGTATTTTCCTTGAATAGATGCCTGAAATAAAGTTGGTATTCAGTACATAATAACTGAAAGAGTGAATTAATAAATCTCAACCATTATAGAGTAAGCTTCATCACAGAAATCATAAACTCCAGAGGCAGTTCCAAGAAAGAAGCTGCAAGGTGGTGGTTGTTAGCTGTGGTTGGGTTAACTCCAACTCATGGCGATCTAGTGTACAACAAAATGAAACGCTGCATGGTCCCTGCACCACCCTTACCGTCACCCACGTGTTCGAGTCCGCTGTTGTGGCTATTGTGCTAATCCATTTCACCATGGGTCTCTCACATCCTCATGGCTCTCTACTTCACCAAACATGATATCCTCCTCCAGTGATGTGTAAGCCAGTTGGTCAATGTCCTGTTGTGATCCTTTAGGCTTTCATTGGCTAATTTTCAGAAGCGGATCATCAGGTCTTTCTTCCTAGTCAATCTTAGCCTGGAAGTTCTGCTGAAACCTGTCCATCATGGTTGACCATGTTAGTAGTTGAAACAACAGTGGCATAGCTTCTGGCATCATAGCAGCACACAAGCCACCATAGTGTGACAAACTGACAGGTGCTGGGCAAGGTGCTTAAGTGACAACATAAACAGAGATGCTACGAAGGCTTGTTTCTTCAGACGCTCTATTTAGCAATGTTTGTATCAAAAGGCATCTTGCTCCTTCTTAGAGACCAGCAATGTTCCGAACACCACTGGCTCCTCTCACTCACTCGAGCCCACAGGCCTAAAGCTGCTGGCCAGCCTCATCCTTCTGAAAGTCATTGTGAGTTTATTTCACCGGATAATCTAAAAAGCCAGGTGTTTGCCCAGGGCAGGCCTGAGAGTGTGAGCCTACTAATGAACACAGAAAATGCAGGTCAGTGCCCTGGCCTCATCTTTCTCTCTGTTCTGTGCTGTTCTTCGTCTCAGTGACCTTATGGCTGCAAATGAAAAATAACAGGAGGGCTGGGAACAATGAGCAGGCTGGAAGGGTCAGGGAGGGGGGCTTGTCTTACAAACTTCTGTAGCCACTGTCAGCACCACCACATACAAGGTCATACACTGCTGTGTGACCTTGAGCAAGATTAGCAGCTTTTCTAAGCTTCAATCTTGTCCCCTGTAAAATAGGGGTAATAATATTACTGACTTCACAGGATTTCCACCCAATGGCCTCATTGGAAGTGGATTCACATGGGCCTATGGAAACTACCACTACGCATCTGGCTTGTGTGTTACTATGATGCTGAAAGCTATGCCACCGGTATTTCAAACACCAGCAGGGTCACCCATGGTGGACAGGTTTCAGTGGAGCTTCCAGACTAAGACAGACTAAGAAGAAAGGTCTGGTGATCTATTTCTGAAAATTCACCAATGAAAACCCTATAGATCTCAACAGAACACTGTCTCATATAGTGCTGGAAGACCGGCCCCCTAGATGGGAAGGCACTCAAAATACACAGTGGCCAACAATGGACTCAAACATACCAATGATCGTAAAGATGGCACAGACCAAGCAGCGTTTTGTTCTATTGTACGTGAGATCACCGTGAGTCCAAGCCAACTTGATAGCAACTAGCAACAAGAAGACACTATAGAATCCCCTGCCCCAAAAGATGTAGAGTGATAACTCTAAGATGATTGCACAACACTGATCCATAAAATAATGGTTTCCATTTATTAAACATGTACCATGTGCCTGGACAGTGCTACTTGCTTTATATTGATCATCCATTATCTCCACAAGAATCTCACAAGTAGATATTATTATTCTGTTGTAGAGAAAAGCAAATAGAGGCCCAGAGAGGGTAAGCAACATCTTTGGTCAGGGGGCACAGATCACCCACCCTTTCCCCTATGATGGTGGCTCCCCGTTTGCTCTGTGGCTGGTGTCATGGCCAGGTGGAGTCCAGGGGGCCCCAAGAGGTCACGTGTGGCCTTTCCAAAGGACTGCAGGAAGCGTTCCTGTTGATATGCCAGAAGGAGGCAGGCTGGGGACCCCAAACTGCCCACTTAGGGGAGGATTCAATAGCAAACAGAAGGCTTTGCTGTTCTCGCTTCTTTCCATGGAAAATACAGGGCAGTTCCTCTGCCACCTGGGTGCCCTGCCACCTCATTGCAAAATGGCCTATAAGAGCTCCCTAGCATCCTCCGCCCCCATGCCATCTGGGTGGCCACGTCTTCTGACGGCCCCCTCCACCCAGCTCCACCTTCCTACCCTGCCTGCCCTCCTCCAAGGGCCCACTTCCTCTCATCTAATTCTTACAGGGAAAGAAATGCCACATTTATTAAAGTGCAGGCTTATCTATTTCATCAGCAACGTAAGCTGCAGTGATAAATCCCTAAGCTAAACACACAAAGGGCAAGATGAAGCTTGAATACAGATTAGAATAAAGAAGCAGGGGAGGGTAGGTACTCGCCTTCACCCAGCTATTGGCTGTCTGTCCCACCCCCGAGGGGTCTCTATCCAGTAGTGCTGCTCCTGCCTCCTTGCAGGGGCAGGGGGCTGGGGCAGAGGCAATTGTCCACACTGACACATTATCTGCATAGTTCTGGTAAAACCTCCACAAATGTTCTATTTAGGAAAAATTGGCTTTGTTGCATCTTATAAAACTTCTGAATCATCTAAATTGATTGCCTTCTCTTCATTCAGCACATATGGGCTAGGATACAAGGTGCAGGAGACTAAAGTTCCCAGCAATGGAGGTGTGGGACACAGAGATGAACAAGACACAGCCTGGACTCCTGACCCCAAGGAGCTCACGGCCAAGGTCAAAGAGTAAGGGACTCTCTGTAGAGGTTTCCCAAAACATGTGGGCTTCACTAACTAGGTATCGTTCTGCTGCCTCCATATGGAAATCAAATGTAGGAAAACATTTTCTTCTGAGGCTGCATCCAAAGCTCCCAGACATTTCTCCAGAGCAGCCCAGTGACCCTGAGCGGCGCTGTGCACTCATAGTCCACTTAAGGACACACTGAATCGCTATGACGGTGGGAACACAGCAGCGATTCATAGCACCTGGCGGCTTCTTATATGATGATTGGTGGTAGAAAGCATTGCACAGCCCCCTCCAGGCCACACTGTTGCTCTGATCTGTGCCTTTATTAAAAGAACTCCCGTAGTTTAATTGGTCACATGGTCACTCAAATCAAAGACTACACTTCCAAGCACACCTTGTAGTTAGGTGTGGACATGCGATCAGCTAATGTGATGTGAGTAAAAGCGGTATGGCAATTTCAAACAAATGCCTTTAAAGAAATGGATCGTGATCTCCTTGATCCTTTCTCCCTCCTGTGGGCTAGAATGCAGGCATGATGGCATGCGCTCAAGCAGCCATCTTGGACCATGACATGGAAGCCACATGCTCAGGATGCCAGAGCAACAAGGTCAAAGAAGCCTGGGTCCCTGATACTGTGGAGCCTTACCATGCCTGGACTAACTTCTTTTACAGGAGAGCAAAAGAGTGAGAGAAACTGTTATTTGAGGTATTCTGTCATTCGTAGGCATACTTAATTGTAACTGCTGCACCCTGTCTAATTTATTAAATAAGAGTATTCGTTCTGTCACTCATTCCTTCAAGAACTAGTACTGATGCCTCCTAAGTACTTAGATCTGTGCAATGTGCACTGTGCACTGTGAACACAGTAAGCAACGCAGGCATGTGCCTGTACTAGAGGTACTTATATTCTAAACGGTCTTATTGGTTCTGCTGAGTTCTGGCGAGGTAAGTCTACGGCTCAGCGCAGCTCTAGATCCCTGGGAGGAGTCAGTCTGTATGTGCGCATGTGTGTGCGTGTGTATATGGGTGTGAATGATAAAAGCAGAGAGAGAAGAAATGAAGGGAGGAGGAGGAGGAGAAAAAGAAGGGCAGGAGAAGAAGAAGAAAGAAGAAAGAGAGGAAAGAAGAGAAAACGGAGAGGAAAGAGAGACAAACCCAGATTCTTTGACTTCTCTTATAATTTCTCTGGCAGCACCCACTGGAGAACCAGATACCCAAGTCAGCTCAACTGCCAATATGCAGTCTTCTCCTGACCTTACTTTGATTTTTTGTTTTACAAATCGAGTCAGACTCTCATACAAAAATTTATACAGACCTTGCTTTGAAACCCTGGTGGTGCAGTGGTTAAGTGCTACGGCTGCTAACCAAAGGGTCGGCAGTTTGAATCCACCAGGCACTCCTTGGAAACTCTATGGGGCAGTTCTACTCTGTCCTACAGGGTCACTATAAGTTGGAATCGACTCGATGGCACTGGGTTTGGTTTCGGTTTGACTCTCTCCCTAATGAGGCAGCACACTCCTTCCCTCCACTATCTACTTTCATGTCCATTCGGCCAGCTTCTGATCCCCTCTGCCTTCTCATCTCCCCTCCAGACAGGAGATGCCAACATAGTCTCATGTGTCTACTTGATCCAAGAAGCTCACTCCTCACCAGTATCGTTTTCTATCCCACAGTCCAGTCCAGTCCCTGTCTAAAGAGTTGGCTTTGGGAATGGTTCCTGTCTTAGGCTACCAGAGGGTCTGGGAGCCATGACCTCTGAGGTCCTTCTAGTCTCAGTCAGACCATTAAGTCTGGTCTTTTTTACAAGAATTTGGGGTCTGCATCCCACTGCGCTCCTGCGCCCTCAGCGGTTCTCTGTTGTGTTCCCTGTCAGGAGTAGTCATTGGTTATAGCCAGGCACCATCTGGTTCTTCTGGTCTCAGGCTGATGCAGTCTCTGGTTTATGTGGTCCTTTCTGGCTCTTGGGTTCATAATTGTCTTGTGTCTTTGGTATCCTTCATTCTCCTTTGCTCCAGGTGGGTTGAAACCCATTGATGCATCTTAGATGGCTGCTTGCTAGCGTTTAAGACCCCAAAAGCCACTCTCCAAAGGGGGATGCAGAATATTTTCTTAATAGATTTTATTATGCCAATTGACTTAGATGTCCCCGGAAACCACGGTCCTCAAACCCCTGCCCCTGCTATGTTGGCCTTCGAGGAATTCAGTTTATTCAGGAAACTTCTTTGCTTTTAGTTTATTCCAGTTGTACTGACCTCGCCTGTATTGTGTTGTCTTTCCCTTCACCTAAAATAATTCTTATCTACTATCTAATTAGTGAAAACTCCTCTCCCTCCCTCCCTCCCCCCTCTCTTAACCATCAAAGAATATTTTCTTCTCTGTTTAAACTATTTCTCCAGGTAATATAATAGTGGCCTTATACAATACTTCCCCTTTTGCAACTGACTGATTTCACTCAGCATAATGCCTTCCAGGTTCCTCCATGTCATGAAATGTTTCATGGGTTCATCGCTATACTTGTTTCACTGTGTAAATATACCATAATTTATTTATCCATTCGTTATGGGTACCTTGGTTGCTTCCACCTTTTTCCTATTGTAAACAGTGCTGCAATGATGGGTGTACACATATCTGTTCATGTAAAGGCTCTTAATTCTCTAGGATATAGTCCAAGGAGTGGGGTTGCTGGATCATATGATAATTCTATTTCTAGTTTTATAACAAAGTGCCAAATCTATTTCCAAAGTGGTTCTATCATTTTACCTTCCCACCTGCAGTGTATAAGTGTTCCAGTCTCTCCACCTTTCCAACATTTATTGTTTTGTGTTTTTTGGATCAATGCCACCCTTGTTGCAGTGAGGTGAACTCTCACCGTAGTTTTGATTTGCATTTCTCTAATGGCTAATGATCCTGAGCATTTCCTCATGTATCTGTTAGCTGCCTGAATGTCTTCTTTAGTGAAGTGTCTGTTCATATCTTTTGCCCATTTTTTAATTGGGTTATTTGTCTTTTGTAGTTGAGTTTTTGCAGTATCATGTAGATTTTAGAGATGAGATGCTGATCAGAAATATCACAACTAAAAACCTTTTCCCAGTCTGTAGGTAATCTTTTTAGTCTTTTGGTGAAGTCTTTGGATGAGCATAGGTGTTTGATTTTTGGGAGCTCCCAGTTATCTAGTTTCTTTTCTGCATTGTTAGTAATGATTCCTATACTGTTTATGCCATGTATTAGGGCTCCTAACATAGTCCCTATTTTTTCTTCCCTGATCTTTATCGTTTTAGATTTTATATTTAGGTCTTTGATCCATTTTGAGCTCATTTTTGTGCATAGAGTGAGGTATGGGTCTTGTTTCATTTTTTTGCAGATGGATATCCAGTTACGCCAGCACCATTTGTTAAAGAGACTGTCTTTTCTCCATTTAACTGACTTTGGGCCTTTGTCAAATATCAGCTGCTCACATGTGGGTGGATTTATGTCTGGATTCTCAATTCTGTTCCATTGGTCTATGTATCTGTTGTACCAGTACCAGGCTGTTTTGACTACTGTGGTGGTACAATACGTTCTAAAATCAGGTAAAGTAAGGCCTCCCACTTTGTTCTTCTTTTTCAGTAATGCCTTATTTATCCAGGGCCTCTTTCCCTTCCATATGAAGTTGGTGATTTGTTTCTCCCTCTCATTAAAGAATGTCATTGGGATTTGGATCAGAATTGCATTAAATTTATAGATCGCTTTTGGTAGAATAGACATTTTTACAATGTTAAGTCTTCCTATCCATGAGCAAGGTATGTTCTTCCACTTATATAGGTCTCTCTTGGTTTCTTGCAGTAGTGTTTTGTAGTTTTCTTTGTATAGGTCTTTTACATCTCTGGTAAGTTTTATTCCTAAGTATTTTATCTTCTTGGGGGCTACTGTAAATGGTATTGATTTGGTAGTTTCCTCCTTGATGGTCTTTTTGTTGGTGTAGAGGAATCCAACTGATTTTTGTATGTTTATCTTGTATCCTGATACTCTGCTGAACTCTTCTATTAGTTTCACTAGTTTTCTTGAGGATTCTTTAGAGTTTTCCGTGTATAAGATCATGTCATCTGCAAATAGAGATACTTTTACTTCTTCCTTACCAATCTGGATGCGCTTTATTTCTTTATCTAGCCAGTTGCTCTGGCTAGGACCTCCAGCACAGTGTTGAATAGGAGTGGTGATAAAGGGCATCCTTGACTGGTTCCTGATCTCAAGGGGAATGCTTTCAGACTCTCTCCATTTAGGATGATATTGGCCATTGGCTTTGCATAAATACCCTTTATTATGTTGAGGAATTTCCTTCTATTCCTAATTTGCTGATAGTTTTTTATCATCAGTGGGTGTTGGACTTTGTCAAATGTCTCTTCTGCATCAATTGATAAAATCATGTGATTCTTGTCTTTTATTTTATTTATATGATGGATTACATTAATTGCTTTTCTAATGTCAAACTATCCCTGCATGTCATACCTGGCATGAATCCCACTTGGTCATGGTGAATTATTTCTTTGATTTGTTGTTGAATTCTATTGGCTAGAATTTTGTTGAGGATTTTTGCATCTAAGTTCATGAGGGATATAAGTCTGTAATTTTCTTCTTCTTTTTTTTTTTTTTTTTTTTTTGTGGAGTCTTTACCTGGTTTCGGTATCAGGGATATGCTGGCTTCATAGATTGAGTTTGGGAGTATTCCATCCTTTTCTATGCTCTGAGATACCTTTAGTAGTAGTGGTGTTAGCTCTTCTCTGAATGTTTGGTAGACCTCTGCAGTGAAGTTCGGGCCAGGGCTTTTTTTGTTGGGAGTTTTTTGATTACCTTTTCAATCTCTTCTTTTGTTATGGATCTACTTGGTTGTTCTACCTCTGTTTGTGTTAGTTTACGTAGGTAGTGTGTTTCTAGGAATTCATCCATTTCTTCCAGGTTGTCAAATTTGTTAGAGTACAGTTTTTCAGAGTAATCTGACATGATTCTTTTAATTTCAGTTGGGTCTGTTGTAATATTGCCCATCTCATTTCTTATTTGTGTTGTTTGCTTCCTCATCTGTTTTTCTTTTGTCCATCCGGCCAATGGTTTAACAATTTTGTTAATTTTTTCAAAGAACCAGCTTTTGGACTCGTTAACTCTTTCAACTGTTTTTCTGTTTTCTATTTCATTTAATTCTGCTCTAATTTTTATTATTTGCTTTCTTCTGGTGCCTGAGGGTTTCTTTTGTTGCTCTCTTTCTATTTGTTCAAGGGGTAGGGATAATTCTTTGATTTTGGCCCTTTCTTCTTTTTGTATGTGTGTGTTTATTGATATAAATTGACCTCTGAGCACTGCTTTCACTGTGTCCCAAAGGTTCTGATGGGAAGTGTTTTCATTCTCATTGGATTCTGTGAATTTCTTTATTCCATCCTTAATGTCTTCTATAACCCAGTCGTTTTTGAGCAGGGTATTGTTCAATTTCCAAGTGTTTGATTTCTTTCCCTGCTTTTTCTGTTATTGATTTCAATATTTTAATGCCTTTATAACCAGAGAAGATGCTTTGTAATATTTTGATGTTTTGGATTCTACTAAGGCTTGCTTTATGACCTAATATGTGGTCTATTCTAGGTAATGTTATATGTGCACTAGAAAAGAAAGTATACTTGGCTGCTGTTGGGTGGAGTGTTCTGTATATGTCTATGAGGTCAAGTTGGTTGCTTGTAGCATTTAGATCTTCCGTGTCTTTATTGAGCTTCTTTCTGCATGTCCTGTCCTTTACCGAAAATGGTGTGTTGAAGTCTTCTACCATAATTGTGGTGCTATCTCACTTTTCAATACTGTTAGAGTTTCTTTTATGTATCTTGCAGCCCTGTCATTGGGTGCATAAATATTTAATATGGTTATATCCTCCTGGTATATTGTTCCTTTAATCATTATATAGTGTCCTTCCTTATCCTTTGTCGTGGATTTAACTGGAAAGTCTATTTTGTTGGAAATTAATACTGCCACTCCTGCTCTTTTTTGATTGTTGTTTGCTTGATATACTTTTTTCCATCCTTTTAAAAAAAAAAAAATTTTTTTTTTTTTTTGAGTTTTAGTTTGTTTGAGTCTCTAAGTCTAAGGTGTGTCTCTGTAGGTACCATATAGACGGATCATGTTTTTTCATCCTCTCTGCTACTGTCTCTTTACTGGCGCATTTAGTCCATTTACATTCAGTGTAATTATCAACAGGTATGTGTGTTGTGATGAGTTCACTGCTATCATTCTGATGTCTTTTTTTTGTGTGCGTTGTTGACAGTTTCTTTTTCCCACTTAATTTTTTGTGCTGAGTAGTCTATCTTTATGTATTTTCTTTTCCTCTCATTCGTTGTTGTTGATTTTGTTTCTCCTAAGTCTATATTTTTTTTCTTGTACTGTATTTTCATGAGTAGGATAGTTAGTCTCCTTTGTGGTTACCTTAATATTCACCCCTATTTTTCTAAGTTTAAATCTAATTTTTATTTCTTCATATCGTCCTGCTTCCTCTCCATATGAAAGACCTATGACTACATTTCTTAGTCCCTCTTTATTGTTTTAATGCTGTCTTCTTTTAAGTAATAACATTGCTGTTTCCCTGTTTTGAGCATTTTTTTATCTTGACTTATTTTTGTGATTTCCCTGTTTGGGTCGACATCTAATTGCTCTGTCCAGTGTTCCAGTCTTGGGTTGATACCTGATATCATTGATTTTCTAACCAAAGAACTCCCTTTAGTATTTCTTGTAGTTTTGGTTTGGTTTTTCCAAATTCCCTAAACTTCTGTTTATCTGGAAATGTCCTAATTTCACCTTCATATTTAAGAGACAGTTTTGCTGGATATATGATTCTTGGCTAGCAATTTTTTTTCCTTCAGTGCTTTATATAGGTCATCCCATTGCCTTCTTGCCTGCATGGTTTCTGCTGAGTAGTCCAAGCTTATGCTTATTGACTCTCCTTTGTAGGTGACTTTTCATTTATCCCTAGCTGCTCTTAAATTTCTCTCTTTATCTTTGGTTTTGGCAAGTTTGATTATATTATGTCTTGGTGACTTTCTTTTAGAACCTACCTTATGTGGAGTTCGATGAGCATATTGGATAGATATCTTCTCATCTTTCATGATATCAGGCAAATTTTCTGCCAACAAATCTTCAACAATTCTCTCTGTATTTTCTTTTGTCCCTCCCCATTCTGGTACTCCAATCACTCGTAGGTTATCTTCTTGATAGAGTTCCACATGATTCTAAAGGTTTCTTCATTTTTTTTAATTCCTTTATCTGATTTTTCTTCAAATACATTGGTTTCAAGTTCACCAGTTCTGCCCTCCATTTGCTCAATTCTGCTCCTCTGATTTTCTGTTGAATTGTCCACTTCTGTAATTTTATTGTTAATCCTCTGGATTTCTGACTGCTCTTTATGGATTCTTGCAGCTTATTCCATTTTTCATTACATTCTTGAATATCCTTTTTAATTTCTTCAACTGCTTTATCTGTGTGTTCCTTGGCTTGTTCTCTGTATTGCCTGATATCCTTCCTAATTTCATTCCTGATGTCTTGAGGAGTTCTGTATATTAATCTTTTGAATTCTGCATCCAATAATTCTAGAAGGCACCTTCATCCAGAGGATCCATTGATTCTTTGTTTTGAGAGCTTGTTGAGGTGATCACGGTCCATTTCTTTATGTGACTAGATACTGACTGTTGTCTCCAAGCCATCTGTAAGTCATAATATTTGTTTATTTTATGTTGGCTTACTGTATTGTAGCTTCTTGCTTTGTTTTGTTTTTGATATGCCCAAATGGGTTGCTTGAGTGAGCTAGCTTGATTATTTTTGCCTTTGAAGCTCTGGCATCCTGTCACCAGATTCCTAACCTTACTTTGGATATGAACTCTTAGCTATTCATCCCAGGTCCTTGCATGCACTTGGTGATTCTCATCACCCATTTGCTCTATCCAAAATCCATGCAGCCATTCTTGACTCCTATCTTCCCTCATACCCTCCATATAATCCATCAGCAAATGCTCTCATTCTTCCTCCAGATCAATTCTGAACTCTTTATTAGATAAGAGTATTGTAAAGATGATAAATTTCACAAATCCAGTAATTGTATCCTAAGTTACATAAAAGCACATCCTCAAACTGAGAAGCTATGTGTTGAAGTAGTTATGGGTGAAGAGCCATGGTATCTGCAGCTTTCTCTCCCATGGTTCAGTAGTAATAATGATGATGATAATGAGGAGGAAAGGAAGAGAGTGAGAAGAAAATACGGTAAAATGCTAGCAACTGGTAAAGAGCATACACGTACTCATTGTATCATTCTTGCAAATTTTCCATTGGTTTGAAATTGCTGCAAAGAAGCAGTTAAGGATAAATAAATAAATCCTGAAGCTGCATCTTCCTCACATCCACTATGGCTAATATATGAGTCCGAGCCTCCATCTTACACCACCTGGATGATGTGAGAGCTTTCACCTCCTACCCTATCTCCTTTCTGCTGTCTTTGCCCTTCCAGGGTCTGTTCTCAACATGGTGGCCAGAGAGATTCTTTAAAACACAAGTCGGATCATGTCACTCCTCTGCTGCAAACCTTCAATGCTCCCATCTCATCTAGGATGAAACCAAAGACCCTAACATGGGCCCCAGGCCCTGCCTTCCAGACTTCACCCTCCCTCTCATTGGCAGCTCCCTCCACTTGGTCACTCTGGTTTTCTTCTTGTTCCCCAAATGGTTTTACCTCTGCCCTGATGGTCACAGGGGGCTCCTTCTCACAGTCATTCAAGCTTCTGGTTCAATGTCTCTCCTCAAATCAGATTCCTTCCTACCACACCCCATCACTTCCTACTTCCTGCCCCTCCTTTGTTTCTCTCTGAAGCACCTACCATTACCTGGTTTTACGTTATGTGATTATGACTATATTTCCTGCCTGCTCTAACTGAACGTAAGCACCACGCGACTAGGGACTTTGTTCTGTTTTTTCCCATATCCCCCAGTGCCTGGCACACAATAAAGGGTCAAGATCGGTTCTGAATAAGCAGAGTTCAAGTGCTTGGTCCCTGCTTTAACCTTCCCCATCCTTGCTCCCAAAGTGTTGTGACTGGGCTGGTCCTCGTGCCTCCTCCACTGTGGGCCTCTTACCCTAGGCCCTCAAAAGGCCTCTCCAGCTCACAGTTTCTCTCAAACCCCCTCAGAGGCTCCAACCTTGCCCCATCGGCACATCATTCACCCAACTGAGCCATATGGAACCTTTACACTGGGCACACGCATCCCTTCCCACGTGCCTCCCGCAGCCTGGTACATACCTCCCACCTCCCAAGGACTCAGCCCATATGTTTAAGGAAGGGAATAAAGCCCCCACCCCGCTGCTCAGAGCAGCCTTCTCCAGTAGGACACAGAGTTCCAGCTCCTTCCTGGCCTTTTTCCCAATTCTTTAATCACTACTGTCTGCTTACAGAAAGGCCACAACCAACCTTTCCAAACAAATTTATTGCTGTTCCCCTTTGTAAACCTTTCGTCCCTTAAGCATCCGTGCCCTCAAGACTCTGATTCATCCCAGGTCACCCTCCATCATCCTCTGGCCTATTTAATCCCACCCATCCTTGAAAGCAGGTTGTGATGCCCTCCTGGCCACAGCAGCCTCCCCCAGGACATTCTGAGCATGTACATCCATAATTCTGGTGTGGCCCCTGTACTGTTAATTGCCCTTGTATTGTACAGTCTGGTCTTTCAGCTCTTGGGTTTAAGCTCCTGAGGCCAAGGGTGGGTCTTACCATCATCAAGCCCCCATAGTACTGATCAGAGAGCTCTGTGCCTAGTCGGTGCTTCATATCCCACTACAGATGGTTCTGTGCTGCCCTCAGTTCCTAAATATCCTAACTCTATAGGCAGATGAAGCACTGGTGGTTCTGTGGTAGAATTCTCTCTTCCATGCAGGAGACCTGGGTTTGACTCATGGCCCATTCAACTCAAGCACAACCACCATCTGTCTATCAGTGGAGGCTTGCTATGATGTTGCAGGTTTTAGCAGAACTTCCAGACTAAGATGGACCAGGAAGACAGGACTGATGCTCTTCTGAAAATCAGTCAATGAAAACTCTACGGATCGCAACAGTACCACCCACAGCCGATCATGGGGATGGCACAGGACTGGGCTGTGTTTTGTTCCGTTGTACGTGGAGTTGCCGCTATTCAGGGACCAGCTCTATGGCAACTGACAACAACGACTGCAGGGGATGGACATTGAGCACCCTGGGGAAGAAGACCTCTAAGACCCTCGGGCAGACGCTGAAGCCTCTTCATCCTGACAGCTAGGGAGGCTGCTCCTCGGTGCCATGGACTTCTGTACCCTTGAGGTCCCGGGGCAGTGCCGACCACTCCCCCTAGTGCTTGGCAGCTCTTTGGTTTCCTTCCCCAATGCCCTCTTGCTCTTGTCCTCACTGCACTGGGCTCTGCTGATTCCTCACAGTTTTGCCAACTCACCAAGGTCATTGTGAATTCCAACACTGTTCTCACCGCCTGGCTTTCCCTCTCCCCTGAACCTCATTTTGGTCCCAGCCAGAACGTATTCTAAATCTTCCGGCTTCTTGGGCACGGTGGTAATTAGTGGACCAGCTCCAGGACTCTCCCTCTTCCCCCAGCCATATGGTAAGGTCAGCCTCAGTCTGGCCCTCTCGGGCTATGTCCCAGAGGGAGGGGCGAGAGGAGCTCAGCTCTGGTCAAGCTCCTAGGCATGATCAAGCCACGATGGCCCCCTGGGGGTGGAGACAGCTGACTTGGCCACAGCAAGGGCAGTTCCTCCAGCTCCTGGGAGGCTTGGCTTCTGGGCACAACTTTTCTTAAGGCAACCCTGTGCTGGGGAAAGCCACTCAACCCCAGGATCAGAACCCAGGAACTTGGGACTCACTTCTGGAATTGCATTAGGTTATGAACTGGGAGAGGTCGGTGGTGGCTCAGTGGTAGAATTCTTCCCATGTGGAAGACCCTGGTTCGATTTCTAGTCAAGGAACTTCAGACACAGCCACCACCCACGGTGGCTTGTGTGTTGCTATGATGCTGAATAGGTTTTAGCAGGGCTTCCAGATTAAGACAGACTAGGAAGAAAGGTCTGGTGACCTACTTCCAAAAATCAGCCAGTGAAAACCCTATGCATCACAACAGTCCAATCAGCAACCAACTATGGGGATGGCAAAGGACTGCCCAGCAGGTGGTCTGCTGTGCATGGAGTCACCACGAGTTGCTGGTTGACTCGACCGCAGCAGACAACAACAACCAGTGAAGGGGGAGTTAAGTCTTCTCACAACAAGCCGGGCACTGCGAACGCAGTGTGATCTGGCCATCAGGCTTGCCTCGGCTCTGGCTGGTGGAGTCATAGAGAAAGGCAATGTAGTGCAGCCACCAAGAGAGTGAGCCCTGGTTTGGAAGGAGCCACACCCTGCCTCTTCCAAGCTGTGCACCGTGGACAGGCTGCCACAGCGCCCCGGCCCGGAGCTGCCTGTCTCCAGGGAGCGTGGTGCACTACCAGGAGGGCTGCATGAGCCGCAGACAGCAAGGCCCCAGCACAGAGCCTCCACGTGGTCAGCCCTCAGCAGACGCCAGCAACTGCTACTCTTATTATCCGAGAAAGGGATGATCTTAGAAGTTGCTCAGCAGTCTCCCCCTCAAGCTAAAAACACCCAGGAGGCTCCCCAAAACACCAAAGCCAAACTCATTGCCATTGAGTCGAATCTGACTTACGGTGACCCCATGTGTTACAGAAAGGAACTGCTGCATAGGATTTTCTTGGCTGTAATCTTTATGGGAGCAGATCACCAGGCCTTTCTTCTGTGGCACCACTGGGTGAGCTCGAACTGCCAACCATTAGGTTACTACACAAGTGCCAACCATTTGTGCCACCCCCCACCCTGCTTACTGCATCCTGGGGGTGGGTAGCTCACTACGTGACCAGGTGGTCTGTCCTGGGGCTGAGACCTCACAAGATGAGAACACCTGCCTTTAGATGAGCAAACACCTGACTCCTGGAGTCCTCTACCTGCCCCAGGTCCACACACTTGAGCAAACAGAGAGGGTGCAGACCCCACCGGCACAGCACAGAATTGCACATAGCTGGAGGGGCTCCAGCCCCCTTGGTTAGTTTGACTTCAGGCAGGGCTGGGGCTGCATGGTCAGACTGCCTGCACGCACGGCACACACCAGGCCCTCGTGGGACAAGCCTCTAAAGACCCCTGAGCCTCAGCTCCCTCATCTATGAAGTGCCTGTGCTAACAGTGGCTGCCTTATGGAGTGCTAGGCTAGAAGACTCAAATAAGTTAATTCATAGAAAGCACTTTAAAAGCACTGTCACTGCTCATTGCAGCATGATTCACAACAGCAAAAAGAAAAAAAACAACAACCTAAGTTCCCACCAACAGATGAATGGCTAAACAAACTGAGGTACACGCACATAACGGGATACTACACAACAACAAAGAATAATGACAAATCCAGGAAACATCTCACAACGTGGATGAGTCTGGAGGACATCGTGCTGACTGAAATAAGTCAATCACAAAAGGACAAATATTGTATGAGACCACTATTATGATTAGTCAAGAAAGAAACCTTTTTTGACGGTTACCAGAAATGCTAGGGGGAGGGACGGAAAATCACTAACTAGAGAGTAGACACGTGTTAACTTTGGTGAAGGGGAAGGCAGTACACCATATGGGGGAAGTCAGAACAACATGACCTAGGCAGGGAAGACACTGAGATGTACACAAGAATAAAAGGCAACGACTGTAAACACTACAACATATGCAAGCCTGTAATAACAAGCAATAACTTATGAGTGGATACATAGGTAGATACGTATGCTGCATAGGTGTGGGAGGGCGTATGGGGGTACACACACGTGCATATATAGGTCTGACTGTGGATATATCTACATAAACATTTGTGCTACACGTATAGTCATACATATAATCGAGCACATGGGGGGAAACAGTCACGAAAACATCCTAGACATAACCAAACACCTTGAGGTACTGAGTTACTGGGCTTGAAGACTATGGCCCATGGTCTCTGGGGACATGTAGGTCAACTGGCATAACATAGTTCATAAAGACAATGCTCTACATCCTAGTTTGGTGAATAACATCTGGGGTCTTAAAAGCTTGCAAGCAGCCATGTAAGATACAACTCTTGGTCTCTTCCAGTCTGGAGCAAAGGAGGGTGAAGAAAACCAAAGACTCAAGGAAGCTGTCAGTCCAAAGAACTAATGGACCATAGGAACCACAGCCTCCACCAGCTTGAGACCAGAACTAGACAGTGCCTGGCTATCACTACTGACGGCTCTGACCAGGATCACAATAGAAGGTCCCTGTTAGAGTGGGAAAAAAAATTCAATTCATAAAAAAGACCAAATTTACTGGGGGAACCCCTGAGACTACGGCCCTTAGACACCCTTCTAACTTGGAACTGAAACCATTTCTGGAGATCACCTTTCAGCCAAAAAAATCCCTAAAACCTAACCTGTTGCTTTCAAGTCAATTCCAACTCATAGTGACCCTATAGGATAGAGTAGAACTGCCCCACAGGGTTTCCAAGGAGCAGCTGGTGGATTCGAACTGCTGACCTTTTGGTTAGCAGCCATAGCACTTAACAACTATGCCACCAGGGTTTCCCTTCACCTAAAGCTCTCTCTATATATATTTACTAGGCAGCTCGTGTGTATCAGACCCAAAGCTGGAACTGGAGATCAAGGAGTGAGCTGGGCTGACCCTGGACATCCCTCAGAGAGACGGCATAGCACAGAGGCTATTAACTGACTTAATCTTTACAACCACACATGTGGGAGATCCTATCACCTCTGCTGTATAGAAGGGAAGCTGAGGCATACAGAAGTTAAGAAAATTGGCTATGAGTCCTGGCTAGTGAGAGGTAGCGCTGGGTTCTGAACTTGGAACACCCTTTGTTAGCCCACTGCGCTGCCTCTCTGTGATGATGGCGAGCTCAGAGGTGGGACTAACCCAGCCAGGGAGTCAGAGAACTCATCACGGGGGAAGGGAGAGCTAAGCTGGGACTTGGAAATATGCAGGAATAGGCTAGGCTGAGGGGAAAGAACATTTCAGCCAGAGCAAAGTGTGAGCATGTGTGTGAAGCGCATGGAGCCAGGGAGAGCATGTCCCATGAGGACCTCAGAGGTGTTCAGGGCAACTGGAGCTTAGCGTTCCCCTAGTACAGAAGAAGAGACACTTGTGAAATGTCACCTTGTGGTTTCTATGCCCGGTTGCCTGACCAGCTATAAAATCAGGATGCAGCAACACCCTGGCCAGCATCTCAGCTTCAGGAAAGGGAACGGGAAAGGGGTCTGACATTGACCTATCACCTCCTGGGCTCACGGCTCTGCATTCGACATTGACTTCACCCTACAGCATCCCATGAGGGGTGTATCACCATTCATACGTTACGTGGAAGGAAATGCCACATGGAACATGACTGTGGATTTAGAAAGAAACTCAGGGCCAGGGTTGACAAACTGTGGCCTGTGGTTCAAATCCTGCCCACTGCCTGTTATTATAAATGAAGTTTTATGGGAACATGGCCACTTTCATTACATATTACCTATGGCTCCTTTTGTGCAACAATGGCAGAGCCGAATAGTTGCAACAGAGATCGTATGAGCCACAAAGCCTAAGACGTTTACTATCAGGTCCTTTTCAGAAAAAGATGGCCAACTCCTGGTTAGAAGCACTGGGCTAAGATCTAGCAGCCTGTTAAGCTGAGTGAGACTGAACCTCGGTTTGTCTGACCCTAAAATGGATCAGCTATCACTATAGCATATCACCCCCTCTTGCGGAAATTCCTCTCTCGCTGCTAGAAATGGTAACTGGTTGCCTGACTTCCCTGCAGAACCCATCATTCCTACTTGTCAACCAGGGCAATCTCATTAAAAGAGACATCGGGAATTTTAAATAAACCCCATCCTCCTTACAGTGTCCTATAAGAGTCTGTGTAACCACCCACTCCCTCACTGGCAACACTCTACACCCCCACCTGCTTTCTGTTTCTTGAACATGCCAGGTTTGCTCCTGCCTCAGGGCCTTTGCACTTGCTGTTCCCTCTGCCTGGAATGGTCTTCTGGCAGATCACCCCATGGCTGGCTTCTCCTCACCTCTTTGGACCACAGTATCAAAAGCAACTCCCCCTCCCCCGTGTTTCTCTAGCACATCACCTGCCTCACTGTGTTCTAAGCATTTATCACACTCTGAGTTCTTTCATCCACTTCTTTACTTTATATCTCCTACTTTATAGCTCCATCATAGACTGTAAGCTACTAACACTTGAACTCCAGTAAATCCCAACACTTAAATCCACGTTGTCCAATAAACATACAATGTGAGTCACAAATGGTAGCCACATATGTAATTTTAGGAGTCACATTAAAAAAGGAAAAACAAACATTTTAGTAGTAGATTCTATTTAACTCAACATACCCAGAATATTATCATCTCAACATGTAACCAATATAAAGAATTACGGAAATATATTTTTTTTTCATACGAATTCTTCGAAATCTGGTGAAGCTCTGAAACCTATATTAGAAGCCCAACAGCTGTTGGCTCGGGACCAACACACTGGACACGCAGACTTAACATGGCGCTTCCCTTGTGTGAGATGCTGCTCTGATAGCTTCTCGTGGAACCTCATTTAATCTCCACAACAGCCCTAGGAAAGAGCGACTACTATTCACCCCACTTTACAGATGGGGAAATCAAGGCACAGTCCAGGTGCAAACCACACAGTCTGGCTCCATAGTCTGTGCTTGTAACCACCACCCGAACTGCTTTAATTCTTAATTCTTGGATGAATCAAGTGATGGAATCTCACAGAAAGGATCCAGAATTCTGGGGAACTGGGTAAAACGAGAATACAAATGTGAAATGGCTCTGAAATAGACCACATGAAGTTTTCACCACCTGGAAATCACTCCATGGAAATGCTGCTCACACCCCGAAGACAGTCAGAAAATAAAATACTGGATAACCTCGACTGATGTAAAAGAAGGGGCTAGACCTCGGGCATTTCTGAGGACTCTTGCTTACCACACGAGCTTAATATGCTCAGGTATCTGCTTGTTCCGTCTAGATTAAAAGCCGTGAATTAGAAGGGAGAACAGAGATGCTGATGTTCAGTGAAAGGAGCTAGCTGACAGCCTGAAGGCAAGGGAGGAAACAATATAAGCAAACTATAAAAAGCTGACCCGAGAGCCCAAAGAGTCCCTGGGTGATGCAAATGGTTACTGTGTTCGGCTGCTAAACAAAAAATTAGAGGTTCAGGTCCACCCAGAGGTCGCTTGGAAGAAAGGCCTGGTGTTCTACTTCCAAAAATTAGCTACTGAAATCCCTGTGAAGCACCGTTCTGTTCTGGCAAATGGGGCAGCTGTGAGCTGGAGTCAAAACGACAACAACTTTTCCTTTTTTTTTTTAGAGCTCATATAGCTTTGCAGTGTGGGGTCATTCAGTACAAGGGCTTCACACCCTGTACACTGAAAACCCTGAGGGCATCCCTCTTAGAGAACGTTCCTCCAGACTTTAGCAGCCTGGGTTACAGCCTCTCTGAGCCCAGCCGCGGAAGGGAAGCCCGCAGCTTCTATCCACACTGAGCTGCCGAGTCCTGGGCCAGGACCAGGAAGGAGGAGGGGCCAAGCCGTGGAGCCTGATGAGAAGCCTGGACACTGAGAAACCAGGGCCTCCCAGCTCGGCCACACCGCCCGATGATCAGCCCACTGGGTGCTCAAAGGGACCAAGGTCCAGACCGATTTTATAGAGGGGGCTGTGTGGTCTCGATGAGAGCTCTCCGGCATGTGGCTATGTAACCAATACTTTTGCTTTGGCTCCAACATCCAACCAGGTAAAGGGCTGTGGCTTCACTGATTTATTCATTCACTCCCTGAGCAAATGGTTATTGAGTATATTGAGTAACTAGGATATTTCAAGCACTGCTCTTGGTTCTGAGGATACAACAGTGAATAAAAAACAAAGCCTCTGTTGTCAACATGGAGCTTACAGGGACACATCTTCTGACAGGAAGGGACAATAAACAAACAAACCGACACATATATGATGTTAGACAGCGTAAGTGCTGTAGAGAGATAAAGCAAGGCCGGGGACAGCTGAGGAGGCTGGGAACAGCCGCTCTGAAGTGCTGATATTTGAACATCACGTTTCACAACTCCAGTACCTGGTGGAGGAAAGTTTCCACCCATGGAAGCCAAGAGGGAAAACACGCCAAGGCAAGCACATGGGGCAAGCTGGAGGAACAGAGAGAAGGCCAGTGTGTCTGGAGCTCAACGAGAGAAGCAAAAGGCCGTAGGAAGTGGGGTCAGAGGGCATGGACGGTCCAGGCCACGCAGGGCTGGGGAAGAGCCCTCTTGGCTCTCTAGATTTTATTCTGGTCTCTTTGAAGGTTAAAGACTCCTGACTCTTGGTTCTGTTTGTTGTTGTTAGCTGCCTTTCTGTTGGCCCCTGACTTGCCCTGAAGAGGACTTTTTCGCTAATGTGGGATTAGGAGTTTCCACATCAAAGAAACATTACAGGATTCACTCTATCAGTCTAGCAGAGGACTCCGCACACAGTAGGTGCTCAGTAGGTGGTATTTGTACTACATGTGTGGTGGTGTGTTGTGGTCATTTTTATTATTATTATGGCAAGACCCTCACTCCACTGCCCAAACCAAACATGTATGTGCTTTCAATGTCTAAAACCCTGACAAGCCCCAGAAACCACTTTTAGTCCCCAGAGGATGGCTGAAGTCAGCGCAAACCACAGGCAGGTTTGGGTCAGGAGGCTTTCATCCCAGACACAACCCCACAGACAGCTTGTCTAGGGACACCGATGCAATGCTTTCTTTCTCTGGTTTGATTCTTTTGCCCCAGCTTGTGGATTTACTCTCATGGCATGGTCATGGCTAATATTGAGTGTTTGCTAAGTGTCAGGACCTGTTTTAAGTGCTTATTGGAGTTAACTCACTACATCCTTAAAAAATAACTCTAGTCAGCAGGTACTATTAGCATCAACGGTCAACGAGGACACTCACAAAGACAAAGTTAACTTGTCTAAGGTCACATACCTTGTAAGGGATAGGGTTAAAAAACAGAATCAGGGGGATACGTTTCAGAGGCCAAGCTTTTCCAGTGCTTCTCAAATGTTAATTGCTAGGGGTCCCGCTAACATGCAGCTACAGGTGAGGCAGAACCTGAGACTTTGCATTTCTGACAAACTCCCAGCTGATGCCGGTGCTGCTGGTCCACGGACCACATCCTGAGCAGCCTCCTCGTATTTCTGGATCCCTTCCTCATTATCCTTCGAAAAGACTCTGGCCACCTCACTTCTGTAATCAGGGGTTTGTTGATATCATGAGTGGCAAAATCACAGTAAATCTCTATTTGGAACACTTGCCCAAAGTTCTGATTAAACTCCTGCTCAAATTTCAATACTCCGTAGCAAAAAATACCAGCCCTTTGGAAAAGCACTCATCAGTTATAACCTGTAGAAGATGCAGCTTGTTACAAAATTGCTTTTAAATTTAAGTGTCATCACTGAGAATGCCTTCTGGGCCGGGGAAACAATTCCTGACCTGAAAAAAAAAAGTTGACAGTTCTAATTGGAGAGATTTCTCGAAACTCAGATGTGAATCATGTAACTATAAGCTTTCCTTCTCCGTTCATGAGAGATTGTATATGGAAACCAGAAGAAATGAAAGGTCTTCCTGCCCAGTGAAGAGTGTTTAAGGGCGAATCAAGACTGTCCACTTAATTAGTCTGGGTTCAGTGGCCACGAACCAGCTCACTTGTGAATGAAGCAGAGAACTCTGGAGCCAAGAGGGGTGAGAATAGAGTCCCAGGGGTGCTTTGGATGCCAAAGTGGCCTGAAGTTCCAGAGCTGACAAGGCTCTAGAGGAGCCTGACTCCAAACCCCAGGAAACAACAGTAGTCCGTAGACAGCCAGTGATACTACCAAGTTAGGTTAAATGGAAACCAAGGACAGAAAGGGTCATTTAGACTGACGCCTGTGCCTCTCAGCCATTTCCACAGCCCAGTGATTCTCAAACTTTGCTCCGTGTTAGAATCACCCTAAAAGCTTTAAACACGCTGTTTCCCCATGGCCAGGTCACACCCCACATCAACTACATCACAATCCCTGAGTGTGGGGCCTCAGTATCATTACTTTTTAAAGTTCCCCAGGTGATTCCAGTGTGCAGTCAAGCTTGAGAACCACTGGTAAAGCCTTTTTCTTAATCAGGAAATGGAAGAATCCACGTGGACCAGTCATTCTTCACCCTGGCTGCATGTTAGAATCGGATAGGGAAGATTTTTTAAAATACCGGTGCTGCCACCCTGGAAATCCTGATTCATTCGTGTACCCACGAATCATCATTTCTAAGAGTTCTCCAGGTGATTCTAACGGGCAGCTAGGTAGATAACCACTGGTCCGGATGCCTTTGCATACATTTTAAGGGTATATGGTTGATAATACATCTTAGACTTCTTTAGTTGCAGATATCTCATGTTCAGTTTTAAGTCAGGGATTTTCCTTTAAGTCATATGCAAAATGTTGGATGGATATATCTATGTATATTTTTGAGGAAAGGAGCCCTGGTGGCACAATGGTTAAGCGCTGGGCTACTAACCAAAAGATCGATGGTTCAAATCCACCAGGGGCTCCACGGGAGAAAAACTTGGCAATCAGCTCCCGTAAAGATTACAGCCCAGAGAACCCTATGGGGCCGTTCTATTCTGTCACACAGGGTCGCTATGAGTCAAAATCAACTCAACAGCATACAACAACAAACAACGACATTTTTGAGGAAGGAGGACACTTCTTAAAAGATTTAAGACTATCACCTTAAAGGCACATATGTGGTTTCTGGCTTAATACCTCTAAGAAAATTAAAGAATGAAAGGAAAATAAACTGGTCTTGAATTTTAAACACACCTACTAACACCTAGTGATTGTATATCTTTATTGCAGGATTAGTTCAGATCATATACCTTGTCCCTTTGAAAAACTGTGGAGCAAGGAATGTGAAGATTTCGGATCCAAGCATCAAAAGAGAAGCTGTAGCTGAGACTGGGGTCAGTACTAGGCTGTCTGGTAACACTCACAATGAAAAATTACTTTGGAAGCTGCACTTGTAACAAGACTGTCCACTCATTCAGACACTTTGGACTCATATCCCCAGCTGGGTTAGGATATTAGGATTTCCCAAAACTGATTGTTATTAACTATCTGCCTTGCTTTGAATACTGGCTCTGTCTCTTACTAACTGTGATTTTGGGAAACTTACTTTACCCTCATATAAAATGGGGTTATACAAGTACATTTAAGATCACCGTGAAGAATAAATAAGAAAACACACATAACATGCTCAGCACAATGCTTGGCATAGAGCAGGAACCCAATAAATGTTGGGTTATATGACTGTTACTACTAACATGTTTATTATTATTAATATCTTAGTGACCTTGTTCAAGTCACTTAATTACCTTGAGATTCACTTATTGATCTGTAACACAAGGAAAGGAAAACCTGGTGGCGTAGTGGTTAAGTGCCATAGCTGCTAACCAAAACGGCGGCAGTTCGAATCCACCAGGTGATCCTTGGAAACCCGATGGGGCAGTTCTACTCTGTCCTACAGGGTCACTTATGAGTCAAAATTGACTCAACGGCAATGGGTTTGGTTTGTTTTTTTTAAGACAAGGAAAAGCAGCCCTGCCAAGACTACTTTGTAAGATTGTACAATGATCAACAAAACAAACAGAAGCTATGCTGTTATTTTAAGGCAACTCATCACATATCCAGGGAATCAGTAGAACACAGGAAGGGTCACCCTGAAATACAGACATAATTCCTACCCCCAGGAAGTGCTCCTTGATACTTCAATAGTTGAGCAGCAATTTTTTTTTTTTTTTTTTCACATATCTATTTGTGTGTTTTAGCCTTCTGGGCAGTTTACACACATGGGGTTGTCATGAGTAAGAATCGACTCGATGGCAACTAGTTACTGGTTAGGCACTCTAAACCTTTTCACTAATGGGTGGAACAGTAATAACTTGACTCTGTCGTGGCTACTGTAAGCTCCCTTTTAGGTAAGAGTATTACACCAACCACACGCTAAATCACAGATGCCGTAAATCATCAGCCCTCACCCAGTCCAGACTCTGACTGGCTACCATCTCCCCCAACTGGAACCTTTCCTGGGGGGCAGCCCCAGACCCAACACAAGCCTGTGTGCAATCAGGAAGTCTCTCATCGCACAGTGCTCCATGACCTTTCCCGCCAGAAAAGAAACATCACCAAAATCGCTCACCAGCCTCAGAAAAGACGCGAGGTGATCAGCTCTTGCTTACCTGGAGTCTGCTTGGCCGTGCGCACAGGGGTGTAGTGGTTTTTGGAGGACGATCTGACTGGCGTGTTCTCTTTGGGAGAGGTATCGATAGCCGAGATAGTTTCTCTTTCACAGTGTGCTATGGGGATTGGTCCTTGTTGCCGTAAGATGTCAGCCAGAGCCCTAGACAAGGAGGAGATCACACAATGAGCCTCTCTGAGCAGGTGTGCGCAGTCACAAAGGGAGCAGCTCTCTTTCAGAGGCCCTTTGATTTCTGAGCAAAGGGAGACGACAGAGGTACAGCATTTAGCTCTCAACAGTCACAGCTTCATCTGGTGCTGTCTCAGGGGGACACAGTGGAGAGGCTGTCATGACTGGGGGTACAGGCACTAAAATGCTACAATTATGGTTTCTTTCCTCTCTTTAATTCAGTACACATCAACAAGCTCTGAGCGCTTTCAAAATACTGACTTCCCAAATACACACCCATGAGAGGCTGGTATCTACCGCAGCTGGCCAGTGGAATGTCACTCCGGGAAGGGCTGACACAGGTGGCCTCAAGTTCAAGTTCCACAGCTAGTTACTAATATCAGAAACCCCTGCATCCCCATCAAAAAGCATACACTGAGTAGCACGTACAAGACACCGATGATACAGGTAAGTACAATACGCAGCTCTTGCCGTGAAAGAAAGGTGTGATTTAGCTGAAGAGGCAGAATGCATAGATAAAATGATAAATATCTGAACACATGGGTAATTCAGACAGTGCATGCAACTGGAGGTTAAGGAAGAAACAATTACAAACACAGAGGAAAACATACATAGACAGGAAGAGAGAGACACAGAGAATCACCTGTAGCTGGAAAGGGTCACCCCCTCTATAAGAAACCCAGTTATTCAGAGAAAAGCATTTATTCACTTGACACCTAGCTCCAACAATCAAATTTATATTTACTGAGTACTCAGTACGCATCAGTCACTGCAGGTACAGAGGTAAATAGGACAAAGTTCTTGCCATCTGTTGTTGTTAGCTGCCATCGAGTCAGCTGCCAACTCGTGGAGACCCCACAACAAAACAAAACACTGCCTAGTCCTGTGCCATTCCCATGATCTGTTTGGGATATGACCATTCTGATCCATAGGGTTTTCAATGGCTGATTTTCAGCAGTAGATCACCAGCCCTTTCTTCCTAGTCTGTCTTAGTCTGAACACTCTGTTGAAACCTGTTAAGCATTATAACAACATGTAAGCCTCCACAGACAGACAGATGGTAGCTGTGCGTGAGATGTAATGGCCAGGAATCGAACATGGGTCTCCCACACAGAAAGTGAGAACTCTACCACTGAGCCACCAATGTTTCATTCCCGCCATCTAGGGGCTCATAATTTAAGGGAAATCCCTTCCCGCTGATTTCAAACAGGATACCTTCTGTGTGTGTAACATGTAAAACAAAGACATAGAGATGCTCCAAGAAGCCGAAGATAACTGTGGACAAGCCACAAGGAGCCACCGCACTGTGGTTGTAATTTTAGGTCCAGGTTCCCTCTGGATCTAACAGGTCCGGCGGGTTCTGAGCACACCTCTTGTGCAGGACCAGGCCCAGGACTCTTCCATCTGCTCAAGGGGTGCTCCGTAGGGATGGACAAGGATCCATGTTCCCGGGCCTCCCCGATCCACCCTGGCCCACCTGAGATATGCAGTGCACCCAGCCCAGCCCCAAGGAGCATGGGAGTCAAGGGCTCTGCACTCTGCCTCCTTGGAAAGTGACAGCCACAGCAGTTTAAAAACGTGTTGGAGAGAGAATTGTTTCCTCCCGTTATGCTGCCTCTGACATACTCAGCCTTCCTAAGAGAAGAGCTTCAGGCTGGCAATCTTATCATTTAGCGGCATTTATATAGCAATTTCAGATTTTCCAAATGCTTTACTCTCCCTGGCTTTATTCTTTCTCAGCCCTGTAAATAGAGGGACAGGCACACACCACGTCCCCATTCACTTCTGCGGACCATACAGCTCAGGGAGAAGGCAGACTCTCACTGGCTCAGTAAAGGAAACCAGGGCAGACTTGGGGGCCAGGCCAGATGCCTGAGCTCCAGGGCTTGGGAATAAGCAGAAATATGACCCTACAAAGTCAAGGGACCTGGATTCTAGTCCCAGCTCTGCCGCTAACTGGCCTTTAAAGCTTTGGGCACATTTGTTAACCTTTGAAATGGGCATTTAATTTTGTGTTTTTTTCCATCAGCAAAACAAAAGTTTTAAACCTAGGTGACCTCTGAGATTCGTCCTAATTCTAAACCTGGATAACTTTATATGTCTATTTTTACCACACATTCATGCAAGTTTCCTTGATTCCATCACCACTCTGGTTATCAAAGATGCTTTCCTATGATCTTTCTGTGGTGAGAAAAACAGTGAGCTACGGAATAAAACTGAGAATCCAGAAATAAACCCTTACATTTACGATCAGCTGATTTTCAACAAGGGTGCCCAGACCATTCCGTGGGGATCGAATGGTCTTTTCAACACATGGTGCTGTGCAACTGGGTAGCCACATGCAAAAGGATGGAAGTAGATTCTTATTTCAGACTATAGGTAAAAATTAACTCAAGAGAGATCAAAAACCTTAATATAAGAGCTAAAATCACAAAGCTCTTAGGAGAAAACACAGGTGTAAATCTTGGTGACAATGAATTTAGCAATGGTTTCCTAGATATGATACCAAGAGCATAAGCAACAAAAGAAAAATAGGCAAATCAGACCTCGCCAAATAAAAATGTTTGTGCTTCGAAGGACAACATCAAGAAAGTGTAACGACAAGTCACAGAACAGGAAACAACATGACTCTGTATCTAATAAGGTACTCGTAAACGGACTGTACGAACAGTACACGAAACTCAGCAATTAAAGAAAAAAAAAATGCCCCATTTAAAATAGGCAAAGGATTTGAATAGATACTTCTTCAAAGAAGACCTACAAATAGCTGACAGCAGATGAAAAGGAGCTCAACATCATTAGCCATCAGGGACATGCAAATCAAAACCACAACGAAATATCACTTCACATCCACTCAAAAAAACTCATTGCCCCCGAGTCAGTTCCGACTCATAGCAATGCTTTAGGATCGAGTAGAACTGCCCCACAGCCTTTCCAAGGCTGTAAATCTTCACAAAAGTAGACTGCCCCACCTTTCTCCCACAGTGGCTGGTGGGTTTGAAACACAGACCTTTCAGTTAGCAGCCGAGGGCTGAACCACTGCACCACCAGGGGTCCTTTCACACCCACTAGGATGGCTATAATAAGAAAGACAAGCAATAACAAGTGTTGGTGAGAATGTGGGGAAACTAGAACCCTCACACACTGCCGGTGGGAATGTAAAATGGGGCATCTCCTTTGGAAAACAGTCTGGCAGTTGCTCAAAATGTTAAGTCATATGACCTAGCAATTTCCCTCCTATGTATACACCGAAGGCAATTGGAAACATAGCCACACAAAAATGTACGTATGAACGTTTCTAGCATCACTGTTCATAACAGCCAAACAGGGTAAAAAAAAAAAAAAGTCCATTAATGAATGGATGGACAAACAAAATGTGGTATATCCCATACAATGGAATACTCAGTCATAAAAAAGACTGAGGCAGTGACGTTACACGCTCCAACACACACGAACCTTACAAACACCATGCTACATCAAAGAAGCCAAATACGAAGGGCCACAAGGTGTCTGGTGCCATTTATATGGAACAGCCAGGGTAGGCAAATCCTCAGGGACAGAAAGCAGATTTGTTTTCACCAGGGGCTGGAGAGACAATGGGACGGGGAGTGACTGCCAACGGGGATGGTGTTTTCTGGGGGAGAGATGAGACTGTTCTAAAATTGGACGGTGGTGATGACTATACAACTCTAAATATGTTTTAAAAATCACTGAATTATACGCTTTAAAACTTAAGGGTAAATTTTATGGTACATGAGTTGCATCTTGAAAAAAAGTTTCTTTTTTTTTTTTTAAAGGCATATTCTCTAGTGTTGCCTCTGAAATTCTTACAAGACTGCTACCTGGCTGGTACCTATGAGGAAGCCAGGAGTCATGCCTTTAAACCCATTGCCTGTGATGACTCTGCATCAGTGGTTCTCATCTGGGGGTGATACTGGCCCCAGGGGACATTTGGCAATGTCTGGAGACCTTTTGTCATCTCCAGGGGAGAAAGGGTGCTACTGGTGGCTAGTGGGCAGAGATCAGGGATGTTGCGAAGCATCCTACAATAAAAACAACAGCTCCTCCTCCCAGCAAAGAGTTAATCTGGTCTAAAAGGGCAATAGTGCCGGAGCTGAGAAGCCTTGGTATACATCCACATAGCAGGAGGTGAGTGGGGGTTTAATTCTTCTCCTTGCAACATGCTCAGACATGGGCTGAGCAGCCTGCATTCTGACACTGGACTCAGCTCTGGGCACACAGTGAGGCAGGAGACACTAAAAGGCGGTCTCTAGGAGTGGGCCTTGCCCATCTCGGTCATGACTGGACCCTCAGGTCTCAGCACGTGGCCCGGCACAGGGCAGGCAGTCAGTAAATGGTTGCTAAAGTAAGGATGATGATTGCCCCAGTCTCTGCCTTTGTGGGGCTTCCTGCCTAGCAACACTGCTGTCCACACCCAGTTTAAATGGCAATTCCAGAGTAGATTTGTGCAGAGGCTCATTTGCCAAGAAGGGCCAAGCAGAAAAGAGTTTTTCCAGGACAGGAGACCCCTCCAAGCCCAGCCCTCCTGGAGCCCCCCTCCTGAGACCCCTGTAGGCTCTGTGGATGGAGGGATGAGAGGTGAAAGCTCCCGTCCCTGGTAGTCCGCAGCACTCCTGAAGACCAAGCATGTGCTTGGGTCTGGCTTGCAACTGGTAATGAGTTTTAACTCTGGGTTAAAGCTAGACTTGTTGTTGCTGTTAGCTGCCATCGAGTCGGTAACCGACTCATAACAACCACATGCACAACACGAAATGGTGCCCAGTCCTGCACCATCCCCACGATAAGAATCAGATCAGACCACTGTGATAGATAGGGCTTCCACTGGACGATTTTCAGAAGCAGATCTCCAAGCTTTTCTTCCTAGTCTGTCTTAGTCTGAAAGACAGACTGAAACCTGTTCAGCATCATAGTAACATGCCAGGCTCCACTCACAAGTGGCTGGTGGCTACGCATGAGGTGCACCGACCAGGATTCGAAAACCTATCTTCCCCATGGAAGGTGGGAATTCCAGCACTGAACCACCTACCTCACTATCTCCTCCTACATCTCCACCATGTGAGGAAAGAAGCAAGCACGCTGAAAAGACCTGCACTATATCCTCTTCCAGAAGGGCCTCTGGGTGCCCATGGGCAGGGCTAAGCTGGGCAATACAGCCCAAGGGGAAGGAGGTGTTTCTGAGGAGGGGGCTGCACATAAGGTTATCTGGGGTCGGGGCTCTGCCATGTCTTGTCCCTATGGTAGTCAGGGCAATGCTCCCGGCCACTCAGCCTGTGGGTTCCCCTGACTCTTGAACATCATTTTCCAACATGGATCCAATAATCCCAGTGCCCTCTGGCAAAAGGAAAAAAAAAAAAAAAAAGGAAAGGCAGCCCTAATTCCCAGACAGCATGTCATTAGGAGCAATTCCCTCTGCCAATGCCCCCTCCCTCTCTCCTCCGCCCCTCCCCCAGCTCTGTGACCTCCCTCCTGGCTCCTGTCCCTCTCCACCTTCCATTCCCTTCTCTCCAGGGTGCTTCATAAATATTATTCTAATTCTGAAATGTGCGATCGTCTCACCTAATTAATTGGAATACGCCAGAGGAAATGGGTTAAGGCCTGAGCTACTTTCTAACCATAGGAAAGAAACTGGTCACTGAGGAACAGTGAGTGACCGGGGTTTTGTCAGAACGGTCAGCAGCTTCTGAGGTCTGCAAGAGGGGGGGCGGAGGAACAGAGAGAAATGCATGGAAGGGAGAGACAGAGAGACAGAAAAAGATGGAAAGAAAACAGATGGAGAGAGAGAATGAGACAGAATCACACAGATGGAACCAAAGTGAGAGAGAATAAGAGAGGAAGAGATGGAGACAGCAGGAAAGAGAAGAGGACACACAGAGGGGGAAACAGAAAAGGGAGACCCAGTGAGAGGGACAGAGACAGAGACTGTGCTGGAGACAAACAAGTAGAAAGAGTGAGAGAGAAAACGAGATACACACAGAGTTAAAGAGAGAAATTCAGACAAAGAAATCGATTCAGCAGGCCAGAGATAGGGAGAGAGGGTGGTCAAGGGTCAGAGGGAGACAGTCAGAGGGTGGGTGGGGCCGGGGAAGAAAGATGGTGAGGGAGACGGACAGACAAGTGAGGGAGGGCTGGGAGGGAAGCGGAGGCAGGGCCCTGCCTGGACGGGGCCCCTGTCCTCCCACCAGGACCATGCTGTCGTTGCTAGGTGCTGTCCAGCTGGTCCCCAACTCACGTCCAGTCGGTCCCCAACTCACGTCCAGTCGGTCCCCAACTCACGTCCAGTCGGTCCCCAACTCACGTCCAGTCGGTCCCCAACTCACGTCCAGTCGGTCCCCAACTCGTGCACAACATGAAATGATACCCAAGCTTGCACCATCTCCATGGTCAGTTGCACATCAGACCACTGTGATCCACAGGGTTTTCATTAGCTGATTTTCGGAAATAGATTGCCAGGTCTTTCCTCCTAGTCTGCCTTCATCCGGACACTCCACTAAAACCTGTTCCGCATCACAGCAACACACAAGCTCCACTGCCAGATGGGTGCTGCCTGCACAGGAAGTACACTGGCCAGGAATCATTCCCAGGTCTCCACACCGGGGGAGAGAATTCTGCCGCTGAACCACCATTGCCTCCACCATGGCTATGTGGTTGCTGTTGTTGTGTGCCACTGAGTTGATTCTAACTCCTAGCAGCCCTATAGGAGAGAGTAGAGCTGCCCCATAGGTTTTCCTGAGCTGTAGTCCTTGAGGGAACAGATGGCCAGGTCTTTTCTACTATGGAGCGGCTGGTGGGTTTGAACCTTGGACCCTTCGGTTAGCAGCCAATCACTTTAACCATTGTGCTCCTTACCATGGCTATAGATGTGTCTGATTTGGGAGTGTGAAGGGAAGAATCACACTAATCGTCCCACCCATTCCAGTCCCCAGAGCCACTTCTGCTGCGATATCTGGAGGTACCAAACAAAAGAATGCCCTTTGCCTGAAGTATCTGGATCATCGCCTTGCTTCGCTTGCTGCTCCCTTCTGCACGTGGATTCCTTGGCTTTGGCGGATGTGGGTCAAGTGGGGAGAGTAAATTATTGAGCAGGAAATTTCATCGGGGAAAACAGTCATTCTCATCATTCAGGCCAGGAAACTTCGGTTTTCTTCACACTCAGTGTGTAAATATTAGTCATCTGGGTAAGCGAAATTCTAACACCACCTTACTTTCCTATAGCACTTAACTTCTAAATGTGTTTGCCTGCAATTCCCATGCTGACCCTAAAACTTACATGGCTATTACAATGCCAGTTCTTAAAAAGAAACTGAGGCTCAGACTAATTATAGGACTAGAACCTGATGGAACAGAAATTTAAATGCAGGGCTTCTGGCTTGAGCTTTGGACTCATTCGGCTCCAAGGGACCACCTCTTACGTATACCTCACTGTCTTCTGACTCTTTGGGGTTAATGAGTCCTCCTGGATTTTCCAGCTGAGTCTGCTAATTTAGCAAATGCCAGTTAATATTTGGGGATGGAGAAACAATTACTAAATGAGTGATTCAGGACAAGACCAATTATTTATTTGCTGAAACCCTGGTTAATGGTGTTGGTGGCCCCAAGGAAATGAAAGTATGTTTGCATTTCCCTAAGTGCTTAGTTATCGCGCAGCCTGTAGGCACCAAGCCCAATCAACACTTTGATGTGCTGCCACCTGCATTCAAGACATTCCGTCTTCCTTAAAATGGCAAATGATTTGCCTGAATGACAGAAAAATAAACAAAACCCCATTCATAACTTTGCTTCCTATTCTTACTTGCTTGGGAAATTAAAGGCTACCATATATTGAGTGATTACTATATGCCAGACACGGTGCTAATGTAATCCTCAGTACAGCCCTATATGGTAGATGCCAACAGTGCCCCCGTTTAACTGAAGAGAAAACTAAGACTTTGAGAGGTTAGATGACTTGTCCAAGGTCACACAGCCACTAAGTGGTCAGGACTTTATACCACTAAATTATCCATCTGTCCATCTAACCCTCTATCCACTTATCCAACCAGTATTTGTTTTCTCACCTACTATGTCCCTGGCAATGGTCTCTGAAAACAAGATTTTAGTTGGAAATTCTACCCAGACCCAGAAAGACAGCTACCACTCAATCGCCCTGTTCCATTCACCTTAGTGAATCATCAACATCAATGGCTTTGAAGCATTTTAAATTGTTTTAGCAGCCAAACCTTTCAGTCAAAAGAAATCCTTGGTAGAATGCCCATATTCTTCACCACACTGGTGCCCTGCATAAGGCTGGGTGAGAAGCCAGAGCCCTGCTCTACCAAGCTCTTCCCCTCAACCCAGGAGCCCCTGGACTTGATGGAGCTTCCAGGTTTAAAAACAAACACAGCAAAAGACCACCAAATAAACAAACTTGGAATCTTTTTTGTCCTAATAGTCTCATTGAGCAGATGGTAAAAAAAAAATTTTGCCATTGCGTTGATTCTGAATCATGGCGACCCCCTGAGTTTCAGAGAACTGTGCTCCATAGGGTTTTCAATGGCTGGTTGTTCAGAAATAGATCACGGCAAAACTTCGGTCTCCCAAGATTAAGGGGAGAACCTTGGGGCACTTAGTTTGTCTGGTGAGTCTTTGTGATTTTAGTTCATATGCTTTCCATGTGGACCCACGAACACCACTGCTTGCTGAAGCGGAGCTAACAGGAACCAGCATTCTCCCTCCACCATATCCGCCATGCCCCCAGGTTTCTGAGCCCTGTAACTTCAGCAGAAAGGAGAAAACACGCTCAGCAATCATTCAGTACGTTGTTCTGTGCCAAGAGAAAGGTTAACTGGAGAGTCTAGACCCCTGATCATCTCCTTGCTCTTCCTGGGGGGTGTAGGAGAAACTGATGCTGGTGGATATGTACGATAAAAGGCCAAACAGATGAACTATTCCATGAATGAGTTTTTCTGGTTGATGTTTTTACTCCCAATGACTAATGAGAAGACTCTTGTTTTTGAAAAATTTTCTAAAAGCATTCCTGCCTAATTAAGTATACTGAAAATAATTTATTCTTCCATTTTTTAAAAAATAGAATGCAAGGTTCTTCTGTGAGAGAACCATTAGTTTAATCTTTAGTCCTCTTCACGGAGAAAACTAAGTAAAATGAAGAAAGTTTAAGAAATTGAACTATTCATATAAAAACTGCAGGACACACCAGGGAAGCTTTGTATTTTTTTTTTCTTTAAGTAAATCTCTGGTAGCTGCTTCTTGTGTCTATCTCCTAAAAGTAGCATGTACACATTCTATTCTAATTAAATAAAAGATTCTGGTTGGTTGATCCAGGATAACTGAACTTGAACTTGACACTGACAACTTTGAAACAATTTGCATCCTCTTTAACTTCTATCTAAGGCTGCTCTACTGGACAGTCTGGGGGGCTTTTATTCGCTAAAATATACATCCAGGACAATTGAAATTAATATATTTTTAATAAACGTGGGCCAAGGAGAATGGCTTAATTTAGCTTCCCCTTTCCCGGTTCGTTCTCAGTCCACTGGCAAAACACAGCTGCTGGCTTTGTGTGCACAAGCCCACTCTCCTCACACAGGCTCAGAGGGAAGTGGAGATCTCATTGGCTGTGTTAACAGTGTCTGTACATCTGCATGGACTGTGCTGCAGCTCTGAGTTGTCCCCAGCACAACTGGACTTCATCATGGCCAATAAACATGGCAGGACTCCGCAAGGCAAGGCTCGGCCTGCCTGCTTTGTTTTCCAGGCAGGCCTCGGAAGCCGCTGCATCCAGATGGACACCTGTCCTGGGCTTCTGGCGAGATGGCCAGCCCCGAGCTAGGTAGAGAGTCGATGCCTGCTGGCGGAAGCACCCCCTGGCACCCCAATTCCTTCCTGATACTGCCATCTCCACATGAGCCATGACTTACCTCCTAGGCCACATGAACATGTACCCAGGCCTGGGAAATATAAGAGCATCAATCCCAAACCAAGACTTTTCAGAAACGGTTGGATGGTTTATCTGAGAATTAATCAAAGATCTGGATGTGTCGAGTGCAGCTACTATTTGGAACTGGGAAAGCAAAACTGCTAGCAAGATTTGTTAGCAGAGCCACGTGGTTACCCAGGTGATAGATGAGTTAATAAATGTGCCGGCACACAAGGTACAAACCTGCTTCTGTTGCTGCTGTAGCTATTGTTGTTTTCTTTGCTATGAGTATCCGCCTAGCTGTATAGCTGAGACCACATGAAGGCGGTGTAGCCTAATGGCTCAGCACAGGGGTCCTGGAGCCAGACTGCCTGGGTTGTCATGTCAGCCACTTAAAACACTGCTAATCGTTAGCTAGCTACTTAAGTGCCCTGTGGTTCTGTTTCCTCATTGCAAAAACAAGGCCAAAATAATAAGGCCAAAAATAACGCCTACCTTTTAGGGTTATTAGGAGGATTAAATGAGTTAATTCTTGTAAAAGCACTTAGAACAGAGCCTGGCACCTAGTAAGCACTGTATAAATATTTGATTAATAAATAAATCCAAATGCAACCTCCCAGTGGCCATGGAGGGTCCGTCTATATGGCCACAGCAAAGGCGTAGAACAGGAGCAGAGTCCTGGAAGACTGAGTCAGTGATACCAGAGGGGCAAGACTCTTGGTATAGGAAGTGAACCACATGGCACAGTTGTGGCCATGGGTCATCCTGAAAGGGACCACCCACAGCCCATATGTTCCTCTTAGGCCTAACGATAGAGCTCTCTCATGGCCAGTTACAAACCACTTTCCACTGGACCCTGAACTTGGACTTTGAGAGCCAAGTGCAAAGAACTGTCTGTTCCTTTCTGCCAGGCCACCACAGACTGTGGTTCTACTAGCAGGCAAGGAAGCACTGAGATGGAGGCCGCTGCAAAGGAAGAGGATTCACACTGTGAGCAAATTAAATCAGGATTCTGCTGGAGTGCAGACAGGCCAATGGACCCAACTGGCCAGGGCAACGTTCTCTACAAAGAATCCAGTTTTTTTTTTTCTTTTTCTTCCCTCCACTTTTCTTCCTTTCCCTTTTCCCTCTCTCCTTCCTCATCCTTCTTTAAATTAATTATAAACTTTACTGTTATTTCCAACCTCAGGTGCCTTCACACCAATGCAACCAACGGAGACGTAGGGTATATAAAAAAGACCACTGCAAATCCTCTCCACTTTCACTTATTAATTCATTAATTCAACCATATTTACTAAGCACCTATTTTGTACCAGACACTGCCCTAGGCATTGGGGATACACGAGTGAAGGAAACAGGCAAGCACCCTGCTCTTTGACATCATGCAGAGGGAAGCAGATGCCCTCCACGAAGCAAAGCTTCTGACTAGGGCTGGAGTCCCACCTATTTCCCAGAAGGCAGCCACAGATCTTCTCAGCTTGGGTCTGAATTACTAAGAACAACGTACTGCTCTTGGCAACACCACTTCGGGCTTTCCTGTAGAATTATGACCTCCATTTCCACATGGATAACCTCCGCACAGGCACAGAGACTTGAAACCATGTCCCATGAGGAACAGGCACGTAACTAGGGATGCTTATTTAGAAAAGAAGACTGAATGGGGCGTCGCTGACCGTCTTCGAAGAGGAGATGTCTTGTTGCCTTGTGGAAGAAAGGATACATTCCCTCTGCATTATTCCAGCTGGCACACCTCATGCCAAAACCAGGACCAGCTGCCGTCAAGACGATTCCAACTCATGGCAGCCCCATGTGTCACAGAGTAGAGCTGTGATCCATAGGGTTTTCGTGGCTGCACCCTTTTAGATGCAGACCACCGGGCATTTCCTCTGAGGGACCTCTGGGTGGGTTCAAACCACCAACCTCTTGTTTAATAGCCAAGCGCTTAACTGTTTGCGCCACCCAGGACTCTGACCTCATGCCAGGGATGTCAATGGTAGCTCGTCATGACAAGTCAGCAAGAACTGCATTCTAATGACAGGATGGACTGCTTCTAGGTGCAGGGAAACCCTGGCCTAAATGCATGGGTGACCGCTTGCTGTGCACAAGAGGAGGGGAATATGGCTTCCTGAGGGCGAGGCACTCAAAGGCTTCATAAGTTCCTTTCAACCACGAGAGCCTATGAGTTGATTTAAATGCAAGCATCCTTGTGAGGCCATGTGAAGATACCATTCACATCTGCGGTGTGCGAGCAAGATTCATTTTCTTCCAAATTCCAGGGTTGTTGTACTTTTAAGTACAGGTATGAACTGTGTTTTCCAGAACCTTCCATCATGCTGAGATCAGAACAGGCCAGAGAAGAACGTACCTCCAAACTTCATAGCCCCATCTTATAGCCTGGAAAATAGACCAGTGGGGCCAAAGGACGGGCCTGAAGTCGTGGAGGCATAAAGTAATGGGGAAAAAAAAAAAATGGGGGATGGGATTAATTAGCCTATCCCCATCTCAGCAACCAGAAAATGCTCTAAAGGAAGTCAAATGGACCATAATGACCAAAAGTAAGACAAGGGGGGCTTTGGCACACCCTGATCTAGGGGCACAGAAGCAGGCAAAGAGAGGGAGGTCTAAGTTCCCCCTTTCCCTAAGAGGGCAGGGGGCTCACTAATGCACCTGGTCATGTCCCACAGCAGATGCGTTGCTGTCTCTTCACTCCCAACAGTGGTGCTGAGCTGGTGATTTACGAGCTGGCTCCTTAGGCTATTGGGAAAGGGCGACAAAGGGAGCAAAGGCAGAGATCAAGGTCCTCTTCCTGCCCAGAGACAGGGCGCTGGTCCCAAGTCTGCCCCAGAGCTCCACTACTCACATCCAGCTGGTCAACCTGGTGGCAAGGGGCAGATGTGGGAGCCCTGGGCTGTGGCGTAATTTATAATATAACTCCCAAAGCAGAAATAGAGACTTGCTGGATTTTAACTCAGGGAAATAAAAAAGAAGGGAAAATTAGCAGGAGCCCCCAGAGGGAATTAAAAAGGGAATGTGAAGTAGCCTATAGTCAAGCATCACCAATTCAGCAGAAATGGGGGCAGGCTAATCCCAATCAATGAAACAGACAAGGAAATTATAAAACACTTCAGAGGAAATGCATTTTTACTGCTTCCCAGGCCACTGCAGAATTTCAAACTCGGTTAAAAAAGGAAAAAATGAAACAAAAAGAACCATGGATCTGTGGACAGCTACTTTGTGGAAAAGATAAGAGTGATATGTAATTAGCACACCAATCGTCCACCTAAGCCTGGCCTTCTGCATGGCAGAGGTGTCCTGTGCCATCTCTGCAGTCTTGTCTGAGCTATTAATCTGCTCATCACAGCTTCTTATCAGGCAGAGGAAAGAAAAACGCTTCACCCAGGTCCAATTTTGGATGAATTTTGAATTAGTAGAGTCTGAATCGATGTGGTTTAATGAAGTTACAGCTGGATAAGTTCAAGAAGGGGAACTGAAGAGAGAGGGGAAAAGGAGTGCAACCCAACGGAAGTGAACCGGAATCAAAAGAAGGACAGATGGGGAAAGCAGACACAACGGACAAAGAAACCGAAAGGAATCAGAAGACACATTTTAATGATGTGACTTTAAAAGAGAGTGAGAGAAAGACAGACACCGAACAGATCCTCTGCTAAGAGACCCAATTCTTCACAAATGTTTTGGGGGGTGGGGAAGAAGGCACTGGCACTGAGGCGGGGAAGAAGGTAGCTGCTGATTATCTGAGAACACAAAAGCTGTGTTCTTCCCTGAAGCATTAATAAGTCTTCCAAACCTACGGGACATTATTCCGGGGAAAGTTCAGGCACATTTCTCAGGATGCAGTAAAAAGTCAGAGTGGGCCAACTACCAGTTCTAACAAGCCCAGCTGCCCTGCAGTCAACCGACTCATGGTGACCCCTTGTGTGTCAGAGGAGAACTGTGCTCCACAGGGTTTTCAACAGCTGATTTTTTGGAAGTAGATTGCCAGGCCTTTCTTTCAAGGTGCCTCTGGTTGGACTTGAACCTTCAACCTTTCAATTTGCACCCAAGGACTCCTCTAGTCCAACAGGGAAGCTGAAATCCAGATTCTTCCTCAAGTTCTGGAGCAGGGTCTGCATGTCTGGGCCGTGCCTCACTCCTTGACCTTTCAGGGAGGTGGGTTAACATGTCCCTCAGACAAGTTTGTCCAAACGTCAGAGTCACTGAGGCCAGAGTTCACCACTGACTGAATGTGAGCCTCACCCTAATTCTGAGGAGCAAAAATTCCCCTGACAACTGTCTTCTCTGCTACTGTGGGGCTTTGCCCCCTCTCTGCCCAACCCCTGGGGATACAGCGAGGGTCTGTACTCTGAGGACCTCAGAAAGGAAGGCATGGAGGGGCTCTTGGAGGCACTCTCGGATACCACTTACAATTACCAGCTTCCCCTCCTCCCCATCACTTCTTCCCCGGATTCAATTTCCTCCCCACTAGACCAGCCAGCGTGAAGGGAGAGGGAAGAAGTAGCTGTTTGGGTGGAGCGCACACTTTTCAGAAGGGGACATTTGGCTAGAGGAACAAGGAGTATGTCCAGAGGACAGATGTCCTAAGTAATGAGACTTTAATGCCGAAGCTAATGGGAACAGTACACGAGACCAAATGCCAAAAAAGCAAGGAATAATGACAGTGTTTGTGAGGCTGCAGAAAGCAGAGACTTCTCCAATCACCAGGGAGCAGGGCCAGGGCTCTAGGCATCCAGGGCCCGGCTGGAGTGCCAGCTTCCACGGGCCTCGAGATGGGAAAGCTGACTTCGGGAAAAGGGGGACCCAAGGGTTCTCTTGCCCCTCAGGAGCCCGGGAGGGGCAAGAGGGCTGGAAACAGTGCTCAGGAACCCTGGGTCGCCGGCGGAAGGCTAGGAATGGTTTCCACACCTCAAATTAGAGGTGAGTCTCCTGGCCAGGTACCCCTGGCATGGAGCTGCAGACCTAGGACGAGGAGCTCAGCACCTGACTGCTACCCCATGAGAATTGCAGCCTTGGGCTGCTCTAGAATAAGACACAGGTTATAAGGATTCCCCAGGGCTCCATCCTTTTCCCATGCCTCTCAGTGTCATGGGGCCAAGGAGAGGCAAAACTAGCTGCAGTCGAGTCAACCCCGACTCATGGAGACCCCGTGTGTATCAGAGTACAGCTGTGCTCCACAGGGTTTTCAGTGCTGGTTTTTCAGAAGTAGATCGCCAGGCCTTTCTCCCAAGGCACCTCTGGGTGGATTCAAATCTCCAGTAACCATCTGCACCACCCAGGGAGGCAGGACAGGACAGAGGACACAAAGGCTCAAGAAATCAGGAAACATGGGGATAGAATGGGTACTTAGGCAGCAAGGCCAGAAGAAGACAAGGACTAAAACTACAGCGCAGAAACAGATGGGAGCTAGGGAAATACTGCACATCGTATGCACAAGCTAGACATTCAAATGGGGGAGAGGGGAATGGTGATAAATGGAGCTGTCCGCAAGCCGTCCCTGTTAGTAATTAAATCGGGAGGAGACTGAGACCCATCCTCTCAACCGCCAATCCTTCTTGGTTGGAACCCTCTGGCTCCAGCTCCCCTCACCACACCCAGGGGCCAGGGCTCACTAGCCTGCCCAAGGGCGCTTTCCTCAGTTACAATCAACTAGAATCAGGGGCTTCATTTTGTCTTATTTTATGCATTTTCTTTGTATTTGCACTGTCCTCAGCGAACATAATCCATTCTTGAAAAAGAGCCCTTTGACTGCCCTGGGCATCTTGGTCCTATATACAATCTAAACCAGGGCTACTGGCCCAAGTGGTTCGCCAGTACTCTGACAGGTAAGTCATCAAGCCTCCCATCCTGGTACTCTAACCTTCTCCCAGGGCCCCAGCAGGTAGGTCTTGGCTTTCTCAGGTAATCTGGGTATCCCTGAGCCCTTTATGTCCAGGAAGGCCGGAGTCAGCTGCCCCATTTAACTCCAAAGGGAGACACAGACGGGCAAATTTCTAGCTGTGTGACCTTGGGCAAGTTATTAAACTCTGAGTCAACGTTCTCATCTATACAATGGACCCCTCTCCTCAGAGGGCTGATGGGAGGCTGCAATGAGACAACGCCTGTCAACTGTTTACCAAGTACCTAGTATGCAGGGGTGGATGAACCAGCAAGCAAGGTAGGCACAGGCTTACAGTAAGCAAGGTACACATGGAATTAATTGTGTTTACTGATGAATCTGTACAGAAGTTACTCATCTGTACAGATTAGTAAGTAAGCACAAATGAACCCGTGTGTACCTTGGTTATTGGGTAATCCATCTCTGGGTAGTAAGGAAGGAGTCCCTGGTGGTACAAATGGTTAATGTGATCAGTTAGGAAAGGATGGAGGTTCCAGTTCACCCAGAGGTGCCTTAGAAGAAAAGGCCTGGAGATCTAATTCTGAAAAATCAGTCACTGAAAACCCTATGAAGCCAAGCTCTGCTCCGACACACACAGGGTTGCCATGCGTCGGAACTGGCTCAGTGGCAGTTGGTTTGGTTTTGGGATGTGGTCTAAGGAAATCCTCTAGAATGGGGGCTCTCATAAGTCTTTCTAGGACCATCCCTCATTCATTCAAGTGACCTTGAATTGTCATCTAGCTGGGGTCTAAGGTCCTCCCCAACTCTTGCTCTCTGAAAGGATGTGTAAACTCCTGGGGGAGTTCTTGGTGGTGCAAACAGTTAATGGGCTTGGCTACTAACCAAAAGGTTGGAGGTCGACTCTACCCAGAAACACCTCAGAAGAAAGGCCTGGTGACCTGTTTCTGAAAACCAGCCACCGAAAATCCTATGGAGCACAGCTCTACTCTGATGCACACGGGGTCACCATGAGTCAGAATCAACTCAACGGCAACTGTTCTTTCAGTTCCTGGGAGACACAGCTCCCACCTTCCTGCCACTTGAGCAGAGACAAGTGGGGTTCCCAGTCTCAGAGCAAGACACCCAGCCCAAAGTATCCAAGAGGGGCCTTTAAGGGGCTGTTGCGGCTAGAGGCTCTGCTCCAGCCGTGCCTTGGAAGCAACGTAAGTATCAGCTCCTTCCCACCCCCTGACTCTTAATTGGTACGAACCTCATCCCACCCACCTGAGAACAGCTGGCTGCTTCCCGCCTGTGAAGACAAAAAAGAAGGTGGCACCACCTGCTGCACCTGAGCGGGGCGGCCTCCTCTGTCACTTGCCCTCACCCTCAGCCTGCCCCTCCCTCTCTTTCTGGGATCAGGCCTGCCCAGTGAATGCACATTTCAGGGAGGAAGGCAGTAAACGCACATTACAAATCTATCAGCAATGTTCCCAGGAGCCTCGTCTTTCTGTGCTTGGGAACATTTCATCTTCGTCTATGGCTATCTGGCCCGAGCAGTAACCCCATCCAAATGTGGAATTGCAGAGGCAATGGCCCTCAGGTGGACAGAAGTGGGGACATGATGGACATCTTGGTGTCTGACCCCATGCCTCACTGTGTGCATCCCAAAGAAACCAGGTCCTTTACCCTCAGCATCAAACTAGCAAGCTAAATGGATGGTCTGCCTACCATCTCCTGCAGAAACGTGGGAAGTTCACTGTTTTCACTCTTTCTGGGCAGCGATTTTAGGCGCTTTTCGTATTTCCCTTTCCTCCTCTCCCAGCTCCCCCAATGCCCACCCGATACATTGATACAGCAGGCGGCCAACTTCCTTAAGGCCAGTAATTATCTTGCACACAAGGAGTGTCCCCTTCAAAGCGGTCGTCATGGAAGCCGGCCACCGAGCTGCAGGGACTGCCTTTCATTACTGCAACTGCTTTCTGGGTACCTGCCTTGGGAGACAGCTGGTGCGGCTCCTGGAAGATGAGGGCTCATTAGGGGAGGTACTCCTCATTTCTGATGTATAGCTCGGCCCCACTGCTGACTTCATTCATCAGCCTCAGCCCCATGACTTATCACTGCTTACAAGAATCAAATCTACCCTAAGAGGATAAAAATACGCTACCATCACAGAAAGTCAAAATGACATGCCATGGGCTCTGAAAGTAGTTCCAAGACAGGAACTGTGGGAACGTTTTCTGGAGAAGAAGCAGCGTGCAGCCTCCCAAGGTGACTGCTTGAAAGGACAACATGTTAGGTTACGAACGTTCTAGTTCTTTCCGGAGGAAAAGCAGGCACGTTGCAGGCAAAGCCCCCAACTGTATGTCACAGAGATTACTTTCACAGAAAGATTAGACCCAAATGTCCAGCTTCATTAGATGACCTTCCTGAAGCTTCTCTGGACGCTTCACCTTCAATCACTTGCCTAGGCTGGCCTGCGACTGGGGAACATATTTCTGTGGTTCAGAGAGTTGACTTATACATGTATGGAGCCATCCCCAAGGAGTCCCTGGGGGGTGTAAACGGTTAACACACTCAGCTACTAACCAGAAGGCTGGAAGTTTGAGTCCACCCAGAGATGCCTCAGAAGAAAGGCCTGGGGATCTACTTCCAAAAATCAGCCACTAAAAACCCTATGGGACACAGTTCTACTCTGAAACACACGGGGTTGCCACGAGTCGCAATCTACTCAACAGCAACTGGTGTGATTTTTAAGGAGAGAATTGGAGTCCCTGGGTGGTGGGTGCAAAGGGTGAACACATTCGGCTGCTAACCAAACAAAAGGTTGGTGGTTCAAATCCACCCATAGGTGCTTTGGAAGAAAGCCCTAGGAATCTACTTCCAAAAAAATCAGTCACTGAAAACTCTACGGAGCTCATTTCTACTCTGACACAGTTGGGGTGGGAGTCCTAGAAGATAATAGTAAAGTTACCCACACGCAGGGCCACAGGAGACTCATCTCTGGCCTCTGGCAAAACCCAACCTCCTTGGTCTGGCAGGTCTCCCGATTCCCACCCGTGCCCGGAAGTGAGAGGAAGCATTCTCAGCTGGGACTTTTAATTACAGATTTCTGCCTACGGTTTTATTCAGTGACCCATTCCACTGGTTCACAACTCTTTGGCTTGTGATGTATTGTCCTTCTTCAATGGCCTGCATTACTCAGGTCTTACTAAAAGATTATGCTTAGATCAGGTTATTGCCCTTTAAAAAGAATTTGGAGAAACTGCAAAAGGACTGGGGAAGATCAACAGAAATCCTTTTGGAGGATGGGGACATTGAATGAGGAAGGGCTAAAAAACTTAGAGAGGGGAGATGGCTGTCACTCACAGCTTCAAGGACAAGAACTAAGAAAAACGTGCTTTAACAGAGAATCCCTGACAGAACAGGAGAAAAGTGGGGTACAGAACTCAAATTCTAGTAAAAAGACCAGACTTAATGGTCTGACTGAGACTGGTGGTACCCCGGAAGACATGGCCCCCAGACTCTCTGTTACCCCAGAACTGAAACCATTCCTGAAGCCAACTCTTCAGACAAAGTTTAGACTGGACTATAAGACATAAAATGATAATGGTGAAGAGAGTGCTTCTTAGTTCAAGTAGATACGGGAGACTAACTGGCAGCTCTTGCCCAGAGGCTATGAGAAGGCAGAAAGGGACTGGAGCTGGCTGAATGGACACGTGAAATCTGGGGTAGAAAGTAGGAGTGTGCTATCACATTGTAGGGAGAGCAACTAGGGTCACATAATAATATGTGTATAAATTTTTGTATGAGAAATGAACTTGAACTGTAAACTTTTACTTAAAGCACAATTAAAAAAAGACAGAAAAACACGCTTAAAGTTAATCAGAAGATGGTGCACATGATCGATGTGATTGATGTCATTAAATTGTGCACATGGAAAAGGTTTAGTTGGCAAACGTTATGCTGGACGTACACTTCCAACAATAAAAAAAGAAAGAAAGATTTCCTTGGACAAGCCGAGGCTGGCCGGTGCTGTGAGAAGCACAGGCCGAGGACTCAGACAACCTGGCCCTTGGTCCTAGCTTACTCATCCACCAGCTGTGAAGCCTTGGTGTTGCTACGGAACCTCTCTGGACTTGAGACTTCTCATTTATAAAATTAGGGAGTGTGATTAAATGACTTGCCTCTAATAAAAATTCTATGATTCTGCAATGAATGACATAATAGTAGAAAGAACTACTCTGCCCTTTTTAGAAGATTTTGTTTTTACTTCTAGAAATTAAAAATAAAAGAATTATTAATCTGTCCTGAACACTTCTGACATATGCCCACTCCAGGCCACGGGGCTGAGACCCTCTGAAAGATTGCCAATACACCTCCCAAAAAGCCCTCTTCCCCATTGGTAGTATCTCCAAAAGAACATGCTAGAGACATGAGGTCATAAACGTGACTCAGGGAAAAATCTGAAGTCTCCCAGGACAGAAAAATAAAAAAAAAAGAGAGAGAAAAAAGTCACAACAGAAGGTACTTTTAAAAAACGAATTTAGCTTAGGCCTAAATATATTCTATCATAGCCCCCTCCCCACTGCTAATCTGACACTTCGTATACCAGTTAAATTCAAACCACGATTTTGTGATTTCACAGGATAGATATTGTCAAGGGATGTGACCAAACTTGTAAGACTAAATGCACTTGAATTCACTGTAATATCAAAAATAAAAAATAAGAGACTGACTTGATTTGTAAACTTTCACTTAAAGCACAATAAAAATTTTTAAAAGACAAAAAATAAATAGATCATGCAAGACTTGAGTGGAGGAAAGGATGGCGATGATGTCCCATAGCCAGGTGCTAGCTCCAACATGTGGCAAAGTTCTCACCAACTATAAAAAGGGACGTGGGAAGCTAACACCTGAATGCCATCCTGCCAAGCCCTGGAGAAACCCGGCAGTGGGAAGGATGAAGCTTTTTTGGTGTAATTTCCTTCCATTCTGGATCCACGGGCATACCTGTCTGGGGCTAGTGAACTAGCTTCTTTCAATCAGTTCACTTTTTCAGCTGTCTTAACCACTGCTTCCTGCATGGTTGGTCTGAATCGACTGCACAGTCAATCCAGTCTCTCACTAAAATAGGTTGAAAACAATGGATCGACTTTTTCTCTACCTGTGCCTTGGCAGTCTAGAATGGTAGGTAAACTCTCGGGGTCTTAGCAGCAGGTAAACTCTCCGGGTCTTAGCAGCAGATCCCCCCAGTGAATGTGCTCTGAGCCTGAGGTAGGCTCATAGGTGGGGAAAGAGGGAGAGATGTACCTGACTGCTGAGCCTGGGGCACAGTGGGTGAAGAACACGAAAACAGTCAGCACCATGACCAGGGAAAATTTTCCAAGTCCAGGGATTTCTGAAAAGCATTTGCATGGCCGACCTGCTAACTCTCAAGAATGAACCCCACTGGACTTACATGTCAAAGACATTAAGCACTTTGTAGGTTTAGGTTTTAGAATTTGAAACAGATCCTGCCGATGGAAAGTTACAGGGCTGGGGTATTGAATGATGTGGCAGGAGACCCAGGAATGAGGACGAGCCAAGCCTGTCTAACACGAGGGCTGGGTGGTCCCACCTACTTCTCACTCAGTTCCCCTCCACTTTTTGCTACCCTTTACTTCTTTCTGTCTTCCCCAGCATCCTTTCCTTACCCCACCCTTATTTAAAAAAAAAAGAAAAGAAACACCAAACTCGTTATCAAGTCAGTTTTGACTCATGGTGACTCCACGTGTTACAGAGTTGAACTGTTCCACAGGGTTTTCTTGGCTGTGACCTTTGCAGAAGCAGATCACCAGGCCTCTCTTCCACACGCCACGGGGTGGGTTTGAACCACCAACCTTTAGGTTAGCAGTTGAGTGCAAATCATTTGCACCACCCAGGGACCCCCACTCCCATAACGCTTCTCAAACTCTTCCACAATTTCACTGCTTTCCGGACGTATATTTTGAACTTGAAAGCAAAAGAAAAACACGCAAGGCTAAGACCTAGTCCAAGGCAAGAGGCTTTCTTTCCTTCCTCCCAATTGCTATGTTTGAAGTAAAAAACAAGTTGCCTCTGTAGATCAATTAATGACAGTGAGTCCGCAGTGCTTCAAAAAATGGTGTGTTTGAGGTGATCTGACAATTCACTGCCCAGGAATCTAGGAAGAGAACTCACTAAATCAACCAGCAAAGGGGTCCCGCTCCTGCAGTTATGTGGCCTGTGAGAAGAAGACAGTGCTCTTGGGGCTTCGAATTAATTTGAGGAGGGAGAAAAGGGGGAGCAAAGCGTCTCCTTGATTCTCCCTAGATATCAACAAGGGCCCCACAGATGAAGCATCCTTTTGGTGGCTCTCAGGGTTGCCTCCTAACACTTTTCTTTTTTCCTGACATAGAAGGATGTCTGCTCAGGCTTTCCTTCCCACAGCTGAGTTCCCTGCTGCCCTCCAGCCCTCCAGCCCTGTGCAGCCAGCGGGAGGACCCAGGTCAGCTCTGACTTCACCAACCACATCCCCGGCATCCTCAGCATCCTAATAGCTGCCTGACCCATCTGTTAATCAAGCATTTAAAAAAGGCCACACAGTACCTCCCTCAGAACGATTCTCATCTCCAAGACACTAATGAATCAACGCGGGGTACGGACGGATGAACAGCTTTGGATGGGAGACACCTAGCACAGAATATCACACCAAAGGGAGCTGGCCTCTTGGGCCTTTTCCTGGGCAGAGCCCAGGCCTTTGGCGGACATCAGCAGCCCCTCAATGAACAAACAGCCTCAGGGAAGCACTGCAGAAACCACTCATGAAACATTAAAACCCACGGATGCCCGCAGTCAGTCAGCTTGAGCCTGAGCCTGGGGTGCAGGGGAGGGAAACCTGGTCAGAGATACTGGTGGGAAGTGGGGTCTGGTTGGGCAAAGTAGACACGCAATGTCCAGTGCCGCACAGATCCAGGGCATGGGTCTCTCCCCGTGCCTGTCCCCTTTACCTCCCGAGGCCAGCTCATGGAGTATGACTTTATGCTCTTCTCTACCAGAGAGCCGAGTGCTGCCCCTCCGGACACACATTTCTTCTGCAGAAATATGATGGCAAGCTCTAATCACTTCTAGAAAATACTGCATCTGTTCTTCCCTGCAGGGGGGAAAGGTGAAAGGAAGTGCTGCCCCAAGGAATGTGTGTGCCCGGCCAGAAGGGCTGCCCAGCCGGGAACGAGGCAAGGCAGATGGCTGCTCTGGGTGCTCATCCCGGCTTCAGCCCTTCTAACGCCCCCACGAACTCCCTCTTCCAGTCCTCCTCCTGCACACTCGGCCCCCGTGCCCAACTACCATCTAATGGGGCACTGCACACTGGAATAAGCTCATCTTCCCCTTTAGAAAAGTAAATGTTTTCGATAAACTGTTTCAAGGAATCTGCAACTTCCTTCCCTGACCTGGGAAGACGGCACATTCTTTCTTCTCCCCCACTTTCCCTGGGGAAACTCACCGCAGTGTGAACACCTGCCCCTTTCTCCCGGTGCTCTCTCCTTTCCCACCCCTACTCCCCAACAAGACAGTGTGCACAAAAACCTCCCTGGGGCAGATGGGCAGCTGCCTCGGGCCAGGGGTGGGAATGGGGGAAGATGGGTGCGACTGCTAATGGGTATGGGTATGGGGCTTCATTGTAGGGTGATGAAAACATTATAAAATTCACTGTAGTGATGGTTGTACAACCCTTTGAATATACTAAAAACCATTAAGCTACATACTTTAAATGGGTAAACTGAAAGGTATGTAAATTAGATCTCAATAAAGTTTTTACACAAACCAAAATATCTCTCTGGAATGGCAGAAGGCGACCCCCAGGTCCAAGCACAGTGGGAAGACTGTGGTAACTCACACCTCGGGTCCACACAGACTCCACACGATGTGATCACTCGCCCAACCTGCCCCCTAAAGAAGCAGTCACAGTGGGAGGCAGCTGAGCTCAGGTCACCCCAAAGTCAAAAATCAGTTACCCTCTCCTGCCCAAGGTCACTCATGGAGGGTCTGGGGCGGCTCTCCCGTCTCTGGCTCCCTCCTCTCCCCCATACACACGGGGACGGGCATTGTCCCCGATCTAACAGGCACCCATAGGACTGTTTCCCAAGTACTGAGCAGGCAAGACTGCAGCTGCTGAAGAGGTGCTGTGAACTGAATAAAATTAGGAGCTGAACTTCAGAGAGAAACATCCCATATTTACATAACGGTCTGAGCACTGGGATCCCTCTCCCTTCCCACCATCATCTTTCTCCCCCAACTGGAGAGAGAAGCTGCCCCAACATCACCATAAACACCCCGGTTGAAGAGGAAGGTGGTCAGCGTGGTGGGGAGGGGAGAAGACACCAAAGGGGACAGTGACATCTCCAGCGTTACAGCCAATATCTCATACCAAAGCCAGAGTCCAAATATCTTGCTCCCAGCATCTAAGGACACCGTGCTCCGTATCATCCCAGGCGACGCGAACAAACTCAGAGTGAGGTGGCGCAGTCAGGGCAAGGGGCAGCTTTCCCAAAGTGCACAGAACTCAGGGAAGACAGAAACCCAAACAAAGACATGAGGGAATCAGCCAGCGGGAGACTGCAGAGAGGCTGGGACCGCAGGAGAAGGGGGAAAAAGATCAAAACTTGAGGCAAAGGTGGAGAGGAAGATAAGGTTTAGAATGTCTGCTTCAGAAGAGAGCTTGCCCAGATACCATTCCTTCTCTGCTTTCCAGGGGGGCACAGAGAGAGAGACCGCCACCATATAAAAGTCACATTCACATAGCTCACCTTCCCACATCCCCTCTGCATTTGGGAGCCTGGACTGACCACAGTCCATCTGTCTCAATGCTTGTCAGGGCCCAGGGCCAGCCCAAGGGCAGAAGAGATGCCCAGTGAAACTTCACTACCTGAGAGAGAGATGGCGTGGCACCTCAGGGTGATGACTGAGGGCTATAAAAGAATCTCCTTTTGGAAGCAGCCAGAATCTAATACCCGAGTTTGTCAGTACTGAGGTACCCACACTTGGTGGATTTGACTCAGTACAACTTGCCAGGGAGTATCATCTTTTTTCACCACCCACGTTATCAAGGGAAAAAAATTAATCAGTTCTTTCAGGGTATCCAGAAATTCCTATATGCCTTTCTCTCTCTTTACCAAGGTACAGGCGATTAATAGCCACAGTAGCAAGAGAAGGAGGCTTTCAGGCCATAAGGACAGCACACAGGGTGCTGAGATGAGCTAAGGGTGTATGGCTCAGGGTGGGGACCTGCTAGGCAAACGCAAATGCAGGACGGACCTGGGCAGTGGTCATGGTGTCTAGGCCAGTGCCCACAGGGCGTGCCAGAAACAGAGCCATCTCCTGGGGCCGGATATGTTCCCTGAAAGGACTCTGCTGAACCATGTCTAGCCATCAATCAAGAGGGGGCTGGGGACAAAGCTACTTTCCATTCCCTGGGTGTGTCCTTCCCCCGAGTTGTAAGCAGACAACGTGGGTTCCTGTTGTCCTTTCGTTGTCCCTTCTCGAAAGGCTCACAGAGAGCTAGGGCACTGGGCTGGGAGGCAGGTCAAGGTGGCCTATAGAAAACCACACTTTGGGCTGCTGCCACATGCTGCTGGTGAGGAGGCGGCCCCACGCTCTCCCCAGTGTAAGCAGTGAAAGATGTCCCACCAGGTTTAACTGTGGCAAGAAGCGTTAGCTCAGCTCTGCCTACAGGGTTTAAAAGAACAAGTCTTCTGGTCTCAGCAGGAAAGATAAGCATCTCACTTGGCAGGATGCAAAGAAGAGAAGCCATCTGCGCTTGGTCACCATGGAATGGAGAAACCTTTATTCCTTCTTCTTCCCCCAGAAGCGTCCTTTCTACATCACCCCCATCCCTAGCACACTCTCAAACTGCCCATGCTTCTTCATTAAATCACTCTGTACCCTTTCCGGTAAGGTTCTGACATTGGTCAGTTTCCTAGACTGAAGATGCTGCCCTCGTGGGACTCGGAAAACCAAATGCCACAAGAGCCGACACCAAAGTGGCCACAGGCAGTGAAAACTGAATCCTGGACCTCCACTCAGCATTAAAGAATTTGTCACGTTCTTAGAGTTCAACTTCAGAGACTCGACCCATTCTTACTTTACAAATCCCCTTAGCCCTCCTAAGCATGTTTTCCCAGTTCTGAAAAAATGGTGAGAGGGTACAGCAGGCTCTGATTTATGGCCGGTGCAAAGAAGTTAAGGCGAAACTGTCTTGGGAAGAAAGACGGGAAGCGATGCTGGGAAGAGGGACGGGAAAAAGGGAAACTCGTCCAGAGGAGCGAGACCACGGGGAGACCGGGGGCGGGCCCGGGAGGTCGCTCTCACCTGTGGATGTTCATCTCCCGAGGAGGGCGGTGGGCCTTGTCATAGGACACCTTGGCGAAGACGCCGGCCACGATGACGAAGGCGATCACCCCGCAGGTGATGTAGACGGTGAAGTTGGTCTTGTCTTTCTCCGGGTCGTACTTGTTCTCGGGCCCCGGCGACACCACCTTGGTGCTGGGCGTCTGCACCCACACCGGGCTCTGGTAGTTGGTGCACTGGCGCTGGTCCAGCTTCTCGTGGCGCTTCTTGCAGCAGAAGCGGTAGTAGCAGGTGCCGCAGCAGTACAGGTAGCCGCTCTCGCTGTTGTTACACTCGAACTCCTTGTCGTACTGGCCGCTCACGTCGTAGTAGCCCCAACACGTCTCGTAGGTGACGGCCGCGCTGGGCGCCGCCGCCGCCGCTGCCGCCACCGCCAACGCGGGCTGCCCGCGCCGGCTCCCCGCCTCTGGGCCGCCGGGGGCCCGAGCGGTGCCGTTTAGCTCGCGGCCGCCCCGGGCCAGGGCCCCCCCGGGTCGCCGGCCGCCGACGGCAGCAGCGCCGGCGCTCAGGGTCCGGTTGGCGGCGCGGCCGCGGGCGCCGAGGGCGCCGGGCAGCAGGTCAAGGGACCCCAGCGAGAGCAGCAGCAGCAGCAGGAGGCTCCGCAGCGCCATGGCGGGGCCGGGCGGGAGGGCGCGGGGAGGCTTCCGCCCAGGCCGCTCTCCGGCCGGCGGAGCTCCGAGGGCGGCGCGCGGGCCGGGCTGGTGGCGCGGCGGTCAGCGGCGCTGGGGCGATGGCGCCATCGAGGCGCGGGCGGTGGCGGCTGCGGCGGCGCGCGGTGCGCTCGGACCGGCGGGCGCGGGCTGCTCCGGCGGCTCACGGTGCGCGCCGGCTCCACGCTCCCCCTGCGGGCTCGGCGCGCCTCCCGGGCAGCTCCATCCCCCGGCGGCGGCGGCGGCGGCGGCCCCGGCGCGGCTCGCTTCAGGCCCGACCCGAAGCGCGCTTCTGGGCGGCGGCGGTGGTGGCGGCGGCGGGGTCCCGTCCGGGCGGGTCCTGCGGGACAAAACGGAGAGCCGGTCACGGGGTGGGGCGACGGGCGCTCCCAGAGGCGGGCAGCGGGCGGGAGGGAGCGCGCCGCCCTCGAGGAGCGAGTCTCCGGGCCGAGAGAGGCGCGGAGACCAGGTCCGGCCGACCCTGCGCGCAGAACCGAGGGCTCACGAGCAACCCCTCCAGGGGCCGCTTAGGAGCCGGGGCCCCGGCGCCCGCCCCGCAGCGCGCTCCCGTCGCAGGCTGGCTCTCCGGGACCGAGCCAGTCGGGGTCCGGAGGCGAGTCGGGGGGCGCGGCGACCGGACTCACTCACCATGCCCGGCTGTGACTGCAGAGGCGGCGGCGGCGGCGGCGGCGGAGGCAGGGCAGGAGCGCAGCTGCCCGAGCGAGCGAGCGAGCGGAGAGCTGCCGGCTCGTCGCTGCACTAGTGCCGGAGCTTGTGCGAGAGGGAGAGAGGGAGCCACACGCACTCACACACTCGCTCGCACACACGGGAGCGCCGCGAGGGGAGGGAACAAGAGGAGGAGGCAGGGCAGCTCTCACCGCCGCCCACGTTTACAAGCCTGGGCGCGGGCTTGGGGCGGGGGGGAGGACTCTTTGCTTCCCCCCCGGTAGCTGCACTTGGAGCTCCGCGTCACCAAAGCCCAGGACACCCGTTCATCAAACACCGCGAACCAGGCGGGCGAAGAAGGAAGCAGACACAGGACCAGAGCGTCGTCTCTGAAACTGGAGCGCGCCAGGGCCATCTCTCCCCGCCACGGCCCCCTCCAGCCCTTGTGGCGGGACCCACCTTTCTCCCAGCCTAGGCTGCGTGGTGCCAGAGAGAGACAGAGTTGAGGTTTCAGCAAGCCTTTGCCTCACCCTAGTGGCGAAGCTCATAGCTGAGGGAAGAGGTCAAACCCATTGCTACAGGTTCCTAAACTGAGGCCAGGAGTCAAGTGGTGTATCTTTTGGGTTACCAGTTGACTAAGCTTTACACTCTCTTCTCCTTGAGTTCGTCCGTCCCCACCCTGCCCCATACACGCACCTAGGCGCGTGTTAGCCCAGCGCTGGGTGGCACCTCATGCTTCTTTCTGGAACTTTTTTCAGCGCGTTAGGGCCAAGTTAGAAAGCCGTCCGAGCGAAAGCGGAGCCTCTCAGCTTTGAAATCCCTTTGCTGTAAATGTGGGCGATAGGGACTTCTAAGGGGGAGTTCCTGTGTAGTTGTGCGACCAGGCTTGTGGAAAGGAGGGTCCCCTCCCACCCCTGTCCAACTTTCAAAGCCCTGAGGCCACTCCAAGAAGGAATACTAATTAGCTTTGCTTTGTGCCTAAGGAGGTAGGTAGGGGAGGAGGGAGGAATGTGGGAAGAGAACAAATAAGCAGCGGCCACAGACAAAATTCTGCCTCAGCGCCCCAGAGTGCGTGATTTGGAGGCCGGGGCAGATTGTTAGAGTGAGGGCAGCAAAGAATTGTCCCCGGACTGTCTATTAAGTGCCACTCATGTGTGGCCCAAACCTGGAATCCTCATCCTGGAAAGGCAGAGAATGGGAGCGACTAAAATGGTAAACTGGAGCTGGAACCCAGACTTCAGGGAGAAGAGGGAGAAGCTGATCCTGGCATGGGGAGTGCACAAACTCCCCTGGCAATCCCCACTTGCTACTCTCTCCCCATTCCCTCCTTCTTCCTCTGCACTTCCACCCCCTCCCTCAGCTTCCTCTCAGCTGCCACCCTGTTCTTAAAGATTCTCTGTTCGACAGTCATTTATTTAGTGTCTACTCTGTCACTGGGTAAGTGCCAGAGTAGACATGGATGAATAAGACAATCCCTTTCCTCTAGGAGGAGGAGCTTACAGACCACTGGGGGGACAGAGAGATGATTTCCATACCGTGTGGTTAAGTCCCACAAGAAAAGTGGGTTGAGAGTACTCTGAGAGCACAGCTGAGGGTCATCCAGCCTAGCCCTGGGGCCACAGGTAAAGATCAAAGGCAGCTTTCTGGATGGGGTACTGCCTGTGCAGAATCCTGATGAATGACTAAGAGTTAATAAAGGAAACAAGAAGGGAGGGCACTCTGGCCACGGGAAGCATCATTAGTAAAGCCAGGAAGACTTGGAGTGTAAACAGGTATGCAAGGAGAGGGGATACAAGGAGTTTAGCATGAACTTTGAAGGAGTCTTCCAGGTAAGGTTAGCAGGAGGGCATTGTTTATCCTGCGAAAGAACATGAATTTATTCTGCAAGTGATAGGGAACTATGGGTGAGTTTTAATCAGGAAGGAGATACTGCCAGATGTACGCATTGCCTGGATCTCAAAGTCAAATAGAGTAAGGAGCACTGGACACAGGAATAACAATTTGGAAGCTGTTGTGATAATCCAGGTAAAAGATGATGAAAGGATGATATAGGTCACGGGTAGTTGATGCCCATAGTTGAAATGACAAACATGGCTGAAAATGGCTTCAGGACAGAGTTAGCCATGGCCATGTTGAAGCTCCTTGGAGAGCTCTAAGTGGAGCTGGCCAATACCAGAGTTTCAAGGTCAGGAGAAAGGTAAGATAGGCCAATAGATTCGGGATCATGAAAGCATATTTGAAGACAATGGTCCTATATTCTTCCCCTTAATATTATCTGCAGTTTCTAAATTGCTCCCTACAGTTCTCCCTCCCTGAACTTTCACCTCCCCTTCGTTATTCCAAAATTGTCTTTCCATATCTGGGAGCTTCCTAGCAATGGGTAGAATTTGATCATATGGCACAGAGTACAAGAAAAGAGTTTGGTTCCTCAGACCACCACCACCCAAATACGTTCTGAACCCCTGCACTCAAAAATTGTGGTGTCAACAAACTCACAGAATGGACTATTATGTCAGAGGTGGATAGGCTCTCAGAGGTTACATAGTCCAACACTTACTGCAGTACACGGTATTTTTTGCTGATCCTTCCAGCCCTTCTCATCGCCCTTTTTAGCCGACCATATTGGTTGCCTACCAACATCATTTTCCCCTCTTTCTCCCTCTGGTTTCAATACCTGCACTGTGGACAGTATTAAAGTGTTCTTTTGTGTGTGTGCATGAGGATTTGACTCTTTACAAAGTACCAAGGAAAAATAGGGACAGTGCTAGGGGCCCTAATAAAAAAAAAAAAACATGACATAAATACAGTATAAACCATAACAACAATGCAGAAACACCAGAAGATAAACTAGATATCTGGGCACTGCTAAATATTAATGCTCACGAAGAGACTTTGCCAAAACAAGAAAAGGAGAAACTACAAACTGGGAAAAAATTTTGGCTACAATATATCTAACAAGGGTCTAATCTCAAAAATCTATAGAATACTTCAACATATCAAAGATAAAAAGACAAATAATTTCATTAAAAAATAGGCAAAAGAAAACTGACAAAAGAAAAACAGGTGAGGAAGCAAATAATCCAAATAAGAAATGAGATGGGCGATATTACAACAGACCCAAGTGAAATTAAAAGAAGCATATCAGATTACTACAAAAAATTGTACTCTAACAAATTTGAAAACCTAGAAGAAATGGATGAATTCCTAGAAACACACTACCTAACTAAACTAACACAGAGGTAGAACAGCTAAACAGACCCATAACAAAAAAAGAGACTGAAATGGTAATCAAAAAATTCCCAACAAAAACAAAAGCCCTGGCCCTGATTGCTTCACCAGAGAGTTCTACCAAACTTTCAGAGCAGAGTCAACACCACTACTAGTAAAGGTATTTCAGAGCATAGGAAAAAACGGAATACTCCCAAACTCATTCTATAAAGCCAGCATACCCCTGATCCCAAAACCAGGTAAAGACACCACACAAAAAAAGAAAATTACAGGACGGGGCGGAGCCAAGATGGCGGACTAGGCAGACGCTACCTCGGATCCCTCTTACAACAAAGACACGGAAAAACAAGTGAATCGATCACATACATAACAATCTACGAACCCTGAACAACAAACACAGATTTAGAGACGGAGAACAAACTAATACGGGGAAGCAGCAATTGTTTCCAGAGCCTGGAGCCAGCGTACCAGTCAGGTACGGCACAAGCACAGAGAGCTGCTCCACCCCCCTGAACTAACCCCGGGAGGGGGACCAGCCGGTTCCACGGGCGGCGTGGGACGCAGCCGGTAGGAGAAGTCCCCGGGAGGCAGTGACTGGTCTTGGAGCAGAAAGAGCAGCGTCCGAGCCGGGGAACCGTCCCGCAGGGATTTGGACTGGACGCAGGTACGCCATAAACACGGAGAGTTGCTCCACCCCCGTGAACTAACCCCGGGAAGGGGACCAGCCGGGTCGCGCGGGCGGCGTGGGACACAGCCGGTAGGAGAAGTCCCCGGGAGGCAGCGACTGGTATTGGAGTGGGGAGAACAGCGTCCCAGCCGGGCCACTCGGTCATGGCACAAGCACGGGGAGCTGCTCCACCCATCTGAACTAACCCCGGGAGGAGGCCCAACTGGCTCTTGGGTGCGGCGCGGCCACGCGGCTGGAGGGACGAGAAGTCCCCGGGAGGCAGCGACTGATTTTGGAGTCGAGAGTGCACCGTCCCAGTAGGGGAGCCTTGACGCTGGGCGTGGGGCTGGAAGCGGAGGATCTGACCGTGACTCCAGCAGGCCAGACCCCCCGGGGGCAATCTCCACACAGCCAGCACATATAGGCAACGCGCCCCACGGGAATCTCAGATATAATAGTCATTCCAAGCAAGACAAGCAACTCTGGCTATATTCTGAGGTGATACTCTCCTATCTCTCTGTTCCCTCCCCCACCCTCCCCAGGCGGCTTCATTAACATCTGAATAGCCTGAGCCAGAGGGAGAACTCTGATAGGGATCTGACTGCATTTTTTTTAGCGGATTTTCTGGAAAAACTAGTTTCCCAGTGATGGCGCGGAGACAACAATCCATATCAAACCACTTAAAGAAGCAGACCATGACAGCTTCTCCAACCCCCCAAACAAAAGAATCAAAATCTTTCCCAAATGAAGATACAATCTTGGAATTATCAGATACAGAATATAAAAAACTAATTTACAGAATGCTTAATGATATCACAAATGAAATTAGGATAACTGCAGAAAAAGCCAAGGAACACACTGATAAAACTGTTGAAGAACTCAAAAAGATTATTCAAGAACATACTGGAAAAATTAATAAGTTGCAAGAATCCATAGAGAGACAACATGTAGAAATCCAAAAGATTAACAATAAAATAACAGAATTAGACAACGCACTAGGAAGTCAGAGGAGCAGACTCGAGCAATTAGAATGCAGACTGGGACATCTGGAGGACCAGGGAATCAACACCAACATAGCTGAAAAAAAATCAGATAAAAGAATTAAAAAAAATGAAGAAACCCTAAGAATTATGTGGGACTCTATCAAGAAGGATAACCTGTGGGTGATTGGAGTCCCAGAACAGGGAGGGGGGACAGAAAACACAGAGAAAATAGTTGAAGAACTCCTGACAGAAAACTTCCCTGACATCATGAAAGACGAAAGGATATCTATCCAAGATGCTCATTGAACCCCATTTAAGATTGATCCAAAAAGAAAAACACCAAGACATATTATCATCAAACTCACCAAAACCAAAGATAAACAGAAAATTTTAAAAGCAGCCAGGGAGAAAAGAAAGGTTTCCTTCAAGGGAGAATCAATAAGAATAAGTTCAGACTACTCAGCAGAAACCATGCAGGCAAGAAGGGAATGGGACGACATATACAGAACACTGAAGGAGAAAAACTGCCAGCCAAGGATCATATATCCAGCAAAACTCTCTCTGAAATATGAAGGTGAAATTAAGATATTTACAGACAAACACAAGTTTAGAGAATTTGCAAAAACCAAACCAAAGCTACAAGAAATACTAAAGGATATTGTTTGGTCAGAGAACCAATAATATCAGATATCAGCACAACACAAAGTCACAAAACAGAACGTCCTGATATCAACTCAAATAGGGAAATCACAAAAACAAACAAATTAAGATTAATTAAAAAAAAAAATACACATAACAGGGAATCATGGAAGTCAATAGGTAAAAGATCACAATAATCAAAAAGAGGGACTAAATACAGGAGGCATTGAACTGCCAGATGGAGAGTGATACAAGGCGATATAGAACAATACAAGTTAGGTTTTTACTTAGAAAAATAGGGGTAAATAATAAGGTAACCACAAAAAGGTATAACAACTCTATAACTCAAGATAAAAACCAAGAAAAACGTAACGACTCAACTAACATAAAGTCAAGCACTATGAAAATGAGGATCTCACAATTTACTAAGAAAAACACCTCAGCACAAAAAAGTATGTGGAAAAATGAAATTGTCAACAACACACATAAAAAGGCATCAAAATGACAGCACTAAAAACTTATTTATCTATAATTACCCTGAATGTAAATGGACTAAATGCACCAATAAAGAGACAGAGAGTCACAGACTGGATAAAGAAACACGATCCATCTATATGCTGCCTACAAGAGACACACCTTAGACTTAGAGACACAAACAAACTAAAGCTCAAAGGATGGAAAAAAGTATATCAAGCAAACAATAAGCAAAAAAGAAGAGGAGTAGCAATATTAATTTCTGACAAAATAGACTTTAGACTTAAATCCATCACAAAGGATAAAGAAGGACACTATATAATGATAAAAGGGACAATTGATCAGGAAGACATAACCATATTAAATATTTATGCACCCAATGACAGGGCTGCAAGATACATAAATCAAATTTTAACAGAATTGAAAAGCGAGATAGATACCTCCACAATTATAGTAGGAGACTTCAACACACCACTTTCGGAGAAGGACAGGACATCCAGTAAGAAGCTCAACAGAGACACGGAAGATCTAATTACAACAATCAACCAACTTGACCTCATTGACTTATACAGAACTCTCCACCCAACTGCTGCAAAGTATACTTTTTTTTCTAGCGCACATGGAACATTCTCTAAACCAGCCTCACATCACTTAAATATCCCATCGGTTATTGTGTACACATATATTGCTAAATTATATTAGCTAATTTTGCATCAATATTTATAAGTTATATTGGTCAGTAGTTTTTTCTTACTGTAATATCTTTGGTTTTTACATTAAAGTAATACTGGTTTCATAAAATAAATAAAAAAAAAAAAAAGAAAATTACAAACCTATAACCCTCATGTACTTAGATGCAAAAATCCTCAACAAAATTCTAGCCAATAGAATTCAACAACAAATCAAAGAAATAATTCACCATGACTAAGTGGGATTCATACCAGGTATGCAGGGATGGTTCAACATTAGAAAAACAATCAATGTAATCTGTCACATAAATAAAACAAAAGACAAGAACCAGTGATCTTATGGATTGACACAGAAAAGTCATTTGACAAAGTCCAACAGCCATTTGTGATTAAAAAAAAAAAAAAAACTCTCAGGAAAATAGGAATAGAAGGAAAATTCCTCAACATAATGAAGGGCATTTATTCAAAGCCAACAGCCAACATCATCCTAAATGGAGAGAGTCTGAAAGCATTCCCCTTGAGATCAGGAACCAGACAAGGATGCCCTTTATCACCACTCCTATTCAACATTGTGCTGGAAGTCCTAGCCAGAGCAGTTAGGCTAGATAAAGAAATAAGGCATCCAGATTGGTAAGGAAGAAATAAAAGTATCTCTGTTTGCACATAACATGATCTTATACACAGAAAACCCTAAGGAATCCTCCAGAAAATTACTGAAACTAATAGAAGAGTTTGGCAGAGTCTCAGGTTATAAAATAAACATACAAAAATCACTTGGATTCCTCTACACCAACAAAAAGACCATCGAGGAGGAAATCAAATCAATATCATTGACAGTAGCCCCCAAGAAGATAAAATACTTAGGAATAAATCTTACCAGAGATTCTTAGAGACCTATACAAAGAAAACTACAAGACACTACTTCAAGAAACCAAAAGAGACCTACATAAGTGGAAAAACATGCCTTGCTCATGGATAGGAAGGCTTAACATTGTAAAAATGTCTATTCTACCAAAAGTGATCTATAGATACAATCCAATTCAAATTCAAGTTCCAATGACATTTTTTAATGAGATATAGAAACAAATCACGAACTTCCTATTGAAGGGCAAGAGGCCCCGGAAAAGTAAAGCATTACTGAAAAAGAAGAATAAAGTGGGAGGCCACACTCTGCCTGATTTTAGAACCTATTTTACCACCACAGTAGTCACAACAGCCTGGTACTGGTACAACAACAGATACATAGACCAATGGAACAGAATTGAGAATCCAGACATAAATCCATCCCCATAGGAGCAGCTGATATTTGACAAAGGCCCAAAGTCAGTTAAATGGGGAAAAGATAGTCTTTTTAACAAATGGTGCTGGCATAACTGGATAAAAAAAATCTGCAAAAAAATGAAACAAGACCCATACCTCACACCACGCACAAAAACGAACTCAAAATGGATCAAAGACCTACATATAAAATCTAAAGCAATAAAGATGATGGAAGAAAAAACAGGGACAAATCTAGGAGCCCTAATACATGGCATAAACAGTATACAAAACATTCCTAACATGCAGAAGAGAAACTAGGTAACTGGGAGCTCCATGAAATCAAACACCTATGCTCATCCAAAGACTTCACCAAAAGACTAAAAAGATTACCTACAGACTGGGAAAAAGTTTTTAGCTATGACAGTTCCAATCAACGCCTGATCTCTAAAATCTACACGATACTGCAAAAACTCAACTGCAAAAAGACAAATAACCCAATTAAAAAATGGGCAAAGGATTGAACAGGCACTTCACCAAAGAAGACATTCAGGTAGCTAACAGATACATGAGGAAACGCTCATGATCATTAGTCATTAGAGAAATGCAAATCGAAACTACAGTAACGAGATTCCATCTTACTCCAACCAGGCTGGCATTAATCCAAAAAACACAAAATAATAAATGTTGGAGAGGTTGTGGAGGGACTGAAACACTTATACACTGCTGATGGGAATGTAAAACGGCACAACCACTTTGGAAATCGATTTGGCGCTTCCTTTAAAAACTAGAAACAGAATTACCATACGATCCAGCAATCCCCCCACTCCGATCCAGCAATCCCCCCACTCCCTTGAATATATCCTAGAGAATTAAGAGCCTTTACACGAACAGATATATGCACACCCATGTTCATTGCAGCACTGTCTACAATAGCAAAAAGATGGAAGCAACCAAGGTGCCCATCAATGGACGAATGGATAAATAAATTATGGTATATTCACACAATGGAACACTATGCATTGATAAAGAACCATGATGAACCCATGAAACATTTCATAACATGGACAAATCTGGAAGGCATTATGCTGAGTGAAATTAGTCAGTTGCAAGAGGACAAATATTGTATAATACCACTATTATAATAACTGGGAAAATAGTTTAAACAGAGAAGAAAATATTCTTTGATGGTTAAGAGAGGGGGGAGGGAGGGACTGTGGGAGAGGGGTATTCACTAATTAGATAGTAGATAAGAATTATTTTAGGGGAAAAGAAAGACAACACAGTACAGGCGAGGTCAGCACAGCTGGAATAAACTAAAAGCAGTTTCCTGAATAAACTGAATTCTTGGAAGCTCTGCATAACAGGGGCAGGGGTTTGGGGACCATGGTTTCAAGGAACATCTAAGTCAACTGCCATAATAAAATCTATTAAGAAAACATTCTGCATCCCACTTTGGAGGGTGGTTTCTGGGGTCTTAAACGCTAGCAAGTGGCCATCTAAGATGCACCAATGGGTCTCAACACACCTGGAGCAAAGGAGAATGAAGAACACCAAAGACACAGGGTAATTGTGAGCCCAAGAGACAGAAAGGACCACATAGACCAGAGACTACATCAGCCCGAGACTGGGGGAGCTGGATGGTGCTTGGCTGCAACCCATAACTGCCCTGACAGGGAACACAACAGAGAACCCCCGAGGGAGCAGGAGTGCAGTGGGATGCAGACCCCAAATTCTCATAAGACCAGACTTAATGGTCTGACTGAGACTAGAAGGACCACAGAGGTCATGGTCCCCAGGCCTTCTGTTAGCTCAAGACAGGAACCATTCCCAAAGCCAACTTTTCAGACAAGGATTGGACTGGACTATGGGATAGAAAATGATACTGTTGAAGAGTGAGCTTCCTGGATCAAGTAGACACATGAGATTATGTTGGCGTCTTCTGTCTGGAGGGGAGATGAGAGGGCAGAAGTGTTCAGAAACTGGCTGAATGGACACAAAAATACAGAGTGGAGGGAAGGAGTATGCTGTCTCATTATGGGGAGAGCAAGGTATATATAAATTTTTGCATGAGAGACTGACTCGATTTGTAAACTTTCACTTATAGCACAATAAAAAAAATTTAAAAATAGGCAAAAGATATGAGCAAACACTTCACCGAAGCAGACATTCAGGTAGCTAACTGACACACAAGGAAATGCTCACAATCACTAGCCATGAGAGAAATGCAAATAAAAACTACGACGAGATACCTGCCATCTCACCCTGACATTACTGGCGAGAATCAAAAAAACAGAAAATAACAAATGTTGGAGAAGCTGCAGGGAGATTGGAACTCTTACTTATGCACTGCTGTTGAGAGTGTAAAATGGTACAACCAGTATGGAAAATGAAATGGCACCTCCTTAAAAAGCTAGAAATAGAAACAGTGTATGATCTACCAATCCTATTCCTAGGAATATATCCTAGAGAAATAAGAGCCGTTACAAGAATAGACAAATGCACATCAATGTTCACTGAAACATTAGTTACAGGAGCAAGAAGATGGAAACAACCTAAATGCCCATCAACAGGTGAATGGATAAACAAATGACTGCATACACACCATGGAATACTACATGACGATAAAGAACAATGATGAATCTGCAGAGTATCTCACAGCATGGATGAATCTGGAGGCCATTATGCTGAGTGAAAATAAGTCAATCACAAAAGGACAAATTTGTACGAGACTACTATTATAAAAACTCAAGGAAAGGTTTACATACAAAAAAAAAATCTTTGATATACGTGAGGGAGGGGAGGAGTGGGGACAGGAAGTCACTAACTAGATAGTAGACAACTGTTAACTTTGATGAAGGGAAAAACAACACACAATATAGAGGAAGGCAGCACAACTCAACCAAGAAAAAGTCATGGAAGCTTCCTAGACCCATCCAAATACCTTGAGGGACAGAGTTACTGGGGCTGAGGCCTGGGGAAGCATAGCCTTGAGGGGCGTCTAGGTCAATTGGCTTAACATAATTTGTAAAGAAGATGTTCTACTTCCTACTTTGGTGAGTAGCATCTGGGGTCTTAAAAACTTGCAAGCAGCCGTCTAAGATACATCGATTGGTCTCGTCCCATCCAGAGCAATGGAAAATGGAAAAAAAAAAAAAAAAAAACCCAAAGACACAAGGAAAATATTACTCCAAAGGACTAATGGACCACATGAACCACAGCCTTCACCAGCCTGAGACCTGAAGAACTAGATGGTGCCTGGCTACCACCATCGATGGCTCTGACAGGAATCACAATAAAGGGACCCAGGCAGAGCAGGAGAAAAATGTAGAACAAAATTCAAATTCACACTCACACACAAAACACCAGACTTACTGGTCCAACAGAGACTGGAGGAATCCCCAAGGCTGTGCCTCCTGGACACCATGCTAAGTCAGAACTGAAGCCACTCCCAAAGCCCATCTTTCAGCCAAGATTAGCCAGGCCTATAAAGCAAACAGTAACACACATGAGGAACATGCTTCTTAGTTTAATCAAGTGTATGAGACCAAATGAGCAACACCTCCCAAAAAGCAAAGAGAGATGGCAGGAAGGAACAGGAAAACTGGACAAATGGACTTGGGGAACCTGCAGAGGAAAGAGAAAGGGGGAGAGTGCTGACACATCGTGGGGATTGCAACCAATGTCACAAAACAACTTGTGTATAAATTTTTTGAATAAGAAACTAATTTGTGCTGTCGAATTTCACCTAAAGGTCAATAAAAAAATTTTTTTTTTAGGTGCCAAGGAGGTATCATGTTTTCCAACATTCAAACCAACTCTAAATGGTCATGAACTTCCGGGGAAAGTGACCCAATCCCTGGATCTAGAAGGTAGATCTCGTTTGGGCTGAGAAAACCATAATAATTCCATTCTCCTTGCCGGTGATTGGTTAAGAATGAACTTGCAATCAGTTCTGGCCAATACTAAGTGAGGGAAGGTTGTGGTGGCGGCGGGGGGATTTAGGTAAAATTTCCTTACTCTTTTTTTAGGAATAGTGATGCTCCTATTTTTTTTTTTTTTTTTTTCTGAGTGCTGTTTCTTTGGATATGCTGTCTGGAACTGTTGGAGCCACGTTATGACCTTGGGGAGTGGGCACTAGACATTAGTTGAAGTTGATATTTAGTTTGATAGTTATCAAATACTTAGCTCATAATGTATTTGTTTCCCAGGTATATAGTCGAACTGCAATTTCTGGCCCGCTTGTGAATGCTTGAAGAAAGTGTCTAGTACTGGGCAATGCATTTTGAACAGAAATAATGTGTTATTCCTGAGCCATGAGGAGCCCTGGTTGCACAGTGGTTAAGAGCTCGGCTGCTAACCAAAGATCTGCAGTTCAAATACACTAGCTGCTCCTTGGAAACCCTGTGGGGCAGTTCTACTCCGTCCTATAGGGCTGCTATGAGTTGGAATTGACTCGACAGCAATGGGTTTGGTTTTTTCATTCCTGAGCCAGAGTGGTGTGAGAGACTCTAGAGTTCTCTGTGTCTTCTAGCACAGTGATCAGCAGTGTTCGATGGTTGTGGCTTTGTTGACCTGGGCCTTTAAGTGACCCAGTGAGGAGAGCCCCACAGCCACCCCACAATAGAATGAAAATACATATTTTTGATTTTTAAACTGGATTTTTTGCAGCATATCCTAGCCAAACCTGGCTGATACACTGAGGATGGAAGATGGAAAGGTAATAGGAACCTGGGTCCTTAATTTCATTATCCAGCCACTCATTGGAACTAAGCCCAGGGCATTCCAACTCTGGTCTTCCCATAACATGAGACAATAAAAAAACTTTTATTGAAACCAGTGTAAACCCAGAGCTTCTCTTACATGCAGCCAGAGACATCTTAATGGATACATCATGTATTTTTTTACTTCATTCTGTCTTTCCCTAGGGTTGCTGCTTAGCTATCCAAATTTGCACCAATCGTTTCTCTAACGTGGAATTAAATTTTCCTCTCTATAACATGGAGAAGCAGGTGGCAAGAGTGTTTCTAATAAGCCATCTCTTTTGTCTCTTGTCTTTATGAGTCTTCACCACAGACCACAGGCCTGCATGATCTGCTTTCCTACTATCCTTCCAAGCTCACCTCCTATCTCTCTCCCCTACTCACTCCTTCCAGGCATATTTGTATCCTTGCTCTTCCTCCAAGCCTTTGCATTTGCTGTTTTCTTTGTCTGGAACCACTCTCATCAGATGTATGCAGGGTTGTTTCTCACACTTCTGAAGATTTCTGCTTAAATATCACCTTATTAGAGAGGTTTCCATGGCCATCCTAATGAACACAGTGCCATCATCACACACCATCCAACATTCTTCCTCCATCACACTCTACCCCCTATCATGATGCATTTTCCACCATGGCTTTTGTCTCTCACTGATAAACATTCATTTAGGTATTCTAAAAATTCTATTCTTACCATCCACTATAGGGTCACTATGAGTCAGAATCAACTCAATGGCAACGGGCTTAGAATGAGTGCTCTTGCTTGGCCTTTGTTGTCTGAGTCGTTGACTGCTGCATTCTCAATGCCTAGAATGGTGCTTGGCATGCAATAGGCTGTGGTAGACACAGAAGGACTTGTTGTCCCCAACCATCAGCTACTCAAGAGTCTTTCTCAGCACAGAGCCACCTCCCTCAAGAACACAGCTAAAAGTTGTAGGACAACACCATCAGCTCCTGCTTTGCTGCACCAAATCTGAGGTGCAACACGGAAGATGTGCTATGTACTCCCAGGTTGTACCTGATTTCTAGGTAGACAGGAGGCCGTTAGAAAAAGGGCACCAGACTTCTGACCAACATGGCACCATAGACAGAAGCACCATGCCTCTCCACAGCAAAGACCCCCTCCCCCCCCAAAAAATAAGTAAAACAGAGACAAACATCAGTCCTGGAACCTGAAGTGTCAAATGAAGGGATAAAGAACTCAGCCAAACACCGAATGGAATAAGAAACCGACAGAACAGAGAGCGAGGAGAGATACATGCAGAGGTCACCTATCAGGTAACGCAGCACGGATTCACCATCTTGGATGGACTCCTATCAGAGATTGGCAGACAGAGAACACGGGAAAGCATCTTCATGGAGCTCCCAGCAGGAGACAGGGCACCCAGTAACCAGCAATACACACTTTCTCACCGCCCACCCTCTCACTGCTGGTCTACCTCTGCACTTCCTGGCTGGCAACCGTGGCTCCGCTGACCGGGAAGTGCAGTGTCTATGTCGCTTGGAATCGTCCCACCCACATCAGAGATGGGAGGACAGAGAGTATAGGAAAGCAGCTTCACAAAGTTCCCAGCAGGAGACAGGGCACCCAGTAACCAGCAATATATGCTTTCCCAACCCCCACACTCCCCCCCACCTTCGGCCTCCTCTGCTTCCCACTGGCCACAGGTTTTGGGCCAGAAGGCAACTGCTTTGGCCCCTGGCTGCTTGGGTTTTCCCTGCCCACACTGGCCGGCTCCCTGAGTGCCATTTGTCTGTTGCTGTGTTTCTTTTTTCCATTTCTTTTGGTTTCTTCCATGCCTCCCACCACCTCCCCCTCCTTTCTCTCAAACACCTGGCTCAGTGTGCCATCTTTGCTTCTTCTTGAAAGGCTGTGAAGCACCACTCATCTGGGGAATCACTCCCTTGGCCCACCGCACCACACTGGTGGGATCCCTGGGGCTTTTTTTTTTTGCTTTGCTTTGTTGCATTTGTTTCTTTGTTTTCTTTTTCCTTTCATGGCTTGAGAGCCGCTTCTAGCCAGGCTGCACTGCATGGCTTAGGAGCCACTTCCCCAGTCTGCACAGCACCTGGGGACACTTCTTTTTCTTTTCCTTTCTTTTCTCTTTTCTTTGTTTCTTCTTTCCTCCCTCCCTCCCTCCCTCCCTCCCTCCCTCCCTCCCTCCCTCCCTCCCTCCCTCCCTCCCTCCCTCCCTTCCATTTTCTCCCTTCTTTCTTAAATTCTCAGTTCTCATTTCTCCATACTTACCTTCTTTTCCCGTCTCCTGAATACCTGGCACTGAGTGAGATATATACCCTCTCTAGCCAGGCTATACCTCACAGCCTGGGAGCCACTTCCCTTGTCTTGCAGCCACACTGGTGGGACACATGGGGGCTTTCCTATTCTTTCTTTTTCCATATTTTTATCTAGTTTTTTTCTTTCTTTTTCCCCTTTTATTTTTTTCTTCTTCTGTTTTTTTTTTTCCATTTCTCAGTTTCTCGTCTCTCCACTTCAATGGCAAGCTCCCTTAGCACTCTTTTTTGTTTATTCATTTGTTTTTGGTTCCTGTTTCTCTCTCCTCTCTCTCCTGTTTCTTATACCCATATTAGCTCCACACATCACAACCTCCCCTTCCCACTTCCTGCCTACCTGCACCGTGTGCTGAACATCATGCCCCCAAGCAGCTAAGGCACAGCCTACAGGAACCTTCCTAGCACTGATTCCAGGCCCGCCCTGTTGGCCCTAGTACATGCCACAGACAACCCATCCCAGCTCATCCCCTTCAGCTGGACATTCCCTGCTGCACCATAGCTGAGTGACTGGCCCTGCTCATTGGAAGGAGGTGAAAAGTATAGTGATCACAGACAAGCAAACAACAAAGATTGCACAGCCCACCTGCTCAGACATAACCAAATAAAACAAAAAAGCAGGATGAAACAGATCTATAATCAGTAAACAAAGAAAATAGATACTGAATGGCCCAAAGACAGCAGACAATATTAAAACATATTAAAAAACAGGACAGGATCGTTTCAATAAACGTCCAAAACAAAACACCAGATAACTTTCCACTAGAAGAAAAGACACTAGAACTACCTGACAGGGAATTCAAATCTCTAATATTTAGAGCTATCCAAGAATTGAAGCAAATAGCAGAGAAACATGAGGAAAAAATAGACAAATTTATGGGAAAGGCAGAAAAATTCGTGGAAGACACAGACAAAAAATGGAAGAATTCAGGAAAATAATACGGAAACAAAATGCAAAAAATAAATTTACAACTAGAAGTCATAAAAAACAACAATCAGAAATCTAAAAGATAAACAACAAGATTTCAGAAATGGACAGTGTCCTAGAAGGGCTGAGAAGCAGGTTTGAAATGATGGAAGACAGGGTCAGTGAAATTGAAGACAAACACTTGGATAAACTCTGCTTGAGGAAAAATCAGAAAAAAGAATGAAGAAACCCTGAGAATTATGTATGATACATTCAAAAGTAAAAATTTGTAGTGATCGGAGTTCCAGAAGAGAGGGAGAAAACAGAAAACACAGAAAGGATCATTAAAGAATTGCTGACAGAGAACTTCCTTAATATCATGAAAGATGAAAAGCTGACCATCCAAGAAGCTCAACAAACCCCTTATAGGATAGACCCCAAAAGAAAATCACCAAGGCATATCATAATCACTTGCTAAAACCAAAAAAAAAAAAAAAAACCGAAGACAAAGAAAAAATCCTGAGAGCAGCTTGAGAGAAACCAAAAGTCACATACAGAGGAAAAACAATAAAACTAAGCTCTGATTATTCGGCAGAAACCATGCGGGCAAGAAGGCAATAGGATGACATATATAAAACCTTGAAAGAAAAAAATTGCCAACCAAAATAATATAGCTTGCAAACTCTTGTTCAAATATGATGGTGAAATTAGGACATTTGCAGATAAACAGAAATTAAGGGACTATGTAAAAATCAAACCAAACTTACAAGAATTATTAAAGGGAGTCCTTTGGTCTGAGAACAAAAAAATCAGACCACAGCCTGAATCTAGAATGCAAGATTATACCAGCCAGATACCAACCTACAAAATGAACTCTCAAGGACTATCCAAAACCAAAAGAATTGCAACAGGGAATGAACAAGGTTAATCTGTAAATGACAACAATATCAGAACAATAAAAGAGGGAATAAATGGTGTAGGTTTAGAACTCCCTAATGGAGAGGAAGGCAAGGCAATACCAAATAATAACAGGCTGGTTCAAACCTAGGAAGATAAGGGTAAATTTCTAGGCAACCACAAGGAAAGTTAACAAACCTACTCATCAAAATAAAGAAGAAAAGCATAATGTCTCAATAAAAACAAAATATAAAAAAACAAAAGAAATCCACAAACGAAAGGAACTCAGCACAGGAGAGTAAAAGGAACAAAGAAAATGTCAGCACCTCAAAAAAAGTCACTACAAAATGACAGCAATAAACTCACACCTATCAATATTTACACTGGATGTAAATGGCCTAAATGTACCCATAAAGAGACAGAGTGACAGAATGGATTAAAAAAAAAAAGCAGGATCCATCAATATGCTGTCTACAAGAGACACACCTTAGAAACAAAGACTCAAATTTATTAAAAATCAAAGGATGAAAAAAATACATCAAGCAAATAACTTCCAAAAAAGAGCAGGAGTGACAATACTAATCTCAGATAAAATAGACTTTAAAGCAAAATCTGCCATAAAAGACAAAAAAGGGCAATATATAATGATTAAAGCATCGATCCATCATGAAGACTTAACCATAATAAACAACTATGCACCCAATGACCAGGATCTAAAATACATAAAACAAACTAACAGCACTGAAAAGAGAAATTTACAGTTCCACAATAATAGTAGGAGACTTCAACACACCACTCTCGGAATAGGACAGAACATCTAGAAAGAAACCCAGCAAAGATACAGAAGAGCTAAAGGGCACAATCAGCTAGCTTGACCTCATAGACATATATAGAACACTCCACCCAACAGATGCAAAGTACACATTCTTTTCCAATGACCATGGAATGTTCTCCAGAATAGACCACATCTTAGGCCACAGAACAACCCTAAACAAAATCCAAAACATTGAGATAATACGAAGTATCTTCTCTGACCACAATGCCATCAAAGTAGAAATTAATAGCAGGAAGAGAAAAATAAAAAAAATCAGTTACATGGAAACTGAATAACACCCTGCTTAAAAACCACTGGGTAATAGGATAAATCAGAGATGGAATTAAAAAGATTCCTAGAATCAAACAAGAATGAAAACACATCATACCTAAACCTTTGAAACACAGCAAAGGCAGTCCTCAGGGATCAACTTATAGCAATAGATGAATACATCAAAAAAGAAGAAAGGGACAAAATCAAAACATTAGCTACACAACTTGAAAAAATAGAAAGAGAACAGCAAAAGAAGCCTACAGCCACCAGAAGAAAGGAAAGAATAAAGATCAGAGCAGAAATAGAGAATAGAAAAGCAATACAATCAATAAAACCAAAAGTTGGTTATTTGAAAGGATCGATAAAATTGACAAACCACTGGCTAAAATTGACAAAAGAATAACAAGAGAGGACACCAATAACCCAAATAAGAAATGAAATGGGGGCCATTACAACAATAAAAAGGATCATAACAAAATATTATGAAAAACTATACTCCAACAAATTTGAACACCTGGAGGAAATGGACAAATTTCTACAAACACACTACCTACACAAACTAACGCAAAATGGTGTTGAAAATCTGAACAGACCCATAACAAGAGAAGAGACCGAAAAAGTAATTAAAAAAAAAAAAAACCACTCCCAGCAAAAAAAACCCTGGCCCAGATGGCTTCTCTGGAGAATTCTACCAAACATTCAGGGAAGAGCTTACATCAGTGCTACCCAAACTATTTCAGAACATAGAAAAGGAAGCAATACTTCCAAATTCATTTTATGAAGCCAGCATAACCCTGATACCAAAACCAGGCCAAAACACCACAAAAAAAGAAAATTACAGACCAATATCTCTCATGAATATAGATGCAAAAATTCTCAACAAAATTCTAGGCAATAGAATTCAGCATCATATCAAAAAGAATAATACACCACAACCAAGTAGGTTTCGTATCAGGTATGCAAGGATGGTTCAACATTAGAAAATCAATCAATGTAATCCACCACATAAATATAAGGAAACAAAAGAATCACATGATCATTTCAATTGATGCAGAAAAGACATTTCACAAAGTCCAACACCAATTCCTGATAAAAACTCTCGATAAAATAGGTATAGAAGGGCATCTATGCAAAACCAACGGCCGACATCATTCTTAATGGAGAGAGGCTGAAAACATTCCCCTTGAGAAAAAGAAAAAAGACAAGGATGCCGTTTATCATCACTCCTAATTAACATGGTGCTGGAAGTTCTAGCTAGAGCAATAAGACAAGAAAAAGAAATAAAGGGTATCCAAATTGGTAATGAGGAAGTTAAACTGTCCCTATTTGCAGATGATATAATACTATACATAGAAAATCCAAAAGATTCCACAAGAAAACTAGTGGAACTAAAAGAAAGATTCAGCAGAGTAGCAGGATACAAGATAAACATAAAAAATCTGTTGGATTCCTATACACCAATAAAGAGAACAATGAAAAGGAAATCATAAAAACAACACCATTTATAATAGCCCCCCAAAAGATAAAATACTTGGGAATAAATCTAACCAGGGAAGTAACAGACCTATATGAAGAAAACTACAAAACACTACCACAAGAAACAAAAAGAGATCTCGTAAAAGGAAAAGCATACCATGCTCATGGGTAGGAAGACTCAACATTGTGAAAATGCCAGTTCTACCCAAAGCAACTTACAAATACAATGCAATCCCCATCCAAATACCAACAACATTCTTTAAAGAGGTGGGAAAACTAATTATTAACTTTATATGGAAAGGGAAGAAGCCCTGGATAAGTAAAGCACTATTGAAGAAGAATAAAGTAGGAGGATTCACTCTGCCTGACCTCAGGATCTACTATACAGCTACAGTCTGGTACTGGTACAATGAAAGACACATTGACAAATGGAACAAAATTGAGAACCCAGATGTAAATCCATCCACCTATGGCTACCTGATCTTCAACAAGGCCCCAAAGTCCATCAAATGGGGAAAAGATGGTCTTTTTAACAAATATTGCTGGCAAAACTGGATGTCCATCAGCAAAAAAAATGAAAAAGGACCCATACCTCACACCATATACAAAAACTAATTCAAAATGGATCAAAGACCTGAATATAAAGCCAAAAACCATGAAGTTCATAGAAGAAAAAATAGGATCAATGCTAGAAGCCCTAATACATGGCGTTAACAGGATACAAACCACAGCCAACAACACACAAACTCCAGAAGATAAGCTAGATAACTGGGATCTTCTAAAAATTAAACACTTATGTTCATCAAAAGACTTTACTGAAAGAGTAAAAAGAGAACCTACAGGCTGGGGAAGAAAAATTTCACTATTACAAATCAGACAGAGGTCTAATCTCTAGACTCTACAAGAAAATCCAACACTTCTACAACACAAGGACAAATAATCCAACTGAAAAATGGGCAAAGGAAATGAACAAACACTTCACCAAAGAAGACATTCAAGCGGCCAACAGACACATTAGGAAGTGCTCCCAATCACAGCCATTAGAGAAATGCAAATCAAACCCACAATGAGATAACATCTCACCCCAGCATTACTGGCACAAATCAATGGCACAAATCAAAAAAAACAGGAAATAACAAATGTTGGAGAGGCTGCAGTGAGATCGGAACTCTTATGCACTGCTGGTGGGAATGCAAAATAATACAACAATTTTGGAAAACGATATGGTGGTTCCTTAAAAGCTAGAAATAGAAATACCATATGATCTAGCAATCCCACTCCTAGGAATATATCCTAGAGAAATAAGAGTCATCACATGAATAGGCATATTGCACACCCATGTTCACTACAGCATTGCTCACAATAGTAAAAAGATGGAAACAACCTAGATGCCCATCAACAGATAATTAGATGATCAAACTGTGGTACATACACACAATGGAGTGTTATGCAACGATAAACAATGATGAATCTGTGAAGCATCTCATAACACGGATGAATCTGGAGGGCATTATGCTGGGTGAAATAAGTCAATCACAAAAGGTCAAATATTGTATGAGACCACTACTATACTGAAAACGTTTACACACAAAAAGAAACCATCTTTGGTAGTTACAAGGGAGGGGAGGGATAGGGATGGAAAACACTAAATAGACAATAGATAAGCGGTAGCTTTGGTGAAGAGTAAGACAGTACACAATACTGGGGAAGCCAGCACAACTTGCCTAAGGCAAGGCCATGGAAACTCCATAGACACATCCAAGCTCTCTGAGGCACCCAATTGCTGGGCTGAAGGCTGGGGGACCACGGTCTCAGGGAACATCTAGCTCAATTGGCATAACAGAGTTTATAAAGAAAGGGTTCTACTTTCTATTTGGGGGAATACTGTCTGTCATCTTAAAAGCCTGTGAGCAGCCATCTAGGATACTGCACTGGTCTCACCCCTTCAGGAGCAAGGAAGAATGAAGAAAACTAAAGATACAAGGGAAAGATTAGTCCAACAGACTAACAGACCACATCTACCATGGCCCCCACTAGACTGAATCCAGTACACCTAGATGGTGCCCAGCTACCACCACTGACTGCTCTGACAGGGATCACAATAGAGGGTCCTGGCTAGAGCTGGAGAAAAATGTAGAACAAAATTCTAACTCAAAAAGACAGACCAGACTTCCTGGCCTGAGACTGGAGAAGCCCCGAGAGTATGGCCCCCGGACACCAGTTCAGCTTGGTAATGAAGTCACTCCCAAGGTTCACTCTTCAGCCAAAGATTGGACAGGCCCATAAGACAAAATGAGACTAAAGGGGCACACCAGCCCTGGGACAAAGACTGGAAGGCAAGAGGGGACAGGAAAGCTGGTAACAGAGAACCCAAGGTTGAGAAAGGAGACTGTTGATATTTTGTGGGATTGTTAAGCAATTGTCATAAAACAGTATGTGTACTGTTTAATGAGAAACTAGTTTGTTCTATAAAGCTTCATCTAAAGTGAAAAAAAAAAAAGAGGGCACCAATAACTAATGTGGATTCTTCCATAAACACCACGTCCTTCTAATCAGAGCCTGAACACACGTTAGCACATAGAAAGCAGATTTTATTACTTGTAAAAAGAAGTAGGCACTGTACAACAGACAAGCAGTCCCCCTGGCTCAAAAGCTGTCCAGGCAGAAATGATGATGTCCCCATGCACAGCACACTTTGTGTCATGGGTGAGAGGCTTCTATGGGTCTCTTATATGACACACCGATTACCCTTGGCTTCTGGAAACTGTCCTTGTGGTTATAGATTCTTTCGCACCTGCCCTCCACCTGGCATCATGACTGAGGGACAGAATGGAAACCTCCCTAAACTCACCTTCCCCTGGCCAGGTAGGCCCGCTTAGACGGATTGCAAAGTTAATGCTGTGGGCGCACCACTAGTACCACAGCTGAGGAGACAGAGAAAAATCCATTCCCACCTATTTTATACCCCTGGCCCATGTGACTCCTTACATGGAGAATTTTCCCACCTGACCACCCTAGGAAGAGGTGCTCAGACACCTCTGCACCTCACCCAGGAGCGTATCTCTTTAACACTGCTGACATTTAGACAAACCGTTAGGCCTGGCGGTGAGAAGTACAATAGTTTGTTCCTGAAGCCACCAGGCTCATCCAAAGGACTGTCTCCCCATAAAAGTCATCCAACGAATGATGAAGGTAAGGGTATAAAGGTCCAGCAATTTCAGCCCAATGCAGGAACCCTAATGGGTCGTATTTTCTCCAAAGTTCCAGAGCTGCTTTTGGCTGTGGTTTTATTGGGCATGTAGCACAGTTTGACTTCTACTTCTTTAATCCTCCCACCTCTACGAGTATTGATCCCTAATGAATAGCATGCATGCCAAACTCTGTGGTAACATTTGCTTGCAGGAATCTCAGCCTGTACCATAGACATTCATCAAATGTTTGTTGAATGAATGGATGAGTCTAGGATCCCCAAATGTCCTCAATGGCATCCTATAAATGGTTATATCACCTTTGCTTTAACATATCGAGTGACAAGAAACTCCTAAAGTCACAGATGCCACTGTTATATCACTCTACTATTTGAAGAGTTAGAGTAGATTGGATTTTGTTATTGTTGCTGATAAGCAAATCAATCTATTGACATACTGAGCCTTTTTTGATTAGAGTTGATTAGAGTCTTTTTCACACCTATGGTAGTTAGGATGTCTTTTCGGATCCATATGAAATACCTCATGTATATTTTAGTTAACTTTACAAGTTTGGGGCCATTTTTCCAGCTTTCTAAATGTTTTAGGAACTTGCTATGGTCATTTGTTGCTTGCTTCCCAAGATTCCTTCCTTTTTCTTCTAGCCACAGCCCCTGATCTTTTCAGCCTCTACCACTCTCAGCCCACATGGTCCGTGTGGGATTCTATATGACCCAGATTTAAGCCAAAAAATGCATTTCAACCCTTTAGCCTGGGCCAAAAAAAAAAAAAAGCACAAACCCATTGCCATTGAGCCGATTCCAACTCATAGCGACCCTATAGGATGAAGTAGAACTACCCCATAGGGGTTCCAAGGAGTGGTGGTACATTCGAGCTCCTGACATTTTGGTTAGCAGCCATAGCTCTTAACCACTACACCATCAAAGACATTCAGACTAAATTAGTAGTTGAATAAAGCCCATTCAGTCAGATGAACCACAGGACTTCTCAGGATACAGAAAGAAGCTCACTCTCTGCCCCTGGGAGGGTAGGAATGACACAGGGGCAGCTATCTTGCCCTGTGAAGGGACAGCCAGGCTGCCAGGGTCCCCATAGGAAGCCTGAGAAAGGGTCCTGCATGGCACCAGGCCAAGTCAAGAGATGGAGAAAAACACAAGCCTGTGGGCACCATTTGAACCTTGACTCTAGGCTCATCTAAAGCCTACCTACACCTGTGCTTTTTTCTTACCTGAGCCCGTATATCCTTACTCTAATTCAGCTCCTTTGCACTGGGCTTTGTAACCTGAAGGGTTCTGACTGATATAATCAGCATGACTGAATGTGTGTAAGTTCGGAGAAGGGATTTCACTCTCCTCTGAATGACCTCCCACGTCCCCAGCTCTGTTTCATGGCAGGTGAGGGATGGGATGAAAGGAGCAGGACAGGTCAGCACATGGGAGATATGACAAGTGGCCCATTCCCAGCTGATGTCATCAGGAGGTGCTATATACATAGGGTTTAGGCTGAGGACCATCTAGTTAATTGGGAACAGCTGGGAGAAGGTGCAGATACAGGTGGGTTTGTTGCTGGTATGAAAACCTACACCAGGGTGGGCCAAGGCCACAGGGAAAACAACCAGCTGTTGAAGATTGTTCCAGAGGCACAGCCAAGTTTACCAGACACAACTTCCAAGGGACACATCAGTCTTGTTCACAGTTCTGGAAATTGTTAGAAACATGGTCTTCATTCCAATAGAACCCTGGAGACAGACAAGCTGGGGGAGGTGGGGGTCTCAGCAATTATCAACAGAGTCAGCAGAGTAGATTGGTTAGGGACTGCCATGGTTTAGAGCTAGTGCTCTCTGGCATGGATTATTGGCAGAGTGATAATGGGGAGCTGAAATCAGGAACCAAGCCAGAAGCCCTGGTCAAAAGATCTAGCCAAATGAGACAATGCAAGGGGAAGGCCACAGAGAGCTTCATGTTGTGGGTTTGTTCCCCTATGTGGATGACACCAAAGGAGACTTGAGGTACAACATGGGGGCCTGAAGCCATGGCTAGTTCTTAATTATATGCCTCCAGCTTGAGAGTGGGCTAGCCCAAGCCACTGCTTTGCTTTCTAGCTCAGACAGATCCCACAGGTGGAACCAGGAGAAAGACTTAGGGGAAAGCAGCTTTAAGGGAGGTGGGGCACAGGGCAACCAACAGCATCCCTATGATGGAGTAAGGATAGCCACAAATTGTGCCATTCCTTCCAACAAGAGGCAGAGCCTCTTGGTCCTCCCTTTGAACATAGGCTGGCCCTGTAACTTGCTTTGATTAATAGAATGTGGCCAAAGTGATGCTGTTCCAGCTCTAAGGCTAGGTCTTAAGAGGCTGGCAGCTTCCTCTTGCACTCTTGGGATCCAGCCACCACGTAAGAAGCTACTCACACTATGGAATGATGAGCAGCCGGTGGGGAGAGAGATCCTGGAAGACAAGACGCCATCTTGGGCATTTCATAACCAACTGACCTCCCAGCTGAATGTAGCATGGGATGAGGCCCAAGTGAGATGAGAAGAACCATCCAGCTAAGCCCCAGTCAACCCACAGAATCATGAAAAGTAATAGATCACTGTTGTTTTAAGCATTTTAAGCCATTAAGTATTGTATGGTTTTGTTACAGTACAGGAGACAACTAGAACAATCTTCATCTCAAAGCCCAGACTCTGAACAGAAATATATTAGGAGCAACTTCTGGTCGCATAGGTGCCTTAGGCTCTTTTTGGTTACCTGTTCAATGGAAAGGTGATTTGATTTGTATAAAACTATAAATGAAGAAGAAAGGAGGAAAGGTAGTATTTACCACTACCTCTTACTAGAAAGAAAAAAAAAAAAAATTTTTTTTTTTTTTTTTTTACTAGAAAGGTTGGGAAATACCACTTTAGGCCATACGGGGAAAGATTGTTCTTTTTCGTACCTTTTTCAAGACTCAGAGTAAATTGCTCTGGTAAAACAAGAGATACTAAATAGGAAGCAAAGGAAAGCGTCTGTTTCCCCCCACCAGTTCCTGCCTAGAACTGGAGCTACAAGAAGTTTGAATCATGCGTAAGTAGAACTCTGGAATTGTGACATTTCAGAATCGGAAGATGAACGTGAATTCCTATCTCTTAGGTTCTTTCTTCTGAGTCTGTATCTAGTCAGCCAGGCATAAGAAGGGAAGGATGACCTCAATCGACTATGACTAGCCTGACCTAGAATTAATTCATATCTTCACTCATTTATTTATTCTTTTTTTGTGTGTGGAAAATGCTTAGAAGTTTCAGAGTTTTTTAGTTTGTTTTATTATTTACTATAAGCTCTAAATGTACTATTGGCAGGTGATGGAGCCTCCAAAATAACCCAACTGTCTTCAAAAACCCACTGCCACGGAGTCAATTCCAATTCATAGCGACCCTACAGAACAGCGTAGAACCACCCCACAGGGTTTTCAAGGCTGTAAATCTTTACAGAAGCAGACTGCCACGTCTTTCTCCCACACAATGGCTGATGGGTTCAAACCACTGACCTCTTGGTTAGCAGCCTACTGCTTTAACCACTGTGCCACCAGAGCTCCTCAACTCAGTCTTAGGTTATATTAAAAGAAGTATCTTCTACCACTGAGGAGTCCAAGGTGACGAGGGTGCTGGGATCATAGAGCAGAATTTTCTATGATTTTCATTTAAAATATATATATTATATGGCATTTATTTATTATTCATTAGTCATTCAATAAATATTGAGTGAGTCCGAACTATGTGCCAGTCATTGTGTGAACCCCAAAATACGAACATAAATAGATTACGCTTCCTGAAGTGCAATCTGGAATCTTACTTTGTTGTTGTTGTTAGCTGCCATCGAGTTTGGCCTCCTGCTTATGGTGACCCCATGCACAACAGAACAAAATACTACCTGGTTCTGTGCCATCTCCACGAGCAGCTGCAAATTGGACCATTGCGATCCATAGAGTTTTCACTGGCTGAGTTTTGGAAGTAGATCACCAAACCTTTCTTCCTACTCTGTCTTAGTCTGGAAGCTCCGCTAAAACTTGTTCAGCCTCATAGCAATATACCAGCCTCCACTGATAGATGGGCAGTACTGCACGTGCCGTACATTTTGTTCCATTGTGCACAGGGTCATCATGAGTTGGGGACTGACTTGATGGCAGCTAACAACAAGAGTATGATCAGATTACACACCAAATGACTGAAAGCTTCTTCCCGTCCCCGATGCGTTTAAAGCAGTTCTGCATCCCCAAACATATCTTGAGTCACAAAACAGCTAATTTTAGTTACATGGTTTTTGGGTGAACTTATACTGAACCATTTTCAACTGACACATTTAGCTGGGCCTATGGAATGTTATTTCTCTACACAGCATTGCATCCAGTCACTCCTTGTAGTGAGAACTGGGATGACAGTGTTGCATGCTATTAACTCCCTCCTCCTGCACCTATGGCAGACGTCACTAATCAATTATGGAACCCTTTCCTTCAGAGACTAGTCAGACCTCAGAAAGCCCTTCCACACAAAGCTTCCAATAGCCAGCAGGCGTTAACGATAGTTGGAACCAGCGCAAGGAATAAATCTTTGCCTTTTTTTTTTTCAGCTCAGCGAGAGGCGACAGAATGGTTTGAGCATAGCTCTTATTACTTTACGTAGAATTCTGTTCCAATTGTGCAGCTTTATTGTCCCAAACTGAAACATTTATGAAGGGAAGGGGTAAGGCGGCAAGGGACACCACCATCGTTGGTAAGTATGTGCTGTGTTACTGAAAGACGTCACTGATTTACAGCAAGAGGAAAAGCTCACTGGGGTTAGCTCTTCCACAGAAAACTCATAATGAAGAGTGTGCCCAGCGAATGCCAAAGATAATCGCCCTACGGCCACTCCCAGGTATTTGTGTGCAGATTGGGGGCATCACTGTTACCTTTTCTTTCTGGTTGGAATTTACTGATGTTTTATTCAAAATCACCGTGAATTAACCTACAAAACTGTTTTCCTGTAAGAACAGGAGGCCTGCTATGAGCACATCACACATAGACAGGTTCATATGGCTCGTGTTAACCAGTGTTCTATATCAGTACACACTCTTTTCATCCCTCTCTGTCCTACCTCTGTTGTTGTTGTCAGCTGCTGTCAGGTTGGTCCCTGACTTATGGTGACCCCGTGCACAACAGAAGAAAAAGCTGCCCGGTCCTGCCCCATCCCCACGATTGGTTTCAGATTAGACCATTGTGATTCATAGGATTTTCACTGTCTGATCTTCAGAAGTAGGTTGCCAGGCCTTTCTTCCTAGTCTGTCTTAGTCTGAAAACTCCACTGAAACCTGTTCAACATCATAGCAACATGCAGGCCTCCAATGACACACGAGTTGTGACTGTGCCTGAAGTACATTGGCTGGCACTGAACCCAGGTCTCCTTCATAGAAGGTAAAAACTCTACCACTGAACCACCACCTCCTACCTTTAGATCTTAGCTTTGGTGTCAATTGTTATTTGGGTAGCCTTGAATTCTGTTTCTGACTTCCATGAAGTTAAACACTCCATGTTGTTGTTGCTGGTAGGTGCCATCGAGTTGGTTCTGACTCATAGGGGCGCTAGGTACAACCGAACGAAACACCGCCCAGTCCTGCGCCCTTTTCACAATCGTTGTTATTGAAACAGTCACTGTCTCAATCCATCTCCATAAACACTCCATAGGTAGTGGGATCTTCAGCAGAATAGGTACACGTGATAAAAAACAACCCACCAAAATACTGCTGGTGTATTTTTCTTTCTCCTTTTAAGGAAAAAAAAAAACAAACTGAGTTGACTAATTGGATCTAACCCACTGATCTAATCCAATTGACTGAGCACAAATTGGTCGTTAATACAGCCAAATGAATCAACAGCAATTCTTGGTTCTCTGTCAAGAGGTAGACATTATCTGGACGGACCACCTGTGGTAGAGCGCCAAGTTAAGGGTGAATCAAAGAATACAAAAACGCTGGCATTAAATTAACTGAGGTAACTGGACTGAGAAAAACCAAATGTGTTATTATTAACTACTATCAAAATTCAAAATTATTAACTTGATCCTGGAATGACTTCAGTGGGCAGATGTCCATTCTGACATACTATGCCTTGATCAAGACATTGAGTTACCTCATCTGCAGGCATTGCTGGTACTGAGGTCATGTCTGCTGGAGTCAGGTATCAATTCAAGGAGAGAGAGGTAGCCCGATGCTTGGCAAGGGAGTTTCTGGAGTAGTAAACCAGAAAGGCTGAGAACCACTTATCAATCTTTGCTTGAGGCTCTGGTCCTCTAATTTATTTTGCAAATTCTAGTTCAGTACCCATTGATGCCTGCTCATTTTACCCTTCTGCTCATTTCCCTGCCCCCAGGACCAACTCTACCTTTTAGAAGTCCAAGCTTGTGAGGAAGAGATGAACTCTCTTCAAACTTCCTGCCAGGAGGAATCACCTACTGGCAAGTGAACACTTGGGGTTGAAGGACAAGGTCATGTTGGTATTAGTGTGGTGACTGAGGCAACTATGTGAGTGTGGACAGCCACAAATTAAAGACAGGAACAGGAACCAGCATAATCCTGAGACTCAGAACATTAGAATTGTGCTAGGGCAATTAAGGATGGGTGCTGTGGTTGGTTGTCATTGAGTTGGCTCCAACTCATGGCAATCCCATGTACAACAGAACAAAATGCTGTCCAGTGTATACCACTTTCTCACCTTCTAGCTCTATAATGGACAACATTATGTTGTGATCCATAAAGTTTTCACTGGCTAATTTTCAAAAATAGATTGCCAGGTCTTTCTTCCTCATCTGTCTTAGTCTGGAAGCTCTGCTGAAACCTGTCCGCAATGGGTGGCCCTGCTGGTATTTGAAATACCAGTGGCATAGTGTCCAACCTCATAGCAAAAGCTACAGTACAACAAACTAGTAGAACAGGTGCACCAAAAACAAACAACCAAACAAAAAAACACCAAAACTCCATGTGTTCATAGAGTAGAACTGAGCTCCATAAGGTTTTCCTGGCTGTAATATTTAGGGAAGCCAACCACCAGGCTTTTCTTCCCTGGTGCCAGTGGGTGGGTTCAAACTGCTAAGTTTTTGGTTAGTAGTCAAGCACAAACCATTTGAGCCACCTAGGAAAGAATGGGTGCAAACTCTGTGAAATCACACATGAAGAATAGGCTGAGAATTTGTTTAGAACCAGGCAGTCAGCCCAGAAAGGTGACGCTGGAGAAAGATGTCAAGGCAGGGTGGTGAGTCAAATCCAGCAGACCTGGAACACCCCAGAGCAGATAAAGACATTGGTTCAATGTCCAATCAATAGTTGAGATGAATAAGGATGTTCACAAGAACCGACAGGCAGGGCAAAGCATTATCACTGGGTTCGGCCACCGTGACAAGGGCCCTGACCAAGAAATAGCTTCCCAGATCTCAAAAGGAACAGATCCTTTTCCAAAGCATGGACTCTCCAGGGCTTACAGGTAGAAATCACTGGAGGTGCAAATGATGTATGGAAAAACCCAGGCTAAGAACCAAGAGAGAGTCTGTGCCCACTTGGCCTACGGCAGCCCATTTGATTGACCACACTCAATTCCCTGAACATCATTTCCATCACAAGTGCCCTGTTTCGGTGCCCCACCCACCTCTGAACAGAGTTCATAAATACTTCGGAAAAACCAGCCACTGAAAACCTCAAGAAGCACAGTTCTACTCTGATACACGTGGGGTTGCCATGAGTGGGAATCAACTCCATGGCAACTGGTTTTCATTTTTTCACGATATACTGGTTGTACAAATTTTATGATTAAAAATGTCCATTTGACCATTATTTTTATTCCCTTTTATTTTACCCTTCCTCTCACTCTTTCAGTTCTATATTCTTTCAGGCTTTCTTCATCTGCATGTTCCCATTTTTGCATATATCCCCCCAAAGTATTTTTTTTTAACACATTTAATTTCAGGATATGCCATTCCCTCTGGGAGATAATATATACCATGAGAAGAGAGAGAATTTGGCAAAGGGACATAAGGATTTGCTCACCTTTAAAGTGTTTAATGTCCCATCTCAGAATTTCCTTATTTCTTGCTCTATCACCTTTACCGAACTTATGTAGTGTAGGACGATCGCTTTTAACCTGGGACCAGAGGTGAACGCTTTGCAATTATAAGCAAAATTTTGTGTGTGTGTGTGTGCGTACGTGCATGCATGTGCTATTTTTAGGAGATATCTCATAAGACAAATGAATTCAGACCTCAAAAGAAAAAAATAAGACATTAATATAGGATGAAAGGAGTTTTTGGATGGTGCAAGCAGTTAACGCACTCAGCTGCCAAGAGAAAGTTTGGAGGTTCAAGCCACCCAGAAGTGCCTCAGAACAAAGGCATAGCAATCTACTTCCAAGGAGCCAAACACAGAAAAGCCCATGTAGCAGAGTTCTATTCTAACACACATGGGGTCAGCATGAGTTAGAGTCGACTTGACGGTAACTGTTTTTTATATACGATAAAACTCTAAGGATTAAATTCAGAAGACCTCAGTTTCAATCCTCAGGCTACTTTTTACTAGCTCCATGTCTAGCTTCCCCCAAGTGTCTGTCAGTTTGTTGTACTATGGGACCTTGCCTGTTGCTGTGATGCTAGAAGATATGCCACTGGTATTCAGATAACAACAGGGTCACCCATGGCAGACGGGTTTCAGCTGAGCTTCCAGACTAAGACAGACTAGGAAGAAGGACCCGGCAGTCTACTTCTGAAAATAATTAGCCAGTGAAAATCTTACAAATAGCAGTGGAACATTGTCTGATATACTCCTGGAAGATGAGCCCCTCAGGCTGGAAGGCGCTCAAAAGACAATTGTAGAGTCGACCTTAATGACGTGGGTGGAGTAAAGCTTTTGGGACCTTTGTTTGCTAATGTGGCACGACTCAAAAGGAGAAGAAACAGCTGCAAACATCCATTAATAATCTGAATGTGGAGTGTACAAAATATGAACCTAGGAAAAGTGGAAATCGTCGAAAAGGAAATGAAACACATAAACATCGATGTCCTAGGCATCAGTGAGCTTAAATAAACTGGTATTGGCCATTTTGAATCCGTCTACTATGCTGGGAGTGACAACTGGAAGAGGAACAGCATTGCATTTAACATCAAAAAGATCATTTCAAGATCTATCCTGAAGTACAACGCTGTCAGTGATAGGATAATATCCATATGCCTCTAAGGAAGACCAGTTAATACGACCATTATTCAAATTCGCATACCAACTACTAAGGCCACAGATGAAGAAATTGAAGATTTTACCAACTTCTGCAGTCTGAAATTGATCGAACATGCAATCAGGATGCACCGATAATTACTGATGATTGGAAAGTGGAAGTTGGCAACAAAGAAGAAGGATCAGTAGTTGGAAAATATGACCTTGATGATAGAAATGAATCCAGAGATTGCATGATAGAATTCTGCAAGACCAACAGCTTATTCGTTGCAAATACCTTTTTTCACCTAGATAAACGGTGAATACGTACATGGACCTTGCCGGACGGAATACACAGGAATGAAATTGACTACATCCGTGGAAAGAGATGGTGGAAAAGCTCAATAACATCAGTGAGAAGAAGGCCAGGGGCCTACTTCAGAACAGACCTTCAATTGCTCATATGGCAAGTTCAAGCTGAAACTGAAGAAAATTAGAACAAGCCAACAAGAGCTAAAGTACGACCTTGAGTATATCCCACCAGAATTTAGAGACCATCTCAAGAACAGATTTGATGCATTGAACACTAATGACCAGAGACCAGATGAGTTGTGGAATGACATCAAGGACATCATACATGAAGAAAGCAAGAGGTCATTAAAAAGAAAGGAGAGAAAGAAAAGACCAAAATGGATGTCAGAAGAGACTCTGAAACTTGCTCTTGATCATCGACTAGCTAAAGCAAAATGAAGAAATGATGAAGTAAAAGAACTGAACAGGTTTTGAAGGGCAGCTTGAAAAGACAATGTAAAGTATTATAATGGCACATGCAAAGAGCTGGAGATAGAAAACCAAAAGGGAAGAACAGAAGAACACACACGACATTTCTCAAGCTGAAAGAACTGAAGACAAAATTCAAGCCTCGAGTTGCGAAAGTGGAGGATTCCATGGGGAAAATATTAAACAACGCAAGAAGCATTAAAAGAAGATGGAAAGAATACACAGAATTTATACTAAAAATAACTGGTCGACATTAAACCATTTCAGGAGGTAGCATATGATCAGGAACCGATGGTACTTGAAGGAAGAAGTCCAAGCTGCACTGAAGGCATTGGCTCTGAATAAGACTCCAGGAATTGACGGAACACCAATTGAGATGTTTCGACAAGCAGATGCAGCACTGAAAGCTCTCACCTGTCTGTGCCAGCAGATTTGGAAGACAGCTACCTGGCCAACTGACTGGAAGAGATTCATATTTACTCCTATTCCCAAGAAAGGTGATCTAACTGAATGCAGAAATTATCGAACAATATCATTAATATCACACTCAAGTAAAATTTTGCTGAAGATCATTCAAAGGTGGCTGCAGCAGTATATCGACAGAGAACTGTCAGAAATTCAGGCAGGATTCAGAAGAGGATGTGAAACCAGGGATACCATTGCTGATGTCAGATGGATCCTGGCTGAAAGCAGAGAATACCAGAAGAATGTTTACCTGTGTTTTATTGGCTATGCAAAGGCATTGAATTGTGTGGATCATAACAAATTATGGATAACATTATGAAGAATGGGAATTCCAGAACACTTAATTGTGCTCATGAGGAACCTGTACATAGATCGAAAGGCAGTTGTTCGGATAGAACAAGGGGATACTGTGTGGTTTAAATTCAGGAAAGGTGTACGTCAGGGTTGTATCCTTTCACCATACCTATTCAATCTGTATGCTCAGCAAATAATCTGAGAAGATGGACTATATGAAGAGCAGGGTATCAGGACTGGAGGAAGACTCATTAACAACATGTATTAGGCAGATGACACGATCTTGCTTGCTGAAAGTGAAGAGAACTTGAAGCGCTTGCTGATGAAGATCAAACACCAAAGCCTTCCATATGGATGACACCTCAGCATAAAGAAAACAAAAACCCTCACAACTGGACCAATAAGCAACATCATGATAAACCGAGAAGAGATTGAAGTTGTCAAGGATTTCATTTTACTTGGACCTACAATCAACACCTGTGGGAGCAGCAGTCAAGAAATCAAGAGATGCATTGCGTTGGTAAATCTGCTGCAAAAGACCTCTTTTAAGTGTTGAAAAGCAAAGAAGTCACCTTGAAGACTAAGGTGGGCCTGACCCAAGCCATGGTATTTTCAATTGCCTCGTATGCCTGTGAAATCTGGACAATTCGTAAGGAAGACCAAAGAAGAACTGATACCTTTGAACTGTGGTGTTGGTGAAGAATATTGAATATACCATGGACTGCCAAAAGAACAAACAAGGAGGCGGGGCCAAGATGGCGGACTAGGTGGACGCTACCGCAGATCCCTCTTGCAACAAAGACTCGGAAAAACAAGTGAATCGATCACATACATAACAATCTACGAACTCTGAACAACAAGCACAGACTTAGAGACAGAAAACGAACAAATACCGGCAGACAGCGACCGTTTTCAGAACTAGGAGCCAGCGTACCAGGCAGGTGACCTTCGGAGCCCGATCTGGGGCAGAGCCCAGGGGAGCACACGGCACAGACAAGGGGCCCAGGCTTACCCCCCCGAACCCATCCCGGGAGAGAGTCTAGCTGGTTGGCGCGGGTGGCGTAGTGGTGCAGCCGGAGAGAGAAGCACCCGGGAGGCAGTGACTGATCTTGGAGCGCGGAGAGCAGCATCCCAGCCAGGGAGCCGTCCCGCCAGGAGTTTGGAGGGAAGCGGGCGGGGCGCGAGCGGGGGGGGGGTCAGCTATATTTCCCTAAAGCGACCCCGGGGTGGGGCCCACACGTTCATGCAGGGGGACGCCCACCCAGTTCGCGCGTGTGTCGCGGCGCACCAGAGGGAGAAGTCCCCGGGAGGAAGTGACTGGTCTTGGAGCAGGGAGAGCAGCGTACCAGCCGGGGAGCCGTCCCGCTGGGATTTCGGCGAAAGTGGGCGGGGCGTGAGCGTGGGGTCCAATTATATTCCCCTGAATTGACCCAGGGGGCGGGACCACCCGTTCGTGCGGGAGACGCCCACCCAGTTCGCGCGAGCGGTGCCACGCACTGGAGGGAGAAGTCCCCGGGAGGAAGTGACCGGTCTCGGAGCGGGGAGAGTAGCGTCCCAACCGGGGAGCCGTCCCGCCCGGATTTTGGAGGACGGGGGCGGAGCTTGAACGCGGTGATCAGCTCTATATTCTGTGGTGCTACACTCCTAGCTCTCTGATCCCTCCCCCACCCTCCCCAGGCGGCTCCATTAACATCCGAATACCCGGAGCCAGAGGGAGAATTCAGATAGGGATCTGACTGCATTTTTTTTAGCTGATTACCTGGAAAATCTAGTTTCCCAGTGATGGCTTGAAGACAGCAGTCCATATCAAACCACATAAAGAAACAGACCATGACAGCTTCTCCAACCCCCCAAACAAAAGAATCAAAATCTTTCCCAAATGAAGATACAATCCTGGAATTATCAGATACAGAATATAAAAAACTAATTTACAGAATGCTTAAAGATATCACAAATGAAATTAGGATAAATGCAGAAAAAGCCAAGGAACACACTGATAAAACTGTTGAAGAACTCAAAAAGATTATTCAAGAACGTAGTGGAAAAATTAATAAGTTGCAAGAATCCATAGAGAGACAGCATGTAGAAATCCAAAAGATTAACAATAAAATTACAGAATTTGACAATGCAATAGAAAGTCAGAGGAGCAGACTCGAGCAATTAGAATGTAGACTGGGACTTCTGGAGGACCAGGGAATCAACACCAACATAGCTGAAAAAAAATCAGATAAAAGAATTTAAAAAAATGAAGAAACCCTAAGAATCATGTGGGACTCTATCAAGAAGGATAACTTGCGAGTGATTGGAGTCCCAGAACAGGGAGGGGGGACAGAAAACACAGAGAAAATAGTTGAAGAACTCCTGACACAAAACTTCCCTGACATCATGAAAGACGAAAGGATATCTATCCAAGATGCTCATCGAACCCCATTTAAGATTGATCCAAAAAGAAAAACACCAAGACATATTATCATCAAACTTGCCAAAACCAAAGACAAACAGAAAATTTTAAAAGCAGCCAGGGAGAAAAGAAAGGTTTCCTTCAAGGGAGAATCAATAAGAATAAGTTCAGACTACTCAGCAGAAACCATGCAGGCAAGAAGGGAATGGGACGACATATACAGAGCACTGAAGGAGAAAAACTGCCAACCAAGGATCATATATCCAGCAAAACTCTCTCTGAAATATGAAGGAGAAATTAAGATATTTACAGATAAACACAAGTTTAGAGAATTTGCAAAAACTAAACCAAGACTGCAAGAAATGCTAAAGGAGATTGTTTGGCCTGATGACCAATAATATCAGGTACCAGCACAATACAAAGTCACAAAACAGAACGTCCTGATATCAACGCAACTCAAGTAGGGAAAACACAAAAACAAACAAATTAAGATTAATTCTAAAAAATAAATAAATAAATAAATAAACAAAATAATACACATAACAGGAAATCATGGAAATCAATAGATAAACGATCACAATAATCAAAAAGAGGGACTAAATATAGGAGGCATTGAACTGCCAGATGGAGAGTGATACAAGGAGATATAGAACGATAAAAGTTAGATTTTTACTTAGAAAAACAGGGGTAAATAATAAGGTAACCACAAAAAGGAATATCAATTCCATAACTCAAGAAAAAAGCCAAGAAAAACGTGACGACTCAACAAACACAAAGTTAAACATTATGAAAATGAGGATCTCACAAGCTACTAAGAAAAACGTCTCAGCACAAAAAAGCATGTGGAAAAAGGAAATGGCCAAAAACACACATGAAAAGGCATCAAAATGACAGCACTAAAAACTTATTTATCTATAATTACGCTGAATGTAAATGGACTAAATGCACCAATAAAGAGACAGAGAGTCACGGACTGGATAAAGAAACACGATCCATCTATATGCTGCCTACAAGAGACACACCTTAGACTTAGAGACACAAACAAACTAAAACTCAAAGGATGGAAAAAAGTATATCAAGCAAACAATAAGCAAAAAAGAAGAGGAGTAGCAATATTAATTTCTGACAAAATAGACTTTAGACTTAAATCCGCCACAAAGGATAAAGAAGGACACTATATAATGATAAAAGGGACAATTGATCAGGAAGACATAACCATATTAAATATTTATGCACCCAATGACAGGGCTGCAAGATACATAAATCAAATTTTAACAGAATTGAAAAGTGAGATAGACACCTCCACATTTATAGTAGGAGACTTCAACACACCACTTTCGGAGAAGGACAGGACATCCAGCAAGAAGCTCAATAGAGACACGGAAGACCTACTGACAACAGTCAACCAACTTGACCTCATTGACTTATACAGAACTCTCCACCCAACTGCTGCAAAATATACTTTTTTTTCTAGTGCACATGGAACATTCTCTAGAATAGACCACATATTAGGTCATAAAACAAACCTTTGCAGAATCCAAAACATCCAAATATTACAAAGCATCTTCTCAGACCACAAGGCAATGAAGCTAGAAATCAATAACAGAAAAACTAGGGAAAAGAAATCAAATACTTGGAAAATGAACAATACCCTCCATAAAAAGAATGGGTTATAGAAGACATCAAGGAGGGAATAAGAAGATTCTTAGAAAGCAACGAGAATGAAAATACTTCCTATCAAAACCTCTGGGACACAGCAAAAGCAGTGCTCAGAGGCCAATTTATATCGATAAATGCACACATACAAAAAGAAGAAAGAGCCAAAAGCAGAGAAATGTCCCAACAACTTGAACAAATAGAAAGTGAGCAACAAAAGAACCCATCAGGCACCAGAAGAAAACAAATAATAAAAATTAGAGCTGAACTAAATGAATTAGAGAACAGAAAAACAATTGAAAGAATTAACAAAGCCAAAAGCTGGTTCTTTGAAAAAATTAACAAAATTGATAAACCATTGGCTAGACTGACTAAAGAAAAACAGGAAAGGAAACAAATAACCCGAATAAGAAACGAGAAGGACCACATCACAACAGAGCCAAATGAAATGAAAAGAATCATTTCAGATTACTACGTAAAATTGTACTCTAACAAATTTGAAAACCTAGAAGAAATGGATAAATTCTTGGAACAATACTACCTACCTAAACTAACACATTCAGAAGCAGAACAACTAAATAGACCCATAACAAAAAAAGAGATTGAAATGGTAATCAAAAAACTTCCAACAAAAAAAAGTCCTGGCCCAGATGGCTTCACTGCAGAGTTCTACCAAACCTTCGGAGAAGACTTAACACCATTACTATTGAAGGTATTTCAAAGCATAGAAAAAGACGGAATACTACCCAACTCATTCTATGAAGCCACCATCTCCCTGATACCAAAACCAGGTAAAGACATTACAAAAAAAGAAAATTTTAGACCTATATCCCTCATGAACATAGGTGCAAAAATCCTCAACAAAATTCTAGCCAATAGAATCCAACAATGCATCAAAAAAATAATTCACCCTGATCAAGTGGGATTTATACCAGGTATGCAAGGCTGGTTTAATATCAGAAAAACCATTAATGTAATCCATCACATAAATAAAACAAAAGATAAAAACCACATGATCTTATCAATGGATGCAGAAAAGGCATTTGACAAAGTTCAACACCCATTTATGATAAAAACTCTTACCAAAATAGGAATTGAAGGAAAATTCCTCAACATAATAAAGGGCATCTATGCAAAGCCAACAGCCAATATCACTCTAAATGGAGAGAACCTGAAAGCATTTCCCTTGAGAACGGGAACCAGACAAGGATGCCCTTTATCACCGCTCTTATTCAACATCGTACTTGAAGTCCTAGCCAGGGCAATTAGGCTAGCCGAAGAAATAAAGGGTATCCGGATTGGTAAGGAGGAAGTAAAGCTATCACTATTTGCAGATGACATGATCGTATACATGGAAAACCCTAAGGAATCCTCCAGAAAACTACTGAAACTAATAGAAGAGTTTGGAAGAGTCTCAGGTTATAAAATAAACATACAAAAATCACCTGGATTCCTCTACATCAACAAAAAGAACACCGAAGAGGAAATCGCCAAATCAATACCATTCACAGTAGCCCCCAAGAAGATACTTAGGAATAAATCTTACCACGATGTAAAAGACCTATACAAAGAAAACTATAAAACTCTGCTACAAGAAATTCAAAAGGACATACTTAAGTGGAAAAACATACTCTGCTCATGGATAGGAAGACTTAACATAGTAAAAATGTCTATTCTACCAAAAGCCATCTATACATATAACACACTTCCAATCCAAATACCAGTGTCATATTTTAAGGGGATAGAGAAACAAATCACTAATTTCATACGGAAGGGAAAGAAGCCCCGGATAAGCAAAGCATTACTGAAAAAGAAGAAGAAAGTGGGAGGCCTCACTCTACCTGATTTCAGAACCTATTGTACAGCCACAGTAGTCAAAACAGCCTGGTACTGGTACAACAACAGGCACATAGACCAATGGAACAGAATTGAGAACCCAGATATAAATCCATCCACATATGAGCAGCTGATATTTGACAAAGGACCAGTGTCAGTCAATTGGGGAAATGATAGTCTTTTTAACAAATGGTGCTGGCATAACTGGATATCCATTTGCAAAAGAATGAAACAGGACCCATACCTCACACCATGCACAAAAACTAATTCCAAGTGGATCAAAGACCTAAACATAAAGACTAAAACGATAAAGATCATGGAAGAAAAAATAGGCACAACCCTAGGAGCCCTAATACAGGGCATAAACAGAATACAAAACATTACCAAAAATGATGAAGAGAAACCAGATAACTGGGAGCTCCTAAAAATCAAACACCTATGCTCATCTAAAGACTTCACCAAAAGAGTAAAAAGACCACCTACAGACTGGGAAAGAATATTCAGCTATGACATCTCAGACCAGCACCTGATCTCTAAAATCTACATGATTCTGTCAAAACTCAACCACAGAAAGACAAACAACCCAATCAAGAAGTGGGCAAAGGATATGAACACACATTTCACTAAAGAAGATATTCAGGCAGCCAACAGATACATGAGAAAATGCTCTCGATCATTAGCCGTTAGAGAAATGCAAATTAAAACTACGATGAGATTCCATCTCACACCAACTCGACTGGCATTAATCCAAAAAACACAAAAGAATAAATGTTGGAGAGGCTGCGGAGAGATTGGAACTCTCATACACTGCTGGTGGGATTGTAAAATGGTACAACCACTTTGGAAATCCATCTGGCGTTATCTTAAACAGTTAGAAATGGAACTTCCATACAACCCAGAAATCCCACACCTCGGAATATACCCTAGAGATACAAGAGCCTTCACACAAACAGATATATGCACACCCATGTTTATTGCAGCTCTGTTTACAATAGCAAAAAGCTGGAAGCAACCAAGGTGTCTGTCAACGGATGAATGGGTAAATAAATTGTGGTATATTCACACAATGGAATACTACGCATCGATAAAGAACAGTGACGAATCTGTGAAACATTTCATAACATGGAGGAATCTGGAAGGCATTATGCTGAGCGAAATGAGTCAGTTGCAAAAGGACAAATATTGTATAAGACCACTATTATAAGATCTTGAGAAACAGAAAAAACGGAGAAGAACACATACTTTTGTGGTTACAAAGAGGGGAGGGAGGGAGGGAGGGAGAGGGCTTTTTATTGATCAATCTGTAGATAAGAACTGCTTTGGGTGAAGGGAAAGACAACACTCAATACAAGGAAGGTCAGCCTAATTGGACTGGACTAAAAGCAAAGAGGTTTCCGGGATAAAATGAAAGCTTCAAAGGTCAGCAGAGTAGGGGCTTGGGTCTGGGGAACTTGGTTTGAGGGGACTTCTAAGACAATGGGCAAAATAATTCTATTATGAAAACATTCTGCATCCCACTTTGAATTGTGGCTCCTGGGGTCCTAAATGCCAACAAGCGGACATCTAAGATACATCAATTGGTCTCAACCCACCTGGAGCAAAGGCAAAGGAAGAACACCAAGGTCACACGACAACTAAGAACCCAAGAGACAGAAAGGGTCACATGAACCAGAGACCTACATTATCCTGAGACCAGAAGAACTAGTTGGTGCCTGGCCACAATCGATGTCCGCCCTGTTAGGGAGCACAACAGACAACTCCTGAGTGAGCAGGAGACCAATGGGATACAGACCCCAAATTCTCATGAAAAGACCATACCTAATGGTATGACTGCGACTAGAGGAATCCCAGAGACAATGCTCCCCAGAACTTCTGATGGCACAGGACAGGAACCATCCCCGAAGACAAATCATCAGGCATGAAAAGGACTGGTCAGTGGTGGGGAGAGAGATGCTGATGAAGAGTGAGCTAATTAAATCAGGTGGACACTGGAGAGTGTGTTGGCAACTCTTGACTGGAGGGGGGATGGGAAGATAGAGAGAGAGGGAAGATGGCAAAATTGGCACGAAACGAGAGACTGAAAGGGCTGACTCAATAGGGGGAGAGCAAGTGGGAGAAGGGAGTAAGATGTATGTAAACCTACATGTGACAGACTGATTGGAATGGTAAATGTTCACTTGAAGCTTAATAAAAATTAATTAAAAAAAAAAAAAAGAACAAACAAATCTGTCTTGGGAGAAGTACAACTAGAATGCTCCTTAGAAACAAGGATAGCGAGACTACGTCTGCATATTTTAGACATGTTATCAGGAGGGATCAGTCCCTGGAGAAGGACATCATGCTTGGTAAAGTAGAGTGTCAGCGAAAAAGAAGATCCTCAAAGAGATGGATTGACACAGTGGCTACAACAATGGGCTCAAGCATAACAATGATTGTGAGCACGGCACAGGACCAGGCGGTGTTTCTTTCTGTAGTACATAGTATCGCTACGAGTCAGAACTGACTCAACGGTACCTAACAACAACAACATGACTACTTGCTTAACTGTGGAGTCAAGATGGTAGTATTGACCTTTTCCAACACAGGGTTTTGAAGATCATGAGATCAGGAATGTTAAAGCATTCTGGAAACTCAAATTCCAAAGAAAATGCTCGTTTTTCTTATTCTGCCAAATCTCTCGGTTAAGTAAAAATGTAAGGGCTGGATCAAAAGTCAAACCAAACCAGTTCTGGCAGCAAAGGACGTGCTGTTTTAGAAGCACAGTACATGGTCTCTATGACATTCAAATTTTCCCGAATTCCTCACTAGCTTTGTGTACAAATGCAAAGGGAGCAGAGGCATTGTGGCTGCTTTCCAGTTTATTAAATCAATTATCTGGATATTTGGACAAATGTAATTAGATGCTTTTGCTTCACTCTTTCTATCTGGTCCCTCTTCTTCCCTTTTGGTGTGTAAACATCACTGAGGGTACAGCCCTTGCCTGGGAAGCAGTCCTGTGTAGACAGCTGTTGTAAGAGGTTTCTGAAATTAGCTATGTGTCATTGACTTTGTTACCAACTCCAGTGACAGCCAGCTCAGAGTAAAGGAAGGAATGGTTCAGTATTTTCCCTCCATTGGAGAAGGGCTTTGATCTAGGTGGGAGCCCTGCATGATTCTGGAATCTGAACACAGTGTGATCTCAACTAGCAAATTAAACAATGAGCCAGATTGAAAGAGGCCGGAGCGCACATCCAGTGGAACAGGGGTCACACTTTATTACCAAGAGAGTAACACCTTTTGATTGGTTAACACAATAAATAAAGAGGTGACAGCCTTTTTAGCTTGCTTCTGATTTGCTCACACATTAAATGGGCTTGAGGAAACAAATTCCTTCCCTCAGTTAATTTAGAAGTTGTGATTTTTATTAGGAAACAAAGAACCACACAGGAAAAAGTAAGCAGCAAAATGGGAGACAGAAAGAGGCTGCCAACTGATAAGAGCTGAATTTATTAGAAAGCTCTTTAAAAGCATGCATAATTAAGTGAAAATCTCTTTGCTAATTCAACATTAAAAGGAAAACTTTAGTCTTAGTAGTGTCAGGGAGAGAAAAACCACGTTTTATGGGGTGGGGCGTGGGAGACCTGGGTTGAGGAAGACTGTAATTTTGAATAATGTTTATGTCATCTTCATGGATTCTTCCCCAAATTTGCTTCTTTCCTTCTTGGATCAATCATCCTACTCTGTCAACAAGGTCAGAACAAATAAATTAGATAGCTAAAAATATGGCTTTTACTTCTAAAGGCGACTACCTGGAATTATAGGCATTTAGAACAGCATTATATTTTTAAAGTGCAGCTTCTGGTCATTCTAATTTTTTTTACGATTTATGCACAGCTAAAGAGGTGGTTGAGAAGCTTCCAGACATTGGATCCAGTTCCATGTTGTGGCTGACATTTATGGTTGCAAGCATCACATACCCTATTCCAGCTAGTTTAAGCAGGAGTAGGGTTTATTATGAGGGCAGGAATGGTTCAGTGGTAGAATTTTCACCTTCCATGTGTGAGACCTAGGTTCGATTCCCAGCCAATGCACCTTACATGCAGCTGCCATCCATCTGTCAATAGAGGCTTGCGTGTTGCTTTGATGATTAACAGGTTTCAGCAAAGCTTCCAGGCTAAGACAGACTAGGAAGAAAGACCTGACAATGTACTTCCGAGAAAATCAACCAAAGAAAACGCTATGGGTCACAACAGTTCAATCTGCAACCAATCATGGGGATGGCAGCAGACCAGGCAGCATTTTGTTCTGTTGTGCATGGGGTCACCACGAGCTGGGGTCCAACTCGACAGCAGCTAACAATAAGAAAAACAACAGGGTTTATTGACATACGGATTCCAAGGAACCAGTGAATAAGCAAGTCTTGAAAGAAAGGGGATACATTAGGGCCTCGGAAACAAGCAGAACAGGCAACACTCGAGTGCTGATGGGACTTTCTAGCTCGCAGAACTGCTTCTCTCCGTATTGTCGTTAGTCTTTCTTACTGGAGATAGACCTTCCTTCTTCACATACTGGGAAACACAGCCTCCAAGAGCTCTGGAATTTTATTATCTTCCCAGCTTCAACCACCAGAGAGAGAAGGCTCCCCAGCTTTTCCAAAGTCCAGGTCCAAAATTCTTAGGGATGGTGCTCATTGGCCCAGCATGGGTAAAACGCCTACCTCTGGACCAGTCAACTGGGACCAAGCGGGGCTGTGCTGTTTGCATATGTTGTTGTTAGCTGCCATCAATGGGCTCCTACTCAGAGCAATCCCACGTACAATGGAATGAAAGGTTGCCATCTTCATGACTGTTGAGGTGCTCAAGTCCATTTTCGTGGCCGCTGTGTATTTTGAGCGCCTCCAACCTAGTGGGCTCATCTTATAGCGCTATACTGTGACAATATGCTTTTGTGATTCATAGGGTTTTCACTGGCTGATTTTCGGAAGTAGATCACTAGGTCTTTCTTCCTAGCCTGTCTTAGTCTGGAAGCTCCACTGAAAACTGTCTACCATGAGTGATCCTGCCGGTATTTGAAATACCAGTGCCATAGCTTCCAGCATCACGACAACACATAAGCCACCACAGTTTAACAAACTAAGTGTCCCCCATATGGTGACTTCCATATTAATCATGGCAGATAGAACATGGAGGAGAGAGCCTAGAAAAGGTGTGCTTTGTGGACAATGGCAGGATCCATCTCAATAGCGTATAGAACTGGTACCTTTGTGCAATTTTAGAGCTAAGCACATAGTAAGATGGGCTATCAATGAAAAAAAGCTTCATTATTTGTTCACCAAAATTAGAATAGAGGTCATCAATTATATATAAAAGTACCCTTATGACAATACGGACTTTGATGATCATCTACTGGACACTTTGCATATGTTGTCTCTTTTCCTTTCTGTTGGGAGAGCCCCTGAGCTGGACTGCCTAATCAGAGACTTGGGTCTGGAACATTCCCTGATAATGGAGGCTGAGTACCCAGCCTCCCTCCGTCCCAGTTTCTTCTTCTTCCTCATCAGGGAAACAGACTCCTTCCCTGTTCTGGGTACACAGTAAACCTTCTTTATACTGCTTACAGATTAAGCATGTGTATCATAGGGCATCTGGTCAAGCCCTACACTACTTCAGTCCCTGTTGCAGGGCAGGTGCTGATGAAGAATTCACCTGCAGCTTGGCAGAGGGGTGCATGCAGTCCACCAGCACTGCACTGGCTGCAGAGTGAGACCCGCTGGCCATGGCGTATGGGACTGGTCGTTATATCTCTCCTCTATGTGAGTAAAGCATTATTCCAACCAGCACCTGTGTGACTCCTTTCTTTCTTGGAGACCTTGGAACTTGCTTGACACTTCCAGTGACACTTTAATGTATGTTGTTGTTGTTAGATGCTGTTGAGTCAATTCCAACCTACAGCAACCCTATAAGACAGAGTAGACCTGTCCCATCGGGTTTCCTGGGTTCCGATCTTTCTGATAGCAGATCACCAGGTATTTTCTCCCACAGAGCTGCTGGGTGAGTTCAAACTGCCGACCTCTTGGTTGGCAGCCAAGTGCTTAACGATTGTGCCGCCAGGGCTCCTTATTAAGGTATGTACTGCACTCATTTTATAACTTAAAAACTGAAGCTCAAAGGTTTAAGATTCATGCCCAAGGTCTCACCATAAATAAGTTGGGATTTCAACCTCGGGCCTTCTGACTGTAAATCCCATGCTGTATTTATCACATCACAAGACATTACACGTCAGTGACTGAAACCTTCTTCTAGGAGATAAAAAATGCTTTCGTGCGAGTCACTTCTTGTACAAGGAAAACATGGCAGACATTTAAATAGCTAGGAAGGCTCAACAATCATGCTTTGTTTTTGGAATAACGTGCAGAGCACAGATCTTAATTCAGGTGCAGTAAACACCAGTACCGTCCTTCGTAGTGTCAGCGAGCCCCTTCCCTCCAGCTTCTTTACTTCTTCTCTTTATTTTTTTAAATAAGCTTTATAAAAGCTGCAAAGATAGTACAGGGAGTCCCCAAGTACCTCTCACACTATTGCTAACATTACTATGGTACATTTGTTAGAGCCAATAAACCAATACTGATATGCCATTATTATGGAAAGCCCATAGTGTATTCAGATTTCCTTAGTTTTCACCAATTTCCTTTCTCTATCCTGGAGTCCAATTATGTGTCGTTAGCTCCTCTAGACTGTGACGATTCCTCAGACTTCCCTAGTTTTTGATGACCTTGACAGTTTTGAGGAGAACTGGTCAGGTATTTTGTAGAACGTCCTTCAATGTCGTTTGTTTTATGTTTTTTTCTCATGTTTAGAGTGGGGTTATGGGTTTGGGGGAGGAAGACCACAGAGTGCCATTCTTATCACATCATATCAAAGGTACCTGTTAGTGACATGACTTATCAGTGATGATGTTAACCTTGATCAGCTGGCTGAGAAGGTGATGGTCAGGTTTCTTCACTGGAAAGTTACCCTTTCTCCCCTGTTTCCATACTCTTCCCTTCAGAAGGAAGGCACCATGCGCAGCTTACACTTACGGAAGGGGAGGTAGGTGTTACCTCCTGGAAGGGAGAGTAGCGACACAAATTACTTGGAATTCTTCTGTACAGGTAATTTGTTTACTCTTCCTCACTTATTTATTTATTCAGCCATTTGTTTATATCATCGTGGACTCATGAATATTTACTTTCTACTTTGGGTTATAACTCAATATGACATTATTCATTTTCTTGCTCAGATTATTCCGGCTTTAGCCATTGGAAACTGGTTCACTTGGCTCCTGCGTCTCTTTTACATACCCCAGGTGGGGGTCTTCTGATTGTTTTGTTTTGTTTTGGAGTGTTGCCTTACTTCCAGGACTATAAGACTCTCCAGGCTCATCTTATATATTCCCTGCCCCAGCCCTAGATGCAGATATTTTTCCAAGGAGTCCTGGTTTCTCTTTTTGGAGAATAGCATTACTTCTCTTTATTTAGGAAAAAAAAAGTATTAATTTATACTACTTCTCCCAAAACCTCCACTGTTATCCCAACATTTGTTGTTGTTAGTTGCCAAGTTAATTTCAACTCACAGTGTGTCAGAGTAGAACTGCTTCATAAGGATTTCAAAGCTGTGATCTTTCAGAAGTAGGTCACCAGGCCTGTTTTCTGTGGCACCCGTGGGTGGGTTTGACCGCCAACCTCTTGGCTAGTAGTCAAGCACTTAACTATTTGCACCACTCGCTCTAACCTTTCATTGCCCTCAAGTTGATTTTGATTCATAGTGACCCCCCATAAGGTTTCTAAGGAACAACTGGTGGATTTGAACTGCTGACCTTCTGGTTAGCAGATAAACACTTTAACCATTGCGCCACCAGGGCTCCCACTCTAATCTTTCAAAAAAAGAAAAAAAAAACCCACTGCCATCGAGCCAATTCCGACTCATAGTGACGCTATAGGACAGAGTAGAACTGCCCCAGAGGTTTCCAAGGAGTATCCGGTGGATTCGAACTGCCGCCGTTTTGGTTAGCAGCCGAACTCTTAACCACACCACCAGGGTTAGGAACCCATTATCTCTCACTGATTCTTTACTATTCTTTTTGTTGTCGTTAGCAGCCATTGAGTAGACTCCAACTCATCAGAACTTCATGTACAACAGAATGAAACATTGCCTCGTCCTGTATCATCCTCACAATTGGCAGCTTGTTTGAGTCCATCGTTATAGTTATTATGCCAATCCATGTCACTGAGGGTCTCCCACACCCTCGGCCCTCTACTTCATCAGACATGGTATCCTCCTCTAGTGACCGATTCCTCCTGATGATGTGTCCAAACCAAGTGAGTAGGACAATGTTCTGTTGTGATCTACAGGGATTTCACTGGTTAATTTTTGGAAGTAGATCACCAGGCCTTTCTCCCTAATCTGCCTTAGTCTGGAAGCTCTCCTGAAATGTGTCCACCACAGGTAACCCTGCTGGGTTTGAAATACTGTTGGAATCGCCTCCAGCATCATAACAACACACAAACCACCACAGTACGACAAACTGACAGAAGGGTCATGGACTATTCTCTTTAGTGCTTTCAAAATCTACCTCAAAGACATCTTTCAGATTGAGGATTTTCTCAAGTGTCAGCAGTAGGTTGAGAAGAAAGGAATTGTCATGGATTGAATTGTGTCCCCCAAAAACGTGTGTATCAACTTGGTTAGGCCATGATTCCCAGTGTTCTGTGGTTGTCCTCCATTTGGGGATTGTAATTTTATGTTAAAGAGGATTAGGGTGGGATTGTAACACCTTTACCAGGTCACATCCCTGATCCAATGTAAAGGGAATTTCCCTGAACCACCTTTTACCTCTCAAGCAGACAATTGGGGGACCTCATACCACCAAGAAAGCAGCACTGGGAGCAGAGCACATCCTTTGGACCTGAGGTTCCTGTGCTGAGATGCTCCCAGATGAAGGGAAGATGGATGACAAGGACCTCGCTCCAGAGCTGACTGAGACAGAGTGGCTTCCTCTGGAGCTGATGCCCTGAATTTGTACTTCTAGTCTACTAGGCTGTGAAAAAATAAAATTCTCTTTGTTAAAGCCATCCACTTGTGGTATTTCTGTTATAGCAGCACTAGATGACTAAGACAGGAATAAGAGAATACTAAGCGAAGGTGTGAGCTCCAGGTCTCTCTCTGATGGCGTATTATTTTTGATTAATGCTGTTGCCATTTTCTCACTTTCCAGCCAAATTAATGCAACAAGAATTGTGTTGGCATCTGCGGCAGCAAATGGAGAGGAACAGCAGTTTCAAGGGAGGGGTGGATGATCCCCAACCCCAATCTGGGTACACTCTGGAGTGATTCTCAGTTTGCACGCAGATTGTCAGAACATGTCAAGTCTAGGAGTTGGAATTCAATTGCTTCAGGAACACATTTCCTCCATGACTGGCAGCAATTCCTAGTTTCCATCACGCTGAGAGATTGTGAAGAATTGTTCCTGATAAGTTCTCTGCAACCGTAGGTGGGACTGGCTTAAGGGGAGCACAAACGTGAAAAATGAGCAGGGCTCTCCCGCCTCTTGCCTTCACCTTGCTGTTTGTTTCCAGACTGAGCAGGTACCAAAGGATGGAGCCCACTCCCTCTGTCTCCACTGTGAGTCATTCATCCTTCCTCACTCCCCAGCCTCTGGGCCATTGCCCCTCTGCCTCCCCTTAAGTAGCCAGATGGTTTCCTTCTGGCTCACCAGACAGTTCTTGAGGTTCAAGTGCCTGCCAGTGACTGTGGGAGACACCAGAGACTCAGAGGGACAAGATATGGTGTACAGTCCAGGGAAGAAGCAGAGCAGGGGAATGCAAAAATGGAGACAGGGAACCCACCTGGGATAGAGGCCTGGACAAGGGGGACCAGGGTCTCAGGCGGGACTGGGAAGAGCAGGGGAGTGCAGACAAGACCGTGGTTGGGGGCAAATGCCTGCCTTGTTCCCAATGGAGCGGTTTGCTTTGGCCAAGACTTCTTGCCGCCATGGGTGTCCTTTTGCACTTTTTATTAACAGTGCCCAATCAGCAGCACAGAAGCCCCCCTCCTGGTGCTCCTAAAAGACAAGGTTTTCCTTAGCAGCCCTATTCAAGGTTTTCTGTCCTGGCTGTAAGAGTCCCAGAGTGTTCTGTTCAGCAGGCTGGAGAAAAGGAGGCGTTCATGGAGTGTTGGCTGGAGGAAGTTCTGCTTTTCTTGTGCCGTAGGGACAGGATTTTAAATATTAATGTGCTTTTCTCTTTTGTTCTTCCATGTATATGACCTTCCCCTAATAGGCTCAAGGCATTAATCTCCTGAGGAGGAGAGGGGACTGGGTTTTCTATGGAGAGAATACATAAGGATTGTTTCAGAAGGAAGGAAAACGAAAGCTTCTGACCTTCACAGTTGTGTTCTGTATTAACCAAACAACTGGGTTGAAAGCTGGGCACTGTTGGGAAAGCAATGACATTCTAAATTCCCTAGCTTCCATTTAATACATCGATGGTAAGGCTAGCCGACAAGCTTATCGAGTTTTAAACAAAACAAAACAAAAAGGTCTGAGTTAGATAGGAAGGAAGTTAAAGAATAACCCACCCTTTCTGATTTGGGAGATGTGTGGAGTCGGAGGCAGAAAGAAAAGAGGAAACAGAGGAAAAGGAGAAAGGCTGGAGACTATTAGACACGCAAGCCTGTATCTTCTTCTAGAATATATGTATATAAACCAAAGCCAAACCTGTTTTCGTCAAGTCGGTTCCAACTCATAGCAACCTATAGGACAGAGTACAATTGCCCCATAGTGTTTTCAAGGAGCAGCGGGTGGATTTTGGACTGCTGACCTTTTGGTTAGCAGCCGAAATCTTAACCACTATGCCACCAGGGTTCCCATACACATATATAAAGAGAGAGGGGCAGACCCCCGCACCCATAGTACTGTATTCTTTACATGGCTCCTCTCCTACGGTGCAGTATTGAAAAATCATTTCCTTTGCTGGGCTCCCCCTTGCCCCTCAGCTTTGCATTTGAATTCTGCTTTTGCTTGGAGGTTGTATATAAACCCCATTGTGCCTGCCTGTGTAGTATGATTAAGAATGTTGCTGATGTAACTTATATAAACTCCTTACTTGTAAACCCCTTTAAAAGTAACCTTTCTGCTTGCCCTTGGTGAGCAGTCTTGGCAGCTGTAAGCACCAACTGACTCCATTTCCTTGTACAATGAAATAAAGGTGCCTTTTTTGTTCTCCTACCTCGGTCTTTTGTTTATTGGCAAATACGAGTCATGCTGAGTAAGAACCTAGGTTTTCCACTCAGTAACATTTCTGGTGAGCCAGCCAGGAGTTTATTTTATATATATATATATATATATATATATATATATATATATATATATATATATATATATATATATATATATATATAACTAAACCCATTTCTGTGGAGTCAATTCTGACTCATAGTGACCCTATAGGACAGAGTAGAACTGCCCCATAAAGTTTCCAAGGAGCAGCTCATGAATTTGAACTGCCACCCTTTTAATTAGCAGCCGAGCTCTTAACCGCTGCACCACCAGGGCTCCATATATATATAGAGAGAGAGAGAGACTATATATATATTTTACATCTATATCTATATTTACATATGAGTATGTGTGTGTGTGTGTGTGTATGAAAAATTAAGAGTCCCTGGGTGGTACAAATTGTTAACATGCTTGGCTGCTAACCGAAAGTTTGGAGGTTTGAGTCTATCCAAAAGGCATCTTGGGAGAAAGGTCTGATGATCTACTTTCAAAAAATCAACCTTTGAAAACCGTATGGAGCACAGTTCTACTCTGATACACATGGGGTTGCCAGGAGTCAGAATCGGCTGGATGGCAACTGGAATATGAATTTAAAGCGTCCTGGGGGTAGTTCTGCATAGTTAAGATGATGGAGGCATTTAGCTTGGCTGAGGCTAGCAGGTCCAGCTTAGCAGCTCTGAGCCACCCTGCGTAAATGTAGCACAGACATTTCTTTGAGCATTGTGAAGAGGTGAGGTAACTACCCAGCAGAGGCTGAGAGGGGACAGCCGGGGCCTGGGGCCAGGTGGTGGAAGCAGGAGGAAAAGGAAAGAAAGAAAGGAAAAGAAGGGAGAGGAAGAGGCAGAGAGAGAGGAAGAGAGAGGAGAAAAAGGAGGTGGAGGAGGAGGGCAGAAGGGAAGTGAGGTTGGGAGAAAGGAGGAAGATAGGAAGGGAAGGCAGGTCTCCACCAGAGCTGGGGACTGAACCTCCATGTCCCAGGAGTTGTTCCCATCTATTCTGCTCTCCTGGGGTCACAGTCTGTGGGCAGCAGCATTTGGAAGGGCCCACGGCACACCCCATTCTTAGTTTGCTGTGGCCCTGTTGTTACAATTTGCAGGTGAGATGTAAAGTCCAGAAAAGCAGATGTTGGAGCAAGTCATGAAAACACAGGCCTCCTTCCTCTTAGGGCAGGGTCCCCAGGCCTCAGGAGCAGGGGCTTGGAAATGTGCTGTGGGCTCCTGGGGGAAAAGGAAGGTGCTATAGGTGCCTGGATTCTTCTCTTTACCACAAAAGGGGAAAGATAGTGAAGGCTGACCCTTCTTGTGTCTTCTGAGCCACATATGATTCAGCCTTGCAGTGTGCCCGGGGCATCACACACTTCTCCCACACACAGACCTCTTCCCTGGGACCAGGAACCTCAGAGCTCTCTGGCTCTCTGCCTGGGGCTGCTCTGACTGCCCTTCGCTTTGTGCCTTCCCCCAGAGCAGGCATTTCGGACAGTTCAGACTTTCTGGGCCTGGTCTGGGCGACCCAGCTCTGTGGGACAGCTCGGCCAGCAGCCCAGCTCTGCCAGTCTCCCCTTGGCATTGTGGTTCCAGGAAAGGGATATTGCGTTCCTGCCTCTTAACAAGGCTCCTGCTGAGCAGCTCTTGATAATGGAGCAGAAACCAGCCTGCGATGGCTCACCAGGGGAAGCTGCCACAGTCCCAGCCTCCTTCCTGAATTTGCCAAGTAGGCAGGATGCATCTGCCTGAGCTAACTTAATAATCACAGGGCAGAGAGGAGAACTCTACTCTAAGAGGGGGCCTCCTCCAGGGCCTTCCCAGACCTCAAGCTTGGAGAAAAAGGTCACCGAAGGCTCGGTTTCTTCCCAAGGCAGGAGCAGCCTCAGGCCAGTCTAGACACAAAACCTGCACCTCTGGCTCCTGTTGCAGGTTCCCACTTTCTCAGAAGAAGAGCAGGCCCTCGGGCCAGGAATCCAGACAGCACCATCCTCATTCCCCAAAGTAGCTTCTTTTCAATAAAGGGCATTCTTTCAGTGTATAATCACATATAATTTAATGTTCATATCCCTGAAAAGCCTTTCATCTCAATTAAAAATTCCATGTGTTCAATTTATGGATCTCAAAAAATGGTCCCTTTCTGTATCTATAGGTCCCTGGGTGGCACAAGCCGTTTGCACTCCCTGATAACGTAAAGGTTGGTGGTTCGAACCTACCCAGTGGTGCCAAGAAGAAAGGCCTGGTGATCTGCTTGCCTAAATATTATAGCCAAGAACACTCTACGAAGCCATTCTACTCTGTAACACATGCGGTCACCATGAATCATAATCAACTAAATGGCAGTGGGTTTGGTTAGTTTTTCTGTATCCAAAGCTATAGAAGCTGGGATAGGTCAGCTGGGGTGCCTTCAAAGTCTATGCTTATCACATCACATCACATTATAAATTAAGTTTCATGGAAAATGTTGAGTGCCCAAAAAAGGCAAGTTGAAAGTGATGAGCTCAAAGAAAGGAAAGGTTGCCACTGGCATAGGGAATCGGGAAGGCTTCACATGTCTCCTAAGTGGTAAAAACAACCAGAAGAGTTAAATTGTGCCAAATTACACTATGCTACATTAATGCACACAGAAAAATTAAAGTACCAGGGCGGGGGTAGTGGAAACGTCCTTGAGCTAGAAGTCAAGGGTTTTTTCATCGGATAAACCACTTAACTTTCCTGGTGCAGGGCTCAGTATTCTTAATCTATAAAATGGGTAGAAAATTCTAGCCCCAGTATCCCATGGTTCTCTGTTCCTGTAGCCATTTTTCCTACGAAAGATGTTACTAGTCCTAAGCAGTTCCTGTTGAGTAGACTCCAACTCACGGCAACCCCGTGTATGTCAGAATAGAACTACGCTCCATAGGGTCCTCGGTGGCTGATTTTTTGGAAGTGGATCTCCAGGCCTTTCTTCCAAGGCATTTTCAGGTGAACTTGAACCTTCAACTTTTCAGTTAACAGCCAAATGCATTAACTGTTTACACTACCCAGGGACTCCATGGTACGTGTTAAAGGCATACATTTTCAACCACTATACTTGGATAGAACACATGTCATGTTTCCTGATTTTTTTTTTAAATTAAGAAAATATTGTAAATTGGCCCTCATCAAAATTAAGACTCCTGATCTATGAAAGAAACAGTTAAGAGAATGAAATGACAAATTACCAACTGGAAGAAAATATTTGCAAACCACACATTGGGCAAAGGATTCGTGTCTAGAATATATTAAGAACACTCAAAATTCATCAGTTTAAAAAAATCCAATAAAAAAGTGGGCAAAAGACAGGAATAGGAATTTCACTGAGGAGGATATAGAGGTAGCAAACAAGCACATGAAACGGTGTTCAAAATTATTAGGCATCAGGGAAATGCAAATTTAAAAACACAATGAGATCGGAATGGCTAAACTAAAGAAAAATGACAAAATCAAATGCTGGTGAGGGTGCAGAGAAACCAGATCACATACGTTGGTGGTGGGAATATAAAATGGTACAGCCATTCTGGCAAATAGTTCGGCTGTGTCTTCTAAAACTAAACATGTCATTACCACATGACTCAGCAAATGCACTTTTGCTCGTTTATCGCAGAGAAGTGAAAACTGAAGTTCATATACATACCTGTACATGAATGTTTATAACAGCTTTACTTGTAATAGCCCAAAACTGGAAAACGAAACAGATGTCCTTCAGTGATGAAAGGGTTAAGCAAACTGTTGTATATCCATATTGTGAACTATTACTCAGCAATGAAAAGAAACAAACTATTGATATACAACAAGCTGGATGAATCTCCAGGGTACTATGCTGAGAGAAAAAAAAAAAAAGCCAATCCCAAAAGGTTACACTATATGGTTCAATTCATGTAAAATGCTTGAAATGACAAATTTATAGAGATGGAGAACAGACTACTGGTTGCCAGGAGTTCGGGGCTAGGTTGTACCATACTTTATCTATTCACGCACTGAAAATAGTCAAAAGGTGTCCTTCGACAGTTGAGTGGATAAACACAATGTGGTACACACATACAATGGGATATTATCCAGCCATAAAGAGAAATGAAGTCCTGATACATGCTGCTACAGGGATAAACCTTGAAAACTGTATACTAAGTGAAATAAGCCAAATGCAAAAGGACAAATATTGTATGATCCCGCTTACATGAAATACCTAGAATAGGCAAATGCATAAAGGTTTATGAGTGGTAACCAGGGGCTTGGGGGAGGAGGGACTGGGGAGTTTTTGCTGAGGACTGAGTTTCTGTTTGAGGTGATGAGAAAGTTTTGGAAACATATAGTCGTAATGTCTGCACCATATTGTGACTATAATTAATGCCACTGAATTATACTCTTTGAAATGATTAAAATGGCAAATTTTTGTATCTATTTCAATACAACAGCAACAGCAAAAAAGGAACCCTGGTGGCACACTGGTTAAGTGCTCAGCTGCTAATTGAAAGGTGGCTGTTCGAACCTACCAGCTGTTCCTGGGAGAAGGACCTGTCGATCTGATTCCATGAAGGTGACAGTCTTAGAAACTCTATGGGGTGGGTCTACTCTACCCTACAGGGTTGCTATGAGTCGGAATCGACTTCATAGCAATGGATTTGGTTTTTGACCACTATTAAAAAAAAATTTTTAAAAACTCAAAAAAATAAATTAGCTAAAATATTGTCGGGGAGGCTTTAAAAATATCCATCCCTGAATGTAAATAATTGCCCCAGTTTTCTGAGGCCCCTGCTCTTGCTCCCCTCTGCGAGGCTGCCATTGGTGACTGGCACTGCAGCTGCCCTGTCTTCACAGGAACGAAGAGAATGCGGGCATTTGTAGGCAGCAAGGTGTGGGGGCTGAGTTGGCGGTGGTGGCATCAGGGGGAGCTGCTTTTGAAAGAACGAATGGTCTTTTCACCTACAGTGATGCAGTTAGGACACCTGGTGTCCAGTGACGCAGGCTTCACCACCAAGCCCGCCCCTAGAACCATGTGGGCAAGGAAACAAAAGAGGAGATGTTTAAAGCTGGAATCACTCCCACCTGCCATTATTTCATTAAGTACAGCTATGAGACATCCCTTGTTAGTTTCTCCTTTACTAACAAACTGTCTAAACAACCAGGGTAGCTCCAAGAGAAGCTCTTCTAAACTTCCAGGGCTGCTTTGTCCTTCCTGCGAGGCTAGCTCAACTTCATTTGGGGTGGAGATGCTATAGCTCTTTAGAGATTGGATGCAGAAGGCACCAGCATCCAGAGACAAACCACTGTCCAGTGATGCAACTATGACATCCTGACATCACTAAGGTGGGCAAGGGCAATTCTAAGCCAACAGCTTAATGTCGCATCCCCTATCATTTCTCTCTTATATGACTTCCTTTTGTATAAGACTCTGAAATGGCTTGCCAAGGAGAAGTTTGCCTCTAGTTACTGTTTCCAGAACTGTCTTCAGAGCACCTGCTATGTTACCTGCTCTGATCTGCAAATTAAGTTCTTAAAGATGCCTTAGACCAAAGGCTGTTGCATGCACATCTGTTGTTGTCTGGAAAGTTTCTTCTTGGCATCCCCCTCACATGTGCCACTCTATTCTGTTATCCTGTTTTATTCTCTGAGCAGCCATGCCATTACCGTGGCAGACACAGGAAGCAGCAATATTCACAGATGCATTCACAAAAGATATAATAATATCCGGCCCTGGAGGTCAGGGCTTCACACTCATGGAAGATGCTGCGTGCCTGGACATCGTGATGAAATACACATGAGTTTCAGCTCATTCGCCTAATAAATCTGAAAATGACTCAATTTACTGCAAACTAAGATTTAGGAAGCTCAGTTCTCAGGTTGATGAATTAGCATTTGTCTGCACATATTTCACTGTTTTGCATAATTAATTCCTCCCTGTAGTACACAGGCATTTTCACCTACAACAAAACCAGCCTATTTCTCGTTCCCTTCCTGTTAGCATCGTGTAAATGGTATTGATTCAGAAGATGTGTTTTCTTTTCCAAAGTATCCGCTGGAACATGACTGAAATTTTCATCCCAATAAGTGTCAGCTGTTTATTGCCCAGCTTCCAAAATCTCATTTATAAAAGAGAAATAGAATAGGAAAAGTTGAGTCATAGGAAACAAATACAGTGCTGATGAGATGGGTTCTCCTGATTCAGATGAACTAGGTGTATCAGCTGGTGTTGCAAGAAACAGGAGCAAAAGAAGCTAATTAAAACTGGTGTTAACAATAGATAAAATATAATGATTCACTGGACTGAAAAATCCACAGGTGGTCTTGGTTTTTGGTTTACCTTATTGAGCAGTTCCATATGCCACCAAAAACCAAGTTTCTTTTTGTCTCAACAAGGCTGTCTTCAGAGTTGTCTTCTTCTAAGGCTGGCTCTCCTCTTCATTCATTCTCAGATGGTTTCCAGAAGTTGCAAGGGCTACATAGTTCCAGCAAGAAAGAGGCACCATCTTTGTAGACATCGAAAGTCCTAAGTATCACTCGAATTGGACTGGCTTAGGTCACATACACACTATTGAGCCAATCACTGTGGCCAGACAGATCAAATGCACTGATTGGCTTAGCTCAGGTCATCTGCTTTATCTCTAGAAATGGAGCCAGCCTTCTTAGAACCACATGCATCCCCCAAACAAAACTGAGAACTGTTAGGAGGAGAGAAGTGAAAGCAGGCGGTGGTGAAGACAAGAGAACTACCAAAATGTAAAAGAGTCCATGATGTAGAACAGGCAGGGACAACAGGCATGGATTTCCACCAGGCAAGATTTTGAGATTTTCTATTATAAGCTGCTATCCTTAGCAGTGTAAATACCATCTCCAGAATGTGTTTATATCGTGCACATGGTAAACCTTTCCTTGACTGGAGATAGCAGGAAAGAGATGACTGACTGAGTCTTCTTGCCAGAATGGAACTTGGGTAACTTTGCAATCATGGCCTGTGCAGAAATTGCAAGGGTGCATCTGATTCTCCTTCTCCTTGCCTGTGGCAGGCATAGCTAATCAATCAACTCTCTATTTCCTGCTAAGCCCAGACACGACTTCACAATCTCTCTTGACAGTGTTCCAGGGGGCCACTATCAATTGATCAGACTTAGGAATAGAGGTAAAATCTTTTGACATAACACAGTTTAGCCTGATCCTTTCTCATTTTCCTTTCCTGTGATGTGTCTCCTAAAGACACAATCCATTTAGTGGTTCATTCATTCACTAGGCTGAACTAATACACCTCCATGAATCCCCTTTGTCCTGAAGTTATCCTTCATTTTTCATGGCCTTAAGTCCTTCCTATTAGAGCATTTTCTCCAAGGATTATTTTTAAGCTTACCTGGCGTCCCCAATTGACCTTTATTTTTATATCTATGAATGCCAGATTGGTTAACTTGCCCTCCTTTTGGGTAACTACCATTCACACCTCTCTCCAAGGTTCTTGCCTTTCCCTCCTTCATGGAATAGGACACAGCTGCACAATATCTCTTTCCTTCTCCCTCCTCATCTTATCTCAGCTGACCCAAGCCATGATCTCTTCAATCACCTCATACGCATGTGAAAGTTGGATAGTGAAAAAGGAAGACAGCAGAAGAATTGATAATCCAAACTGTGGTGCTGGAGAAGAATACTGAATATAAGGTGGACTGCCAAAAGAAAAAACAAATTAGTCTTAGAAGAAATATGCTCCTTGGAAGTGAGGATGGTGAGACTTCAGCTTGCTTACTTTGGACACATCATCAGGAAAAACCAACCTCTAGAAAAGGATATTATGCTTGGTAAAGTAGAGGGCCAGTGAAAATGAGGGAAGCTCTTAATGCAATGAATTGACACAATAGCTCATCAATGGACTCAAACATACAAACAATCATGAAGATGGTGCAGGACAAGAAAACACTTGATTCGGTTATATATAACGTCTCCACGAGTTGGAGCCAAGTAGACAGCAACTAACAGCAGCAACATCCTGAATAAATACATCCAGCTTTCCAGGTTTATTTTGTTTGCTTAACATGTACCTAGTGTGTCTTAACATGAGGTCAGTGTTTCACCTGCATCAAAATTTACAAATATTACTTATGAAAAATGCTTATTTCTGGGCCTCCCTTTGAAGCCTATAAATCAGAATTTCTGGTGATCTGATTTTTTTAGCCGATCACCTGAGGTGATTCTTGAGCACACTAATGTTTGAAAATAACTGCTACAGGGAAAAAGAGGGTTGAGAAAAAATCACTGTGAGCCTATCCAGACAGAAGGAGTTGTAAGAATTTCAAAACAATGGCATCTCCTGAGCTCTGTTGATTTTTAGGTGGAGCTATGTCTGATCCTTCCTAAGCCTTCACTGACTCATCTCTTCTGATTCTCCTGTCCTGTCAGTCAAACCAGAGCATTGACGACAGATTAAGAGGCAGGCTGACAGAACATTTGTATGGGACTCCAGCTCAGTAGGGCTACTATGACATCATTGAAAATGAAACAAGATGGAGAATATTGTATTTACCAGGACACTCTCAGGAAGAGGAGTGCATGTGGTTGGAAGGAATAATCTGGTAAGACGCCTGGGGGGCAAATATCCAAGGAGCATTTCTTATTCATAATAATGGTGATAATGATAGTAACAGTAATTAATAATCTGTGGCCCTCTAAAGTCCCTGGGTGATGCAAAAGGTTTGTGCTTGACTGCTAACTGAAAGGTTGGTGGTTTGAATCTACCCAGTGGCACCATGGAAAAACAGCCAGGTGATCTACTTCCGTACGATTACAGTCATTGAAAACCCTTTGGAGCAATTCTACTCTGTAATATATGGGGTCTCTATAAGTTGGAATTGACTGGACAGCAGTGAGTTTTTATGGCCTTCTTAGGAAATTGGAAGGAACCCTAGTGGCACAGTGGTTAAAAGCGCTTGGCTGTTAAGCGAAAGGTCAGTGGTTCAAACCCACCAGCTGCTCCACGGGAGAAAGATGTGGCAGTCCGCTTCCATAAAGATTTACAGCCTTGGAAACCCTCTGGGGCAGTTCTACTCTGTCCTATAGGGTCACAATGAGTCAGAATCAACTCAACAGCAATGGGTTTGTTTTTGTTTTTTAAAGAGATTTGTTCCGATATACTGAGAGTCTTTGGTTTTAGTGCATGAAATTTATAAGATTTGGGCCAGAGATGAATGTTCTGGATGAGAGAATAATCTAGAATTCAAAGCCTGTGACACTCCATTTCTGCTTTTACCGCCTGTATGATCAGTCTTGCTTACAAATAAATGGATCAACAAATACTCAAATAAAAATCCATTGTACAAGGCTCCAAATTCTAGACTTCCCAGGACACTTGCATATTTCAGTCTGGCCTGTCAGAACTGCCCAATTCTTTCATTTTTTATTTTCATTCTTGGGAGTTTTTCTCCTAGGTCCCCAGCCCCTTCTCTCAAAAATCATCCCTGTAGACCTTACAGACCACAGGACTCATGCATTAAAAATAGAAACAGAAGCCAATTAAGCCCCTAAAATCTCAAATAAGGGTTATTTACATCTCTGAAGAAACTCCTGACAAGCATGACAAGCAAACAGAGCTAATAAAAGTCTTCTTGCTTCACACAGAAAAGTCATCTCAGGCCATTCCCTACTACTTTCTCTCTGTCTCTCTCTCCTCACCAGCACCTTTGAAAACTACAGTATGACCCACAATGAACACTTTCTAGTGTCTCTATACTTTGAATGATTTATCTTATCTCCTCTACCTATTCAAGCAAAAAGTCAGTTAACAATCTGGTGCTCCTTTTCCCTAAAAGGGCCTGCAATATAAAATACAAACTCTTCAAATTCCGGAAAGATTGAGGGTTTGCCTCTAAAGATTTCATGCTGAGCCTAAGATCTTGTTATTTTTCTCCCCACTCTCTGATGCTGCCCCTTATGCTGCTCAAGTATGTATGTAGGAAGCTAGGCCATCCTTTGGTTACATTGGTGAACTTACCACTCACTCTTGGGAATATTCAAGTGCATTTTTGCATGAAATTCCCCCTGATAATCGGTTTTTTGGGGATATTAACAGATGACACGTTCTTCACTTGCTCAGTGCTCCGAAAACTGTGCAAAAATACAAAATGAGCCCTCTTACCACGTTTTATTTAGGAACTTAACAGGTTTCTGATTAAAAATGGCAGCCTGAGAACATGATGATACCTCCATTTTCTCCTAATGTACATCGAAAACACACACACACACCACAACAGAGCAGGGGAAAAAAGATATCAGTACTGAATTTTAAGGACTACCTGGAGGATACAATGTAGTTTTATCTGATTGACAGAGAAAAAGGTAGAAGAAACCGGAGTTCTGTAGGTTCTCCCAGAGGAGCCCAGGAAAAATCCAAATTGGAGTCCCCAAATGCAAGAATGGGCCTAGAAGGCGTCTTCTAGGTTTTATCTTAAAGACTGCATTGCATTTTAAAGACTGGCTCGGTGGATCGTTGTCCCTTAATCAGAATTGCTGGCAACTATACCTTTTTTTTTATACCTTTTATCGGAAACCCTGGCAAAGTAGTGGTTAAGTGCTACAGCTGTTAACCAAGAGGTTGGCAGTTCAAATCTGCCAGATGCTCCTTGGAAGCTCTATGTGGGCAGTTCTACTCTCTCTTGTAGGGTTGCTATGAGTCGGAATCGACTCAACGGCAGTGGGTTTGGTTTTGGTATATCTTTTATCTTTAGGCTGAAGCCTGAGAACTGCTTACTAGAGAAAGTAGGTGATCTGTTGCTGCAAGAACGAGTGATCTATCATTATTGCTTTATAAAAAACCACTCCAAAACTTGACAGTTTAAAACAATGATTTATTATTGCATCTCTAATTTTTGTGGGTTGATGGGCTCAGCCTGATGGTTCCTTTCTTATGTGTTTGCAGACAGAAGTATCTGGGTTGTAGTCATCTGAAAATTTCATCGACATATCTGGTATCTGGATCCAAGTCATCCAAGTGGCTAGAATATTTGAGGTCTGGCCAGGCAACTGTCTCTCTACACAGCCTCTCTAAGTGGCTAGGTTGGGCTTCCTCACAACATGGCATTTCAGGGTAGTTGGACTTTTTACATGCTGCTGACTTTCCCCAGAGAAAAAGTTCTAAGAGAAAGGAGGTGAGAGGTGCCAGTCTCTTAATGACCAAAGCTGATAGTGCCACTTCAGCTGCATTCTACTGGTCAAAGCATTCACAGAGTCCCACAGACTCAAGGTGAGGGAAATTAAACACCACCTTTAAATGGGGGAAATAACAAATATTCTGCAGCCATCTTTAATCTACCCTTGGAGTGCTCCTGGTGAAAGTGTTACGGACTACAAGAGAAGAAGAGCACTCAAGGACTCTATTCCTTGAGTGCTTTGCACTTGGAGTTGTGGAGGTCCCTAGCCTTTTCATTGCTCCTGGTCCCCAAACATTACAAGAAAGCCCACCTGTCATTGTGTTGATCTTTCTGCTTAAAAAGGACATATACACAATTGTTGAAGAAATGCACATTAGTCATTTGCAAATATCAAAATAGTTCTTTGCTCAAAAAAAAAAAAAAAACTTACGAACAAAGATGTCAAGGCATTTTAAAAAGACAGGCAACATCAAAGTGAAGGAGGATCTATATAACAAAACAAATAACCCCAGAGGGAAAAACAGAGATATTTCAGGGAGGAGATAAAACTATTTTAAAATATTTTGGTTTCTGCCTACAGGTTTGAGAACATATTGAAATCACACATTAAGAGAAATCTGTTTTGCAAGGTACCAATAGGAAAACTAGAAAAAAAATTTTTGAAATCAAGATACTACTGCAGGAGTAAAGATTTCACTGGATAGGTTGAATAATGAATTGGACAGAGAGTTGATCTGGAAAATAAAGTCAAGGAAATCTCTCAGAACTTAGAGCAAAAAGATAAATGAAATGTAAAAGAGAAAAGTTAAGAAACACAATTGACAAATCTAGAAGGCCTGACATCAGTCCAACAGACTTTACAGAAAGAGAGAGTAAAGGCATAAGAAAGTAAAAAATAACTAATAAAAATAAAATTCCCTGAGCTGATAACGAACATGACTTTTAAAGTTGAGAGTCTACTGAGTATGGAAAAGAGTAAATAGGAATATAACCTGTACATAAACACATCCTGCTAGAACTTCTTAACTCAAGGAAAAGCTTCTAGAGAGGAAAAGAAGGTCCCCCACAGGGAAAGATAGGCATACTGACATCCTCTTCCAGTCACCAACACTGGATTTTAGCAGAAGAGAAATATATCGAAACTTCTAAGGGGAAAGCTGTTTGAATCTAGAATTCTATACCCAGCTAAGCTACCAATAAAATGTGGCAACGAGGTACAGATGTTTATGGACAACCGAGTATCCAGCACTTCTGTCATCTGTATCACCTGTATATGAAGAGACTGCATACCAAGATCCTTCCATAAACTGAAGAGCAAGTACATGAAGAAGGCTGACATGAATCACATGAAGTAGAGACAGTTGAGTATGATCCAGAAGAGGTAAAAAACCAAACCCATTGCTGTTGAGTCAATTCCAATTTACAACGACCCTATAAGGAAAAAAGAAAGCCATTAGAAGAGAATTCCTTGGACTGATGTGTATAGAAATTGCAAAGAAAAGTTCGATACACATGACTACCAAAACTTTTTAAAAAGTGCACAATAACAACAACAACAAAACATGTGGAAATGTACGTAGTGAACCAGAAAGAATATCTGTATCATATGTGACAGAGGGATAACATTCCTAATATTAAAAGAATTTTTATAAGACTATTTTTAAAATAGAATAAAAAATATAGAAATAGAAAAAAGGGTAAATCATGGTGAATGGGCAAATCACAACGGAAAGAAATAAATGAAACAAGACAAAGTGGGGCATTTCATGGGTTTCCCACAGGGCTGTTCTTCCCTAGAAATTCAGCCTGAATGGAAGGAGTCTACTCTGCAGGGCTGTGTGTATGTGTGTGTGTGTGCGCGGGTGTGTGCGTGTGTGTGTCTAGTGTGGAGTTCTGACTTTTTGTTTCTTTCTAATTCTAGATTTTTTCTTTTTTTTAATTTTTAAAATTTTTTATTGAACTTTAGATGAAGGTTTACAGAACAAACCAGTTTCTTATCAAACAGTTAGTACATACATTGTCGTATGACATTGGTTAAGAACCCCACAACATGTCAACACTCTCCCTTCTCAACACTGGGTTCCCTATTACCAGCTTTCTTGTTCACTCCTACCTTGAAGTCCCTGCCCCAGGTCTGGTGTGCCCCTTTAGTCTTGCTTTGTTCCATGGGCCTGTTCAGTCTTTGGCTGAAGGGTGAGCCTCAGGAGTGGCCTCATTAGTGAGCTGAAAGGGTATCCCGGGGCCACACTCTCAGGGCTTCTCCAGCCTCCATCAGGCCAGCAAGTCCAGTCTTTCTTTTTGAGTTAGACTTTTGTTCTACATTTTTCTCCAGCTCTGTTCAGGACCCTCAATTGTGACCCCTCTCAGAGCAGTCAGTGGTGGTAGCTGGGCACCATCTAGTTGTACTGGACTCAGTCTGGCGGAGGCCGTGGTAAATGTGGTCCGTTACTCCTTTGGACTAAACTTTCCCCTGTCTTTAGTTTTCTTCATTATTCCTTGCTTCTGAAGGGGTGAGATCAGTGGAGTATCCTAGATGGCTGCTCACAGGCTTTTAAGACACTAGACGGTACTCACCAAAGTAGAATGCAGAACATTTTCTTTATAAACTCTGTTATGCCAATTGAGCTAGATGTTCGCTGAGACCATGGTCCCCACAGACCACAATTCAGTCCCTCAGGGAGCTTGTATGTGTCTATGGAGCTACCATGGCCTTGTCTTATACAGGTTGTGCTGGCTTCCCCAGTATTGTGTACTGCCTTACCCTTCGCCAAAGTTACTGCTTATCTATTGTCTATTAAGTGTTTTCCCATCCCCACCCCTACCCTCCCTCATAGCCATCAAATATTGTTTCTTTTTGTATGTAAACTTTAGTAGGTTTGTTAACTTTCTTTGTGGTTACCTTGAAATGTAACCTTATCTTCCTAGGTTTGAACCAGTCTATTATTACTTGGTATCACCTTTCCTTCCTCTCCGTTAGAAAGTTCTATACTATACCATTTACTTCTTATTGTTCTTACGTTGTTATCATTTACAGATTAACCTCTCTGGTTCCCTGTTGCAACTGTTTTAGTTTTGGATAGTCCTTGAGAGTTCATTTCCTAGGTTGGTATCCCACTGGTACAATCTTGCATCCTAGATTCAGGCTGTGATCTGATGTTGTTTGTTCTCAGACCAAAGGACTCTCTTTAATAATTCTTGTAAGTTTGGCGTGGTTTTCACATATTCCCTTAATTTCTGTTTATCTGGAAGTTTCCTAATTTCACCATCATATATGAATGAAACTTTTGCAGGATATATGACTCTTGGTTGGCAAATTTTTTTCTTTTGAGGTTCTATATATGTCATCCCATTGTCTTCTTGCCTGCATGGTTTGTGCTGAATAATCAGAGCTTAGCCTTATTGTTTCTTTTCTGTACGCGACTTTTTGTTTTTCTCAAGCTGCTTGCAGGATTTTGTCTTTGTCTTTGGTTTTAGCGAGTGTGATTATGATATGCCTTGTTGTTTGTCTTTTGGGGTCTATCCTATATGGGGTTCGTTGAGCTTCTTGGATGGTCAGCCTTTCATCATTCATGATATTAGGGAAGTTTTCTGTCAGTAGTTCTTCAATAATCCTCTCTGTGTTTTCCATTTTCTCTCCCTGGTCTGGAACTCTATCACTCACAAATTTTTGCTTTTGATTGTATCCCACATAATTCTCGGGGTTTTTTCATTTTTCTTCTTACCTGTTCTGATTTTCCTCAAATAGAGTTGTAGCCAAGTGTTTGTCTTCAATTTCGCTGATTCTGTCTCCCATCGTTTCAAACATGTTCCTCAGTCCTTCTATGACACTGTCCATTTCTGAAATCTTGTTTATCTTTTGGATTTCTAATTGTCATTTTTGTATGATTCTTAGTTGTGAATTTATTTTGGCATTTTGTTCCTGTATTACTTCCCTGACTTGTTCCATTTTTTTTTTTTTGGTCTGTATTTTCCGAGAATTTGTCTACATTTTCCATAAATTTGTCTATTTTTCCCTCATTTTTGTCTGCTTTTTGCTCAAACTCTTGGATTGCTCTGAATATTGGAGTTTTGGGTTCCCTGTCAGGTAGTTCTAGTGCCTTTTCTTCTACTGGAAAGTCATCTGATATTTTATTTTGGAAGGCTCCTGGAACCAACCTGTCCTTTTTTTTTTTTTTTTTGATATGTTTTGATATTGTCTACTGTCTTTGGGACATTCAGAAGTTATTTTCTTCATTTGATTGTGGATTGTTTGTCTTGTCCTGCTTTTTTGTTTTATTTGGTTATGTCTGAGCAGGTGGGCTGTGTGTTCTTTGTTGTTTGCTTGTCTGTAGTCATGATACTTTTCACCTCTTTGTCCAGTGGGCAGGGCCAGTCATTCAGCTATGGTGCAGTAGGGTAGGTCCAGCTGAAGGGAAAGGTCTGGGATGGGCTGTTTTTGGCACATACTAGTGCCCACAGGGTGGGCCAGGAATCAGTGCTGGGCAGCTTCCAGTAGGCTGTACCTGTGCTGCTTGGGGGTGTGATGTTCAGTGCACAGTGCATGTAGGCAAGAAAGAGTGGGGAGGTTGTGATGTGTGAAGCTAACAGGGGTATGGAAAGAGGATAGAGAGGAGAGAGAAACAGGAGCCAAAAGCAAACAAGCACACAAAGAAATAATAAAAAAAAAAAGAGTGCAAAGGGAGCTTACCATTGGAGTGGAGTGATGAAAAACCAAGAAATAGAGAAAAGCAAAAAGGAAAAAAAAGAAAAAGGAAGAAAAGAAAGAAAGAAATAACTTGATAAAAACTTGGAAAAGAAAAACAGAAAAGTCCCCAGGATTCCAAGAGTTCCACCAGTGGGACTGCTAAGGCCAAGGAAGTGGCTCCCAGGCAGTGCGATACAGCCTGGGTTAGAGGGGGTATGGGTGTCACACAGTACCAGGTATTCAGGAGACAAGAAAAGAAGATAAGTGTAGAGAGACGAGAACTGAGAAATGAAGAAAGACAGGAAGGGGGAAAAAAGAGAAAAGAAAGAAAAAAGAAATGCCCCTAGGGATCCCAACTATGCAGCTGCACAGATTTGGGGAGTGGCTTCTAAGCCATGAGGTGCAGCCTGGCTAGAAGGGGCTCCCAAGCTGTGAAAAGAAAAAGAAAATAAACAAAGCAAAACAAAACAAAATAAAAAGCCCTAGGGATCCCACCAGTGTGGTGTCTTGGGCCAGGGGAGTAGTTCCTCAGTTGAGTGTGGCTTCACAGCCTTTCAAGAAGAAGCAAATAAGGCACACAGAGCCAAGTGTTCCAGAGAAAGGAAGGGGAGGTGGTAGGAGGCACAGAAGAAACCAAAAGAGACAGAAAGAACCAACACCAGCTCAGGAGCCTGACCAGTGTGGGCAGGGTAAATCCAAGCAGCCTGAGGCCAAAGCAGTTGTCTCCTGATCAAGAGACTGCGGCTGGCAGGAAGCAGAGGAGATAGAAGGAGGAGGGGGGAAGGAGGGTTAGGAAAGCGTATAGTGCTCGTTGCTCATTACCGGGTGCTCTGTCTCCTGCTGGGAGTTCCATGAAGCTGCTTTCCCGTGCTTCCTGTCTGCCATCCTGCACTGGAGTATAAGATGGTGGGTCTGTGCTGCCTTAGCTGCTGGGGCCCTCTGCACATATCTCTCCTTGCTCTCTGTCCTCTGTCAGTTTCTTATTCCATTTGTGCTTGGCTGAGTTCTCTGTCTCTTCGTTTGACACTTCAGGTTCCAGGAGTGACATTTGTCTGTTTTACTAAGTTTTTCAGGTCTTTGCCGTGGAGGGATGGCAGGGTGCTTTTGTCTATGGCACCATGTTGGCCAGAAGTCTCTGGAGCTCTGACTTTTCAAAGGTGGTAGCGTGGAAGTGAGGGACTTCTTGGAGGGGGAAGGGGGAAATTAACAGCTTCCACATGTGTAAAACTTTGGGGAAAGTTAGCCTATCAAGAATTTTTAGGAAGTTTGATTCTGCTAAGTGTTGTTTATTAATTATCACATTTATTCCTCACATCCCTGTGACCGCCTGATAATAGTTTGCCTAGCAGTCAGAACTTGACGGATTCTGAACATTAATTTTATTTTTCTCATCAGTGCTTTGAACCACACCCTCTGAATCTTCTTCCCCAGCCCCTCTGCCACAGCTTGGGCAAGGAGCAAGATAATGTTCTGGCCACTTTTGGTCCTTAAAAGTCCACTCTGTTTAATCCAGTCTGCTTAAGACTTTAATCAAATAAGCTATTTTAAATTATTTTCTCCCCATGATCAGCTTTGGGCTTTTTAGTGGTGGGGAAGGTGGTCTACTCTTTTACTCCTCCCTTGTTTTTGGTTGCAGTGGGAGTGGGGGCCATGGTCTCATTCTGGATTCTCTCCTTTCCGCATATCCAGGCTTCACTCCTTTTATGAGGGTAGGGAGGAATGAGAGAGCAATGGAGATGTCCTTACCTGTTCCACCTGTTGTCTGTGGGAAGCATCCTGGTCTTCTGGGTCCATCTAATTCCATCTACTTCTGGTGGCCTCCAGAGATGTAGTGACACCTGTGTAGACATGTGCAAGGTTTTTCTGGGTTGATGTACAATTTCACGCTAGCCCCTTTTATCACTAAAGTCCTCCTTGTCTCCCTTTGGACCTGTCAGTGGTTGATGTCCTCAAAACTGCCCCTGATGGGCTATAGCCTTGCTAGTCTGGGTGAGCCCTGGAAACGCCCTTATAGTACATACCAGTTGCAGTCAATTCCAACTTATTGTGACTTCATGTGTGTCAGAGTAGAACTGATCAGCAGCCAAGCACACATTAACTGTTTGGACCACCCAGCGACTCTGGGCAGGCCCTCAGGATCTGCATACCATTCTAACTCAGGTAACTTTCATAGGATGCTCTGGGCATGACTAGTTCCTTTGCTCTCTCTTGGAGGGCTTGGGGACCTGGGGAGCTGGCCCTCCATCCTTTTCCAGACATACTGTCCTCTCCTTTGCTGAGGGCTTCTCCTTCAAGGTTTCTGCCTACAAAAATCTCCAGGGGAAGAGATGTCTGTTACTATGTTCATGTTACTCCCAGAGATGGTGGTCCAATTCTTCCAAGAATTACTGCATGGTGCTCTGCTGTGAGGGCAGCTCCAGGTGGCCTGCAGGCTCCCAAGTATGCAGTTCAGGAGTGGGTACACCCATCCCGCTTCCTGTAGGGACTGGCAATCTCTCCTTGTGATTCTCTTGGGACCTTCTTTCCCCACCTTAGCTTGGTTTTTGCTTTGGGGAAGAAATAAACTCCCTGCCCCCATGAAGAAGAGGGGAAACCACTCTCCACAAATGCTGTCTGTCCCTCCTGTATTTTCCTGCCCATTCCTTCTTTGCTACTCTGCACTCTCATGCCCTTCACTGGAGCAGAGACTTCCCAGCTTCTGTCTTTGTCTGATGATGCTTCAAGCTTTAAGAGTCTAATTCAGCTCCCAGGCTGTAACCCACCTACCAGACCCACCTCACAGTCATCCCCTGGCTTTCCCTGTGGTGCTGTGAAAGAGAAAAGCCACACCCGCATCTGAAATTCCAGAAGAATTTCTTGACTATGGCCATTCATATACAGAAAATGGTCCATTCAGAATTTTTTTCTTGCCTCTCTTTACATTTGAAAAGACAAGAGCATTAATTAACATATGACTTGATGTAAAAACATAAATAGAAATCATAACAAAAGTCTAACCTTTAAAGGATTCAAACTTAAAATCTCTGAGAAAGTAAGTGATTATTTTATTGATATGGTTTCTCTACCAACTCTCAAAGCCTGCAGGTGTTAAATTAGCTGCACAAGAATTTCTCTCTGCTTCCGAGTCTGCAGTAGAAACATGCTAATGAGAATTAGAGAAAACTAATGGGAGAGGGTCTACGAGGCCAAGAGAGACATTCAGCACAGCTTCCTGTGGTAAATTTTCAGGAAAGCTGCTTTAATTTACCACGACCCAGGAGCTTATGAGTGAGAAGAAGAACAAAACAAAACAAAACAAAAAACAGAAAACAAAACAAAAACATGTGAAACTCCACCTTTAATCTTTCCCTTCTCCTGACATACAGGCTAAAAATGCTAAAGGTAACATCAGTGCCAGAAGACCTGATGCCAAAATAAAACAAAACAAGAGCAACAGGGAAGTGTCCCTCCTTCCCTCTGCCTGTGTCCCCCAAAACTGAGCAATAGGAAGAGTGACGTTGATGTCAATGCTGGTGATGATACAGTCATTATGTAATCCCAACTCCAGCATAAAAGATGGGTCTAATGTTGGATCTTTAGAATATGAAAGGGTTTTAGTTTGTCTGGTCCAAATGCCTCATTTTTCAGATAAAGAACCTTAGGCCCAGAGAGATTAAGACAATGCCCAAGGTCTGTGACAGTGTTGGGACTTGAATCCATGCCTACATGCTAGATCTGCTAAACTGTACTGGTGGTGACTCAGACGTTGAGAGGGATGTTAATGTTTATGCTGATGTCAGTTACCAAGTCAGTTACCAGTGATGTCAGTTACCAAAAGGGCCAAGGCTAGATCACCCCTTTAATACAGTCAGTTCCGACTCATGGCAACACAGAGCCCATTCTGACTCATGGCAAACCCATGTGTTTCAGAGTAGAAATGTACATAGGGTTTTCAACATCTGTGACCTTTTGGATCAAGGCTTCCTTCCAAGACATCTCTCGTAGATTTGAACCACCAACCTTTCAGTTAGTAGCCAAGCACTTAACTGTTTATATTACTCAGGGACTAGATTAGGGCTGATTGAAGGCCAGCACTCATGCTATTACTAGTATTCCACTAATTTGATTGTTGTTATGTTACCGGGTGGAAACCCCAGGTTCTTACTGGGCATAACTCATATTGGTCAATAAATGAGACCACGGTGGGAGAACAGAAAAGTCACCCTTATTTCGTTGTACAAGGAAATGGAGTTGGTCAGAGCTGCCGCCGCCAAGACTATTTGCCAGTGGAGGGCAGCCAAGTTACTTTTAAAAGGATTTACAAGTGGGGAGTTCACAAGAGTTATGTCAGCAACATTCTTAATCATACTACACAGAGCAATGGAGTTTATATATAACCTCCAAGCAAAAGCAGGATTCAAATGCAAAGCTGGGGAATGAAGGGGACCCCAGCAAAGGAAATGATTTTTCAATACAACACTGTAGGGGAGGAGCCAGGTAAAGAATGCAGCTCCGTAGGGGTTTTGCCTCAATTAGGTGCCCTCATGTTGGCTCCGACTCATAGCAACCCTGTGTACAACAGGACAAGACACTGCCTGGTCCTGCTGCATGCTCACACTCATTGTTATACTTGAGCCAACTGTTGCAGCCACTGTGTCAATCGATCTCATTGAGGGTCTTCCTTCTTTTCCACTGGCCAACATTTACTGAACACCTACTAATGCTAGGCACTGTCACTGACCTCAAAGAATTCATGGTTTAGCAGGGGAGGCAAAAGACCCATATGTAAACCAATAAATAGAAGCCAATGGAACAAATGCCATGCAAAATTCTATGGGAAAAAAAAATGAAGGAGCTATTAATTCTACTGCAGGCACAGGTTAGTGGGGAGGCTTTTGGGAAAAGAGTGGAGATGAAAGGCTATTTGAACTGACTCTAGAAAGACAAGGTGTCCATCAAGGGGGGAGTGGAAAGGCATGAACAAAAAACAGAGCCTGAAAGTTCTCTGTGAGTCCCGAGAATGGTGGGTGAGCCTCACTTACAGAAAGGCTGGAAACCTCAGCTGGAGATAAGCTGGATATACATATGTTGCTGTAAAAATAAATAAATAACATAGCTTGATTATGAAAATACCTTGCAGGGGGAGGGAGCGATTGGAAACAAACACAGAAGGTGGGAGTTATTTATGTAAAATATGGTCTACAGCCTTCTGTACTACGCTCAAGGTTTTGTTCTTACACATGATGAAAGAGACAGTGGAGGAATTGTAGAATGGATAAGATACAATTGGATTTCCATTTTAGAAAATGATTCTGTTGGTATTCCAAAGGATAGATGGGAGGGTAGAGAGACTAAAACCAGGATGAGCAATGAAACAGCAACTGAAATGGTATAAGAGAAATAAATGGCTGGCAGAAGCCAGGCTAGTGGAAATGGAGAGAAGAGCTTGGTCTGAACAAGACTTCAGAGGTCGGATGGACAGGACTCTATGCTGATTGAGTATGATAGCTGGGTAGCTTTGGTTTTTGGCAAGAGCATTGCTGATGCTGGTGTTTAAAGGAATGTTCTCAGTGATGATGAAGCCAATACTGAGATGACCCTTCTTCCCTATGTTCCGGCCATTGGCCTTTGCTCTGGTTCTTGAGTATCCAAACTTGCTTCTGCTTTACTCTCTGTCTGGAATGCTCAGCCCTGGATTATTGGATAGCTGGGTCTTCATCCTTCAGGTTTCAACTCAAATGCCACCTCCTCAGAGCAGCCTTTGCTGACTACGCAATCTAAATTAGCACCTCCCAACAAACATCTAGAATAGCACCTCCCTGTCACATCACCTTAATCTGTTGTCTTCTCAACATTTAATATTACCTTAAGTTATCGCATTCATGTATTTGTTTAATTGTTTTACCTGTCTCCCCACCCCGCCTGGCCCTTAGAGTATAATCTACATGAGCCTATAGTCTTCGTCTTTGTTGTACCCCCAGATTTTAGAAAAAATCTCTGGCACATAGACATTCAATAAATGTTTTTATTGAATGAATGAATGAATATCAGACTTGACACAAAAACTAACTCTAATGACAATTACAACTCAAATGTTACTGTTATGTCCTCACTGGATAGGGTTGATACTGGAAGGTTTATCTCTAGGGCAGAATCATGTGAAGGCTCCTGTAACTTAAATGTCTGGCACCTGGGCTGAGATGCAAAGGATAGGACTGTTTACCAGAAACCAGAACATCTCCGTGGGCCTCTCCACGTTGCTGGGCTTACTAGCAGCATGGCGGCCTTAGCATAGTCAGACTTCTTATGTGGCATCTCAGGGCTCCAAGTGAGAGTTCCAGAGAACACAGTAGAAGCTACATTGCCTTTCGTGACTGAGCCTCAAAGTCACAGTGTCAATTGCATGGTACTGTATGGGTCAAAGAAATCCTAAGGCCAACTGGATTCAAGGGAACTCTTGATGGGATGGTGGCAAGACCACATTGCAGAAGAGAATGTGGGATGGGAGATATTTTGCTGCAGCTGTCTTTGGAAAACAAAATTTAATACACATTCTTACTCAAAATTTGATTCCTAGATTTCATACCAAGAAATTCTTACTTAGAAGCCCTGTTGGGGAACCTGGGAATGAATATTTTAACAAGCATTTCAAGTGTTCCTGATTCTCAGCCACAAACCCACTGCCTGAGAACTCAGCTCCAGGCCTGTTTGATGTCTCCTGGGCAACTGCCACTAGGAGGCTTAAAGGCACTGTTGCGCCTTCCCCAAGAATAGAAAACTTCGGTCTAATAAGGCAGAAAGGCACTGTTCCTAAATCTACAAAAACAAACAACCAATATAACTACGTAGCGGTTTGAATCTGCCAGGCGCTCCTTGGAAACCCTGTGGGGCAGTTCTACTCTGTTCTATAGGGTCACTATGAGTCGGAATTGACTTGACAGTGCTGGGTTTGGTTTGGTTTTTGGAGAGATAAAAACCCAAATGACTACATATAAATTTTTAAAATACCGTTGGAGAAGTATTGCAGAAGGACAAAACCTAGACAAAGTACTATACCTTTATTAATACAACGGCTCTCAATTTCTCTCTAAAGAAATTGCTAGAATTGTGCTAGTCCCAAATGATGAATTTACTGTAAATCCCTTCCCAACGTCAGGGACTTTGTTGGGGTGTACTTGTGCTGTCTATAATCATACTGAAGATACTTTAAAAATCCTCTCCAGCTGGCATTTTTTTAGAGCTCCCAACTCCATCTCCCAGGTTAGCTTTTGGGCTAACATTGGTTTTTCTCTCATTATTCTCTGATCCATATCCACCCTTTTCCTTTCAGACAACACCCAAGACACCACTATGGTCTCACACATTATAGCTCCTAGGATTATTTTATTCTGAATTCATGTTTTTCTTGCAATATGTTACAAACCAATTCCAAATCATTTGCAGGGCTCTGTGAGAAATTACAATAGTTTGCGTCAGTTGATTTTTTCTTAAACCTGTCAACTCCCAGGAAAGATGTTACCCTGATTTCTTTTCAGAGGTTTCTCTTGAGTTGATGACATGTCTCCCTCCCTGATTCTTGATCTTTTAAACATCATCTGAATGCAGCACAGGACTCCAGAAGTGCAGATCTAGCGTGGTTTCCTCACAGTTGGCTAGAGCCAGCGTGTTCTCAGTAGTGTACAAGCAGCTAAAGAAACTGATTGTTAAGGGATTCAGAGTTAGACCCAGAGAGCCTTGCAGATCAGAGCTAGTAAAAAACCAAACCCTTTGCCGTTGAGTCGATTCCCACTTACAGTAACCCTATAGGACAGAGTAGAACTGCCTCATAGAGTTGCCAAGGAGTTGCTGGTGGATTCAAGCTGCTGACCTTTTGGTTAGCTGCTAGGCTCTTAACCACTGCACCACCAGATCAGAGCCAGGAAAGAGAAAGAGCCAGGTCAGTTCTGAGACAGGTAGAGGAGGATACAAGATCAGAGAGACCAGCACATCCCCTAGGAGTCAGGCAAGGCAGGAGCTGAGCTAATGGCTGTTTGTTATTGCTGTTAGCTGCCCTTGAGTTGGCCCCTGACTCATCTGGCAACACCATGCACCACGGAATGAAGTGCTGCTGGATCCTGTGCCATCCCCAGGATCAGCTGCAGATCAGACCTTTGGGATCCAAAGGGTTTTCACTGGCTACTTTTCAGAAGTAGATCACCAGGCCTTTCTTCCTAGTTCCTCTTAGTCTGAAGCTCCTCCGAAACCTCTTCAGCATCTTAGCTCACCCAAACCTCCACTGACAGATGGGTGGTGGCTGCGCATTGGGTGCTTTGACCAGGAATCAAACCTGGGTCTTCTGCATAGAAGGCGAGAATTCAGCCACTGAACCGTCCAAAACCGAAAGGTGAGAAAGAACACAAAACAAAGTAACCAGCAAATTACAAGTGGTTCTTCTATGAAGGAGAACATATATTAAGCCCGTGGCCCCATCAGGCTTGAAGAAGCGGCTGGGTGTTTCCTCGGACAGTGACACAGTGGCTGCATACTGATTTGAGTGGTAATACGGTCCATGACATTCACGGCAGAGTGGGTGTTGATGCTGAGGGACCCGGTCCCTAAAGGCCACCCTTGACCTGGCACTCATCGGGCTACCCTGGGCCCCTCAACCCCAGTTGGCCAAGCTCATAGCCCACTCCCCCCAGGTGCTTTTCCTTCTCTCCCCTTTAACTCCCCTGAGAAAAAGGCCAAAGCAAAGGGAAGAAGCTGTGAAGGCGCAAGGGAGGGATCCTCATGGGCACTGGAGAGTGGGGTGGAAGGCGGGAGCGTTCCTGAATCATCCTGCAGGATGCTGCCCTTTAAGAAGTTAATTAGGGCTTCAGTTGTTTGTGATAATGGTTATAATTATGATTACTTTAGAGATTACTTATAGCTCTTCCAGGAATCCTTCCTGCAAATCTGTGTTGTTTTCCTTTTTATTGTTGCAGCCTCTCTCCTTTTCCTCCCCCTCCTTTTCTAGCAAAATCTCACCCACCTGCTTTCCCTCTTCGCTTTCTCTTTCCCCATTTCCTGCTCTGCTTCACCCTTTCCTGTGTAGAATACTAGAATCATAGAAAGAAGGTGGAGATGCAAGTAGACTCAAGTTGACCTTGGCTAACCTCAGCCTTTACCCCAGAGAGGGGGAGTCACCGCCACAGTCACATTTGTGACAAATCAGAGATCAAGTCCCAGGACTCCTGGGGCCATCGGGTGTTTTGTTCTTTGCTCCCAACAGCTGCGGCTTCCTTCTTTTTTTTTCTTTTTTAAATTTCTTGCCTTCCTGCCTCCCTCCCACCTCTTTCTGACTCCAGGAAAGATGGGTAGGCTCCTGAGAGCTTCCCAAACAAGCAAAGCTATGTGTTTGTGGTGTGAAGAGCTTGCAAGTGGCAAGAACTACAGGCCAGAAACAGCCATCTGAAGGCCCTGTGGACTCCCTGCCCAAACACATCCCACCTGAGACCCACAGCTCTCACGCCCTCCTGTAGAGAGCACTGGAGGGGTCATTCTGGCTTGCAAAGTGAAAATTGGTTGTTCGGTGAAGGCTCCCACTGAATCCCAACTGTCAGAGTTACTGACATTATTGCAAATGGCAACTTTTCTGCTGCAAATGAAGCTGCAAATGAAATGCTGGTTTCCAGCAGAGCGCCTCCAGCTGTGTGTGAATTGTTTGCAGGCATGCACACGGCAAAGTTGGCCCTTTCCTAATCATTTATTTTTCTTGTATTTGCATAGGTCATGATCCATGCTGGGGAACCTCCTGGAACTCACCCCTACAGACCAAAGTCACAGAAATCCCTGCTTCTGTGGCTCCGTCTCTGCGTGTTGCATCCATTACCACAATGGGATCCTAAAATGCTGGAATTAGAAGAAAACCCAGCAGTCACCTCACATCCTATTCTGACGAAAATGAGACTTGGAAAAATTACAGTCTGGCATTTAGTTAATGACAAAATTAGGAGGGGGAGGAGAAAGAGTGGTGCAAATGATAATGCACTAGGCTGCTAACCAAAAGGTTGGCAGTTCGAGTCTACCCAGAGGCACCTTGGAGGAAAGCCCTGGTGACCTACTTCAAAAAAATGGAGCACAGCTCTGTTCTGACACACTTGGGGCCACCAACTCACCAACAGGTGGCTGAATGCTTGTTGAGCTTCAACTATGTGCCAGGCTTCATGCTTGAATCCTATTTAATTTTCAAGTGGGAGCTTTTACAAAGAGGGACTCTAGGGCTCTACATGGTTGAGCAAATTGACCAAGGCCACACACATACAGTAGAGGAGACAGGAAGGCAGGTGGTCTCAGCTCCAAAGCCAGATGGTTTTTTTTTTTGTTTGTTTCCAGGCCACGGTGAAAGCTTGAGAGTGCATTCTGGCTCTTGCAAGCACTTAGAGGAAAAGGAGAAAGTAAGCCCCTTCCCTAGGGTGACTTGAGCTCCACTCCCCTTGTACCGCCTAGCAGCTATTGCTTCTCTCTTGCTCTGAATTCTCCTTCACAGACCCCTAACGGTGTGTTTCCTGCAAACATTATAAAGACTGTTGGCAGCACTTTCTGAGGTCCCTTGTGCCTGTGACACCATCTCAGTCGTACAAATCAATTCGGGTTTACCATTATAAATGCCTTTACTTGTTGTTTAGCCAGAAAGCTGTGTTACCAAAAGAGGTGAGGGATCCACCAAGTGGGAAATGAATCTGAACCATTGTGATGGCACGAGGCATAGGCACCCGGATCATGATATTCATCTTTTGCTTTCTGACTTCACCTGTGTTAGTCATCTAGTGCTACTGTAACAGAAATGCCGCAAGTGGATGGCTTTAACAGAAGAAATTTATTTTCTCTAGTAGGCTAGAAGTCCAAAATTCAGGGCGTCAACTCCAGAGCAAGGCCTTCTCTCTCTGTCGGCTCTGGAGGAAAGTCCCCGCCAGTCTTCCCCTAGACTAGGAGCTTCTCTGCACAGGAACCCCAGGTCCAAAGGATGCGCTCTGCTCCTGGTACTTGTTTTTGGGGTATGTGGTCCCTCCTCTCTGCTAGCTTCCCTCTCCTTTTATCTCTTGAGATATAAAAGGTGGTGCAGGCCACAACCCAGGGACACTCCCTTTATACTGGATCAGGGATGTGACCTGGTAAGGGTATTACAATCCCACCCTAAACCTCTTTAACATAAAATTAAAATCACAAAACGGAGGACAACCACAGAATACTGGGAATCATGGCCTAACCAAGTGGATACACACATTTTTGGGGGGGACACAATTCAATCCATGACATTCCACATTTTGGCCCCCCCAAATCACATCCTTGCAACATGCAAAACATATTAAATACATCATATCATAGCAAAAGTCTTAACTCCAAGTCCAAAGTTCCAAAAATTTCTCTTCATCTGTGAAATCCAGAATACCAGTTCTTTGCTTCCAAAAGTACAATGACAGAATAAGCATAAGCTAGACATTTCCGTTATAAATGGGAGCAACTGGAAGAAAAGAAGGGGTAACAGGCACCAAGCAAGTCAGCAGAACACATTACATTAGCTATCAAGGCTGTGAAAATAATCTTCTGTTCTCTGAGATAATTTACACAATGGCCCTGCCCTCCAAGCTCTAGGTATTGGCCACCCTGTCTGGATTCTGAGTAGAGGCTCCTCTGCCCTGGGCTTCGGCTCTGCCTTCCAAGCCCACTAGGACAGCAACTCTGTTCCCTCAGCTTTAGGCCCACAATTCTCCTAGTCCATGTGAGTGGCAACTCCACCTTTAAAAACACCGGAGGCCATGGCTCCACCCTTTCAAGCCCCTGAGGTCACGGCCATACCTTTCGAGACTGAGACATCACCTTTCTAGAAAATGCAATTTCCCTTTCATAAAACCATTCAAGAGAAGTAGCTTGGCCCCTTTACTGTACTTATGATTCACCTTTAATTGTATGTTTATTCTAATCAGTATTTCCCTTCAGCTTTCTATGTTCTTAAATATGTCTAGTACTTGTACATGATGTCCCCAGGTGGCGCAAATGGTTAACATGCATGGCTACTGATGAAAAGATTGGTAGTTTGAATCCACCCAGAGGCACCTCCGAAGAAAGACCTGCAATCCACTTCCAAAAGATCACGGACATTGAAAACTCTGTGGAACACAGTTCTGCTCTGACTTACATGGGGTCACCATGAGTTGGAATCCACTCCATGGCAACTGGTTAGTTTTTGTTTTAGTACTTGTGTAATTCGCCAGCGTTAACTGAAGTAAAAATAGAACAACTTGACTAAAAGCAATATTCAAAGGTGTATTAGAAGAAAATTTCCCAGAGATGAAGAAAGGCTTGTGTATATATAGTGAAAGAATCACTGCACAGTAAAAGTGTATTGCCTTATTTTAAAAACCAACTTCTTATATGTAACACTGTTAACATTTTGGTATATCCTCATAGCCTTTGCTATTTTCACATTTTATATGACTACAGTATTATCTGGGAGTCCCTGGGTGGCACAAATGGTAAGCACTCAACTACTAGCTGAAAGATTCGTGGTTCGAACCCAGACCTGGAGATCTGCTTCCAAAAGGTCACAGCCTTGAAAACTCTATGGAGCACAGTTCTACTCTGCACACAAGGGGTCGCCATGAATCAGAACTGGCTCGGCAACAACTAACAAAAAGAGCATATTATTATCTAAAAAATCATTTTTGAAAATTCTATTCCATATGCGAGGGGTGAAAAAGCCTTTTATTTATTCTTGGGCCATTAAGAAAGGATCTGTGTTTTCTTGGGGTCCAGCATAGTGGCAGTGGTGTCTGTGGGAATTAGACTGAAAGACACTTGGAAGATGAGGGGTCTTAGTCCTGCAACCCCTTGGTAAACTACTCCACCCCACTTTAGATTTCCTCCTAAAGGTAAACTTTGAAGTTTGGGTTTTATTCTACAAAGTACTGACTCACCAGCATCTATCAGTTTTGTTTATAAAAGAAGAAAAAACAATGTGGTCGGTTAACTGACCAATTGTTGGATTGAATTATTTATAGGCAGCTGAGGGATATGAGTAACTTTCCTTAGAATGTCAGTATACAGATTGTGTGTTTCCTTGGTTATCTCCAGGAAATTCACTGGTAACTCTATGTTGGGACTTCTTCAGAAATCGACATGTCTTAAGGTAGGAGGCAGGACAGAATGAACTCTAAAGACCCTTTTATATTCTGTTAGCTTGTGTCTCTAGGGTGCCATTGGATCCACCTTTAGGCATTCATTCCGGTGTTTTATCATCATAATTAACATTGCTCTGTGGAAATAACAAGCAAGTAGGAAACCAGGGGAAAAAGAACTTAGTTACTAATGAGGACATCAATTACAATAGTGATAAACTTGCTGTCATGCCAAACATTGATCTTCACATCACTCAGCTGTTGATAGCAAACTGGAAGAAAGAAAGAAAAAATCTATAACCCTACTGCCCATTTAATTACTGTTAACTTTCAGGTGTATGTCCTTTGAGTCTTTATGCTGTGCGTGTGTTATACATGATTTTGATCATACACCATCTTTTAAATTCAGGTGTATGTCCTTTGAGTCTTTATGCCGTGCGTGTGTTATACATGATTTTGATCATACACCATCTTTTAAATTATGTATACCCACTGCCATCCCCAAAAAACCAAACTCATTGCTGTGGACTCAATTCCAACTCATAGCAGCCCTATAGGACAGAGTAAAACTGTCCCATATGGTTTCCAAGGCTGTAATCTTTATGGAAACAAGCTGCCACATCTTTCTCCCTCAGAGTGGCCGGTGGGTTAGAACTGCCAGCCTTTTTATTAACAGCCAAGTGCTTAGCCACTTGTGCTAGCAGGACATCTCCCTATACAGAATTATTGCTCAAAATGCTACCTTTCTTTTTTTTTTCTAGTATGAAAAGGAATAGATACTCCTGGCAGGCAATTTTGGAAAGCAAACAAATGTAATGAAGAAAAATTTAAGACTCTTCAAATGCTATCGCTTGGGATGATATTATTAAAAATATCTTTCCTGATTGTCGTAGTTTTTTAAAAATATTTTATTGTGTTTTAGTGAACGTTTATACAGTGAATTAGGTTCCCATTTAACAATTTTTATACAGATTGTTCTGCGACACTGGTTACAATTTTCACTATGTACCAGCAATCTCATTGTTTCCATTCTATTTGTTCTGTTTCCATTGATCTAGCTTCCCTTCTTCTCCTTGCCTTTTCATCTTTGCTTTTGGGTAAACGTTGACCCTGTGGTCTCATATAGTTGATTGTTTAAGGGACACAGTACTTATGGGTCATATTGTTTATTTTATAAGCCAATCCATTGTTTGGCTGAAAGGTGACCTCCAGGAGTGGCTTCAGCGCCAGGTTCAAAGGGTATTTTAGGGCAATGGTCTCAGGGGTTCCTCTATCTATTTCTTTTGCTCCAGACAAGTAGAGACCAATAGTTGTATCTTAAACTGCTGTTCGTAAGCTTTTAAGACCCCAGGCGCTACTCACCAAACTAGGATGGAGAACATTAACTTTATAAACTATGTTACATCAATTGAGGAAACCCTGGTGGCGTAGTGGTTAACTGCTATGGCTGCTAACCAAAAGGTCGGCAGTTTAAATCTACGAGGTGCTCCCTGGAAACTCATTGGGTTAGTTCTACTCTGTCCTACAGGGTCACCATGAGTTGGAATGGTGACTCGACAGCAATGGGTTTGGTTTTTTTATACCAGTTGAATATATTATTCCACAAGACTATGGTCCTAAGCCTTTTAATCCAGTAAAACAATCCTTCGAGTTGTTTGGATAAGTTTAGGAAGTTTCTGTGACTGGGCCCCCTCTGTGCTTTATTATATATATGGATATATATGCAGCACACTCAAACATGTATTTACATATGCCTACAGATACAGTTTTTTTTTTGTTTACAGATACACTTATACCCGTGCATGAATGCACTCACACATGACTTCCTACACACATATATGCATACACTTGTACTTATGTAACCACGCCCATATTTTTGGTTATCACTGTTGTTGCAAAATTGTTTATGTGACAGCAGTTACTGAAGTTGCCCCTTTTTCTTGTGTACTTTTTCGTGTCTTCATTTACCTTGGTTAAGCTGTGCAGGCTTCACCTATATTTGGTGTTATTGCCTTTCCTAACACTAAAAACAAGTGTCTACTATATAGAAAGTAATCCCCTCTCCCTCCCCCTCCCGCCCCTGGTAAAAAAGAATGTTTCTTCCTGTGTGCATACCTATTCTCGACTTTTTGTAATAGTGGGACCATACAGTATTTGTCCTTTTGTGATTGACTTAGTTTACTCAGCATGCTGTCCTCCAGATATGTTATAAGATGTTTTGCCTACTCCTCATTATTCTTTAGAGTTGTGTAGGATTCCAATGCATGTATGTACCACAGTTTATCCATTGATGAGCACTTAGGTGGTTTCCATCTTCTTGCTACTGTGAGTAAAGCTGCAATGAACTTAAAAAAAAACTTAGGTATGCTTATATCTACTAGTGTCACTGATCTTGTATCTCTTGGATATAAGATCACAAGTTATTTTCATTTTTAAAAAGCTATACTGTTTTCCATAGTGGTTGTACCATTTCACAATCACCCCAGCAGTGTATGCATTTGTTGTTTTCTGATTTTTTGGTCATTGCCATTTTTTACGGGGGTGAGATGGTATCTCACTGTAGTTTTGATTTCTATCTCTCTAATGGCAAATTTTCAATACTTTCCAACATTTGGTTGGATGACCTTTCTTGGGAATAGGCATAAATATGAATCTCTTCCAGACAGTTGGCCAGGTAGCTGTCTTCCAAATTTCTTGACAAAGACGAGTAAGTACTTCCAGCACTGCATCTGTTTGTTGAAACATGTCAGTTGGTATTCCATCAATTCCTGAAGCCTTGTTTTTTGCTAATGCCTTCAGTGCAGCTTGGACCACTTCCTTCAGTACTATCAGTTCCTGACCGTATGCTACCTCCTGAAATGGTTGAATGTAGATCAATTCTTTTTGGTATGGTGACTTTGTATATTCCTTCCATCTTCTTTGGGTGCTTTTTGTATTGTTTAATATTTTCCACGTAGAATCCTTCAATATTGCAACTTGAGCCTTGAATTTTTTCTTCAGTTCTTTCAGCTTGAGAAGTGCTGAACGATTTCTACCTTTTTGGTTTTCTATCTCTTTGCACATGTCATTATAATACTCTAGTTTTCTTGAGCCGCCCTTTGAAATCTTCTGTACAGCTCTTTTATTTCATCATTTCTTCCTTTTGCTTTTTTCTAATTATCAACATTCAAGAGCAACTTTCAGAGTCTCTTCTGACATCCATTTTGGTCTTCTTTTTCTTTCCTGTCTTTTCAATGACCTCTTGCTTTCTTCATTATGATATCTTTGATGTCATTCCACAACTCATCTGGCCTTCAGTCATTAGTGTTCAATGCATCAAATCTATTCTTAGGATGGTCTCTAAATTCAGGGATATACTCAAAGTCATACCTTGGCTTTTGTGGACTTATTCTAATTTTCTTCAGTTTTGATTTGAACTTGCATATGAGCAATTGATGGTCTCTTCCACAGTCAGCCCCTGGCCTTGTTCTGACTGATGATATTGAGCTTTTCTTCTGTGTCTTTCCACAGATGTAGTTGATTTTATGACTGTGTATTCTATCTGGCAGAGTTCATATGTATAGTGTATAGTCACCGTTTATGTTAGTGAAACAAGATATTTACTATGAAGAAGTCTTTGGTCTTGGAAAATTCTATCATGTGATCTCTGGCATCATTTGTATCACCAAGGCCATACTTTCCAACTAGTGATCTTTCTTCTTTATTTCCAACTTTCACATTCCAATCACCAATAATTATCAATGCATCCTGATTGCATGTTTGATCAATTTCAGAGTGCAGGAGTTGGTAAAATCCTTCAGTTTCTTCATCTTTGGCCTTAGTGGTTTGGAAGACAGCTACCTGGCCAATCGACTGAAAGAGATTCATATTTATGCCTATTCTCAAGAAAGGTGATCCAACTGAATGCAGAAATTATGAACAATATCATTAATATCACACAAAAGTAAAATTTTGCTGAAGATCATTCAAAAGAGGTGGCAACCGTGTATCGACAAGAAACTGCCAGAAATTCAAGCTGGATTCAGAAGAGGATATGGAGCCAGGGATATCATTGTTGATATCACATGGATCTTGGCTGAAAGCGGAGAATACCAGAAAGATGTTTACCTGCATTTTATTGACTATGAAAAAGAATTCATAACAAATTATGTACAATGTTGCAAAGACTGGGAATTCCAGAACACTTAATTGTGCTCGTGAGGAACTTGTACACAGATCAAAAGGCAGTCGTTTGAACAGAACAAGAGGATGCTGTGTGGTTTAAAGTCAAGAAGGGTATGTGTCAGGGTTGTATCCTTTCACCATACTTATTCAAAATGTTTGCTGAGCAAATAATCTGAGAAGCTGGACTATATGAAGAAGGATAGGGCATCAAGATTGGAGAAAGACTCATTAGCAACTTGCTTAAGCAGATAACACAACCTTGTTTGCTGAAAGTGAAGAGGACTTGAAGCACTTACTGATGAAGATCAAAGACCAAAGCCTTCAGTATGGATTACACCTCAACATAAAGAAAACAAAAGTCCTCATAACTGGACCAATAAGCAACATTATGATAAATGGAGAAAAGACTGAATTTGTCAAGGATTTCATTTTACTTGGATCCATAATCAACACTCACAGAAGCAGCAGTCAAGAAACCAAAAGATGCATTGCATTGGCCAAATCTGTTTCAAAAGACCTCTTTAAAGTGTTGAAAAGCAAAGATGTCACCTTGAGGACTAAGGTGCCCTGACCCAAGCCATGGTGTTTTCAATCACCTCATATACATGCAAAAGGTGGACAATGAATAAGGAAGACTAAAAAAGAATTGATGCCTTTGAATTGTGGTGTTGGCAAAAAATATTGAACATACCAGGGACTGCCAAAAGAATGGACACATCTGTCTTGGATGAAATACAACCAGAATGCTCCTTAGAAGCAAGAATGGTGAGACAATGTCTCACATACCTTGAGTGTGTTATCAGTAGGGATCAGTCCCTGGAGAAGGACATCATGCTTGGTAGAGGGCTAGCGAAAAAGACGAAGACCCTCAAAGAGGTGGATTGATGCAGTGGCTGCAACAATGGGCTCAAGCATGGCAGGGCTTGTGAGGATGGCACAGTACTGGGTACTGTTTTGTTCTGTTGCGCATAGGGTCGCTATGAGTCAGAACCAACTCGAAGGCACCTAATGACAACAATGATGGTTAATTAAGAGGCCTGGTGGTGTGGGGGTTAATAGCTACAGTGAGCTATGGCTGCTAACCAAAGGTTGGCAGTTAGAATCCACCAGGTGCTCCTTGGAAACCATATGTGGCAGTTCTACTCTGTCCTATAGGGTCGCTATGAGTCAGAATGGACTTGATGGTACCTAACGATAATAACAACGGCTAATGATCCTGATCATCCTTTCATGTGTTTGTTGGCAGCCTGAATGGTCTCTTTGGTGAAGTGTCTGTTCATGTCATTTTTCCCATTTTTTGATTGAATCGTCTTTTTGTTGTTGAGTTTTTGAAGTTTTCTATATGTTTTGGAGATTAGACTCTTGTCAGACAGGTCATTGCCAAAGATTTTTTCCCTGTCTGTAGGTTCTCTTTTTACTCTTTTGATAAAGTCTTTTGATGAGCATAATATTGTATTTTTAGGAGGGCCCAGTTATCTAAATTATCTTCTGTTGTCTGTGAATTTTTAGTTGGGTTTAATAGGCTATCTATGCTGAAAATTATGTCTCCTACTTTTATTCCTATGTTAACTTCCAGAAGTTTTACCTTTAACATTTAGGTCTTTGATCCATTTTGAGTTAGTTTTTGTGCATAGTGTGAAGTATGGATCCTGTTTCATTTTTCTGTAAACAGATAATCAGTTTCGCCAGCACCGTTTGTTAAAGATACTGTTTCTTCCTCATTGAATAGATTTCTACCCTTTGTCAAAAATCACCTCCTGTAGATGCACGATTTACTTCTGGGTTCTCAATTCTATTCCATTGGTCTATGTGACAGTCATTGAGCCAGTTTTAAGCTCTTCTGATTGGCTGTACAGTAAGTTTTGAGATCAGGAAGTGTGAGGTCTTCTACTTTGTTCTTTAATATTGCTTTAGGTATTTGAGCCTATTTCCTTTCCATATAAAGTTAGAGATTAGTTTTTTCCATTTCACTGAAGAATGTTGTTGGGATTTGGATTGGGATTGCTTTATATTTATAGATCACTTTGAGTAATATTGACATTTTCAAGATGTTAAGACTTTCAATACATGAGCATAGGGCGTTCTTCCATTTATGCAGGTCTTCATTTATGCTGCCTTCTTGCAGTAGTGTTTCATAGTTTTCCTTGTACAAGTCTTTTATAGTCCTGGTTAGTTTTATTCTTAGGTATTTTATCCTTTGTGGGGCTATTGTAAGTGGTATTGTTTTCTTGGTTTCCTTTTCGGAATTCTTTTTATTAGTGTAAAGGAACCCAACTGATTTTTGCATGTTGATCTTGTACCCTCTCATTTTGCTGAATCCATCTATTAGTCCCAGTAATTTCTAGTGGAGTCGCTGGGATTTTCTATGTATAAGATCATGTCATCTGAGAATAGGCATAGTTTTACTTCTTCCTTTCCAACTTAGATATGCTTTATTTCCCTTCCTTGACTTATTGCTGTAGCTAGGATTTCCAGTGCAATATTAGATAAGAGTGGTGTCTCATTTCCGTTCTGAAGAAGGATGCTCTCAATTTTTCTCCTTTGAGAATAATGTTGACTGTTGATTTTGCATGTATGCCTTTAATTATGTTGAGGAATTTTCCTTCTATTCTTATTTTTCTGAGAGTTTTTATTGGGAAAGGTGTTGGATTTCATCAAATGGCTCTTCTACATTGGTTGAAATGATTATGTGATTCTTCTCCTTTGTTATATTTATGTGGTGGATTATGCTGATTAATTTTCTAATGTTGAACCATCCTTGCATCCCTGGTATGACTTCCACTTGATCATGATGTGTGATTTTTTTGATACACTGTTGAATTCTGTTGGTTAGAATTTTGTTGAGAATTTTTGCAACTATATTTATGAGGGATATTGGTCTCTATTTTTTTTGTGTGTGTGCTGTCTTTGCCTGGCTTTGGTGTCAGGGTTATGCTGCCTTCATAGAATGAATTAGGGAGTATTCTTCCTTTTTTGTGTTCTGAGATAATTTGAGTAGAATCGCTGTCAACTTTTCTTTGAATGTTTGGTAGCAATCTCCAGTGAATCCGTATGGGCCAGGGCTATTTTTCTGTTGGGAGTTTTTTTTTTTTTTAATGGCATCATCAATTTCTTCTTTTGTTATGGTTCTGTTCAGATCTTCTACTTCTATTTTTGTAAGTTTAGGTAGGTAGTGTGGTTCTAGAAATTTGTCCATTTCTTCTAGGTTTTCGACTTTGTCGGAGTACAGTTTTTCATAATATTCTATTATGATCCTTTTTATCTCAGTTTGTTCTGTTGTAATGTCATTCATTTCATTTCTTATTTTAGTAATTTATATCTTCTCATTTTTTTCCCTTTGTCAGTTTGACCAGTGATTTATCAATTTTATTGTTCTCAAAAAAACCAACTTCTAGTCTTATTGACTCTATTGTTTTTCTGTTTTCTATTTCATTTATTTCTGCTCTGATCTTTATTATTTCCTTTCTTCTTGTTATTGTGATCTTTTGCTGTTCCTTTTCCATTTGTTCAAGTTGTCAGGCTAAGTTACTGATTTTGAACCTTTATTCTTTTTTAATGTGTGCACTTATTGCTATAAATGTTTCTCTGAGTGCTGCTTTTGCTGTGTCCCCAAAATTTTGGTAGGTTGTGTTTTCATTCTCATTTGATTCTAAGAATTTTTTTTTAAATTAACTTTTATTAAGCTTCAAGTGAACGTTTACAAATCCAATCAGTCTGTCACATATAAATTTACATACATCTTACTCCCTACTCCCGCTTGCTCTCCCCCATTGAGTCAGCCCTTTCAGTCTCTCCTTTCGTCACAATTTTGCCAGCTTCCCTCTCTCTCTATCCTCCCATCCCACCTCCAGACAAGAGTTGCCAACACACTCTCCAGTGTCCACCTGATTTAATTAGCTCACTCTTCATCAGCATCTCTCTCCCCTCCGCTGACCAGTCCCTTTCATGTCTGATGAGTTGTCTTCGGGGATGGTTCCCGTCCTGTGCCAACAGAAGGTCTGGGGAGCATTGCCGCCGAGATTCCTCTAGTCTCAGTCAGACCATTAAGTATGGTCTTTTTATGAGAATTTGGGGTCTGCAACCCACTGATCTCCTGCTCCCTCAGGAGTTCTCTGTTGTGCTCCCTGTCAGGGCAGTCATCGATTGTGGCTGGGCACCAACTAGTTCTTCTGGTCTCAGAATGATGTAGGTCTCTGGTTCATGTGGCCCTTTCTGTCTCTTGGGCTCTTAGTTGTCGTGTGACCTTGGTGTTCTTCATTTTCCTTTGCTCCAGGTGGGTTGAGACCAATTGATGCATCTTAGATGGCCGCTTGTTAGCATTTAAGACCCCAGATGCCACATTTCAAAGTGGGATGCAGAATGATTTCATAATAGAATTATTTTGCCAATTGACTTAGAAGTCCCCTCAAACTATGTTCCCCAGACCCCAGCCCCTGCTCTGCTGACCTTTGAAAAAAAAAAAAAAGCATTCATTTTATCCCGGAAACTTCTTTGCTTTTGGCCCAGTCCAATTGAGCTGACCTTCCATGTATTGAGTGTTGTCTTTCCCTTCACCCAAAGCAGTTCTTATCTACTGATTAATCAATAAAAAACCCTCTCCCTCCCTCCTTCCCTCCCTCCCCCCTTCGTAACCACAAAAGTATGTGTTCTTCTCAGTTTTTACTATTTCTCAAGATCTTATAATAGTGGTCTTATACAATATTTGTCCCTTTGTCTCTGACTAATTTTGCTCAGCATAATGCCTTCCAGGTTCCTCCATGTTATGAAATGTTTCAGAGATTCGTCACTGTTCTTTATCGATGCGTAGTATTCCATTGTGTGAATATACCACAATTTATTTACCCATTCATCCATTGATGGACACCTTGGTTGCTTCCAGCTTTTTGCTATTGTAAACAGAGCTGCAATAAACATGGGTGTGCATATATCCATTTGTGTGAAGGCTCTTGTATCTCTAGGGTATATTCCGAGGTGTGGGATTTCTGGGTTGTATGGTAGTTCTATTTCTAACTGTTTAAGATAACGCCAGATAGATTTCCAAAGTGGTTGTACCATTTTACATTCCCACCAGCAGTGTATAAGAGTTCCAATCTCTCCGCAGCCTCTCCAACATTTATTATTTTGTGTTTTTTGGATTAATGCCAGCCTTGCTGGTGTGAGATGGAATCTCATCGTAGTTTTAATTTGCATTTCTCTAATGGCTAACGATCGAGAGCATTTTCTCATGTATCTGTTGGCTGCCTGAATATCTTCTTTAGTGAAATGTGTGTTCATATCCTTTGCCCACTTCTTGATCGGGTTGTTTGTCTTTCTGTGGTTGAGTTTTGACAGAATCATGTAGATTTTAGAGATCAGGCGCTGGTCGGAGATGTCATAGCTAAAAATTCTTTCCCAGTCTGTAGGTGGTCTTTTTACTCTTTTGGTGAAGTCTTTAGATGAGCATAGGTGTTTGATTTTTAGGAGCTCCCAGTTATCTGGTTTCTCTTCATCATTTTTGGTAATGTTTTGTATTCTGTTTATGCCTTGTATTAGGGCTCCTAGGGTTGATCCTATTTTTTCTTCCATGATCTTTATCATTTTAGTCTTTATGTTTAGGTCTTTGATCCACTTGGAGTTAGTTTTTGTGCATGGTGTGAGGTATGGGTCCTGTTTCATTCTTTTGCAAATGGATATCCAGTTATGCCAGCACCATGTGTTAAAAAGACTATCATTTCCCCAATTGACTGACACTGGTCCTTTGTCAAATATCAGCTGCTCCTACGTGGGTGGATTTATATCTGGGTTCTCAATTCTGTTCCATTGGTCTATGTGCCTGTTGTTGTACCAGTACCAGGCTGTTTTGACTACTGTGGCTGTATAATAGGTTCTGAAATCAGGTAGAGTGAGGCCTCCCACTTTCTTCTTCTTTTTCAGTAATGCTTTGCTTATCCAGGGGTTCTTTCCCTTCCATATGAAATTGGTGATTTGTTTTTCTATCCCCTCAAAATATGACATTGGAATTTGGATTGGAAGTGCGTTATATGTATAGATGGCTTTTGGTAGAATAGACATTTTTACTATGTTAAGTCTTCCAATCCATGAGCAAGGTATGTTTTTCCACTTAAGTATGTCCTTTTGAATTTCTTGTAGTAGAGCTTTGTAGTTTTCTTTGTATAGGTCTTTTACATCCTTGGTTAGATTTATTCCTAAGTATTTTATCTTCTTGGGGGCTACTGTGAATGGAATTGATTTGGTTATTTCTTCTTCGGTGTTCTTTTTGTTGATGTAGAGGAATCCAAGTGATTTTTGTACGTTTATTTTATAACCTGAGACTCTTCCAAACTCTTCTATTAGTTTCAGTAGTTTTCTGGAGGATTCCTTAGGGTTTTCTGCGTATAAGATCATGTCATCTGCAAATAGTGATAACTTTACTTCCTCCTTGCCAATCCGGATACCCTTTATTTCTTTGTCTAGCCTAATTGCCCTGGCTAGGACTTCAAGTATGATGTTGAATAAGAGTGGTGATAAAGGGCATCCTTGTATGGTTCCCGTTCTCAAGGGAAATGCTTTCAGGTTCTCTCCATTTAGAGTGATGTTGGCTGTTGGCTTTGCATAAAAAAAAAAAAATGCCCTTTATTATGTTGAGGAATTTTCCTTCAATTCCTATTTTGGTAAGAGTTTTTATCATAAATGGGTGTTGGACTTTGTCAAATGCCTTTTCTGCATCCATTGATAAGATCATGTGGTTTTCATCTTTTGTTTTATTTATGTGATGGATTACATTAATGGTTTTTCTGATATTAAACCAGCCTTGCATACCTGGTATAAATCCCACTTGATCATGGTGAATTATTTTTTTGATGTGTTGTTGGATTCTATTGGCTAGAATTTTGTTGAGGATTTTTGCATCTATGTTCATGAGGGATATAGGTCTAAAATTTTCTTTTTTTATAATGTCTTTACCTGGTTTTGGTATCAGGGAGATGGTGGCTTCATAGAATGAGTTGGGTAGTATTCCGTCATTTTCTATGCTTTGAAATACCTTCAGTAGTAGTGGTGTTAACTCTTCTCTGAAAGTTTGGTAGAACTCTGCAGTGAAGCCATCCAGGCCAGGGTTTTTTTTTGTTGGAAGTTTTCTGATTACCGTTTCAATCTCTTTTTTTGTTATGGGTCTATTTAGTTGTTCTACTTCTGAATGTGTTAGTTTAGGTAGGTAGTGTTTTTCCAAGAATTCATCCATTTCTTCTAGGTTTTCAAATTTGTTAGAGTACAATTTTTCGTAGTAATCTGAAATGATTCTTTTAATTTCATTTGGTTCTGTTGTGATGTGGTCCTTCTTGTTTCTTATTCGGGTTATTTGTTTCCTTTCCTGTATTTCTTTAGTCAGTCTAGCCAATGGTTTATCAATTTTGTTAATTTTTTCAAAGAACCAGCTTTTGGCTTTGTTAATTCTTTCAATTGTTTTTCTGTTCTCTAATTCATTTAGTTCAGCTCTGATTTTTATTGTTTTCTTCTGGTGCCTGATGGGTTCTTTTGTTGCTCACTTTCTATTTGTTCAAGTTGTCGGGACAGTTCTCTGCTTTTGGCTCTTTCTTCTTTTTGTATGTGTGCATTTATCGATATAAATTGGCCTCTGAGCACTGCTTTTGCTGTGTCCCAGAGGTTTTGATAGGAAGTATTTTCATTCTTGTTGCTTTCTAAGAATTTCCTTATTCCCTCCTTGATGTCTTCTATAACCCAGTCTTTTTTCAGGAGGGTATTGTTCATTTTCCAAGTATTTGATTTCTTTTCCCTAGTTTTTCTGTTATTGATTTCTATTTTTATTGCCTTGTGGTCTGAGAAGATGCTTTGTAATATTTCGATGTTTTGGACTCTGCAAAGGTTTTATGACCTAATATGTGGTCTATTCTAGAGAATGTTCCATGTGCGCTAGAAAAAAAAGTATAGTTTGCAGCAGTTGGGTGGAGAGTTCTGTATAAGTCAATGAGGTCAAGTTGGTTGATTGTTGTAAGTAGGTCTTCCGTGTCTCTATTGAGCTTCTTGCTGGATGTCCTGTCCTTCTCCGAAAGTGGTGTGTTGAAGTCTCCTACTATAATTGTGGAGGTGTCTATCTCACTTTTCAGTTCTGTTGAAGTTTGATTTATGTATCTTGCAGCCCTGTCATTGGGTGCATAAATATTTAATATGGTTATGTCTTCCTGATCAATTGTCCCTTTTATCATTATATAGTGTCCTTCTTTATCCTTTGTGGTAGATTTAAGTCTAAAGTCTATTTTGTCAGAAATTAATATTGCTACTCCTCTTCTTTTTTGCTTATTGTTTGCTTGATATATTTTTTTCCATCCTTTGAGTTTTAGTTTGTTTGTGTCTCTAAGTCTAAGGTGTGTCTCTTGTAGGCAGCATATAGATGGATCGTGTTTCTTTATCCAGTCCGTGACCCTCTGTCTCTTTATTGGTGCATTTAGTCCATTTACATTCAGCGTAATTATAGATAAATAAGTTTTTAGTGCTGTTACTTTGATGCCTTTTCATGTGTGTTGTTGGCAATTTCATTTTTCCACATACTTTTTTGTGCTGAGACGTTTTTCTTAGTAAATTGTGAGATCCTCATTTTCATAGTGTTTGACTTTATGTTAGTTGAGTCCTTACATTTTTCTTGGCTTTTTTCTTGAGTTATGGAGTTGTTATACCTTTTTGTGGTTACCTTATTATTTACCCCTATTTTTCTAAGTAAAAACCCAACTTGTATCCTTCTATATCGCCTTGTATCACTCTCCATCTGGCAGTTCAATGCCTCCTGTATTTAGTCCCTCTTTTTGATTATTGTGATCTTTTACCTATTGACTTCCATGATTCCCTGTTATGTGTATTATTTTATTTATTTATTTAATCTTAATTTGTTTGTTTTTGTGATTTCCCTATTTGAGTTGATATCAGGACGTTCTGTTTTGTGACCTTGTATTGTGCTGGTACCTGATATTATTGGTTTTCTGATCAAACAATATCCTTTAGTATTTCTTGTAGCTTTGGTTTGGTTTTTGCAAATTCTCTAAACTTGTGTTTGTCTGTAAATATCTTAATTTCGCCTTCATATTTCAGAGAGAGTTTTGCTGGATATATGATCCTTGGCTGGCAGTTTTTCTCCTTCAGTGCTCTGTATATGTCGTCCCATTCCCTTCTTGCCTGCATGGTTTCTGCTGAGTAGTCTGAATTTATTCTTATTGATTCTCCCTTGAAGGAAACCTTTCTTTTCTCCCTGGCTGCTTTTAAAATTTTCTGTTTATCTTTGGTTTTGGTCAGTTTGATGATAATATGTCTTGGTGTTTTTCTTTTTGGATCAATCTTAAATGGGGTTCGATGAGCATCTTGGATAGATATCCTTTTGTCTTTCATGATGTCAGGGAAGTTTTCTGTCAGGAGTTCTTCAACTATTTTCTCTGTGTTTTCTGTCCCCCCTCCCTGTTCTGGGACTCCAATCACCCACAAGTTATCCTTCTTGATAGAGTCCCACATGATTCTTAGGGTTTCTTCATTTTTTTAAATTCTTTTATCTGATTTTTTTTCAGCTATGTTGGTGTTGATTCCCTGGTCCTCCAGATGTCCTAGTCTACATTCTAATTCCTCGAGTCTGCTCCTCTGACTTCCTGTTGCGTTGTCTAATTCTGTAATTTTATTGTTAATCTTTTGGATTTCTACATGTTGTCTCTCTATGGATTCTAGAACTTATTAATTTTTCCACTATGTTCTTGAATAATCTTTTTGAGTTCTTCAACAGTTTTATCAGTGTGTTCCTTGGCTTTTTCTGCAGTTTGCCTTATTTCGTTTGTGATGTCTTGAAGCATTCTGTAAATTAGTTTTTTATATTCTGTATCTGATAATTCCAAGATTGTATCTTCATTTGGGAAAGATTTTGATTCTTTTGTTTGGGGGGTTGGAGAAGCTGTCATGGTCCGCTTCTTTATGTGGTTTGATATGGACTGCTGTCTCCAAGCCATCACTGGGAAACTAGTTTTTCCAGAAAATCTGCTTAAAAAAAATGCAGTCAGATCCCTATCAGAGTTCTCCCTCTGGCTCAGGCTATTCGGATGTTAATGAAGCCGCCTGGGGGGGTGGGGGAGGGATCAGAGAGATAGGAGAGTATCACCTCAGAATATAGCCAGAGTTTCTTGTCTTGCTTGGAATGACTATTATATCTGAGATTCCCGCGGGGCGTGTCGTCTATGTGTGCTGGCTGTGTGGAGATTGTCCCCAGGGGGTCTGGCCCGCTGGAGTCACGGTCAGATCCTCCGCTGTCGGCCCCACGCCCAAGGTTAAGGTTCCCCTACTGGGGCGGTGCACTCCCGACTCCAAAATCAGTCGCTGCCTCCCTGGGACTCCCCGTCCCGCCAGCCGCGTCGTCGCGCCGCTCCCGAGAACCGGCTGGGCCCCCCCCGGGGTCAGCTCAGGAGAGCGGAGCAGCTCCCCGTGCTTGCAGCCGCGACCGCGCGTCCCGAGTGGGACGCTGCTCTCTGCGCTCCAAGAGCAGTTACTGCCTCCCCGAGACTTCTCCCACCAGCTGCGCTGCCACGCTGCCCGCACGAACCTGCTGGGCCCCCCCCCGGGGTCAGTTCAGGGGGATGGAGCTGCTCCCCCCACTTATGCCGCACCCGCGCCCCGCCAAAATCCCGGCGGGGCGGCTTCCCGGCTGGGACGCTGCTCTCCCTGCTCCAAGACCTGTCACTGCCTCCCGGGGACTTCTCCCACCGGCTGTGCCGCCACGCTGCCATCGCGAACCGGCTGGGCCCCCTCCCGGAATGAGTTCGGGGGCTAGGGCTGGGCCCCTTGTTTGTGCCATCTGCCCCCCTGGGCTCTGCCCCAAATCGGGCGCCGAAGGTCACCTGACTGGTACGCTGGCTCCAGGCTCTGAAAACAATCACTGCCTCCCCGTATTTGTTCGTTCTCCATCTCTGAATCTGTGTTTGTTGTTCAGAGTTCGTAGATTGTTATGTATGTGATCGATTCACTTCTTTTTCCGAGTCTTTGTTGCAAGAGGGATCCGCGGTAGCGTCCACCTAGTCTGCCATCTTGGCCCCGCCTCCTGATTCTAAGAATTTTTAAATTTCACTTTTGATTTTTTCTATTACCCAAGAATTTTTTTTATTGGACTTTAAATTTAGATGAAGGTTTACAGAGCAAATTTAGTTTGTCATTAAACAATTAATATACATATTGTTTTGTGACATTGGTTGCCAAACCCACGGTATATCAACACTCTCCTCCTCTTGATTAGGTTCCTCATTACCAGCTTTCCTGTCCCTTCCTGCCTTTTCATCCCTGCCCCTGAGCTGGTGTGCCCATTTGTCTTGTTTTGTTTTATGGGCCTGACTAATCTTTGGCTGAAGGGCGGACCTCAGGAGTGACTTCAGTAATGAGTTAAGAGAGTGTCCGGGGGCCATACGCTCAGAATTTCTCCAGTCTCTGTTAGACCAGTCAGTCTGGTCTTTTTTCATGAGTTAGAATATTTTTCTACAGTTTTCTCCAGCTCTGTCTGGGACCCTCTATTGTGATCCCTGTTAGAGTGGTTGGTGGTGGTAACTGGGCACCATCTAGCTGTGCTGGACTCAAACTGGTGGAGGCTGTGGTAGTTGTGGCCCATTAATCCTTTGGATTAATCCTTCCATTTTGGCTTTGGTTTTCTTCATTCTCTCTTGCTCCAGATGGAGTGGGACCAGTGGAGTATCTTAGATGGCTGCTCACAAGCTTTTAAGACCCCAGATGCTACTCATCAAAGTAGGATGTAGAACATTTTTTACAGGCTATGTTATGCCAATTGAGCTAGATGTCCCCTAAAACCAAGGTCCCCAGCCATCAGCTCAGTAATTAGCCCCTCAGGGAGTTTGGATGTGTCTATGAAGCTTCCATGACCTTGCCTTAGTAAAGTTGTGCTGACTTGCCCAGAAGTGTGTCCTGTCTTACCCTTCACCAAAGTGACTACTTATCTATTGTCTACTTGGTGTTTTTCCCTCCTCTCCCTAGTAACTATCAAAGAATGTTTCTTTCGGTGTGTAAACCTTGCCCTGAGTTTTTATAATAGTGGTTTAATACAGCATTTGTCCTTTTGTGACTGATTTTATTGCACTCGGCATAATGCCCTCCAGAGATGTTTCCCAGATTCATCCTCGTTCTTTGTTTTTGTGTAGTATTCCATCATGTGTATGTACCACAGTTAGTTTACCTGTTCATCTGCTGATGGGCACTTAGGTTGTTTCCATCTTTTTGTTATTGTGAATAAAGCCCCAGTAAACATGGGTGTGCATATGTCTATTTGTGTGAGGGCTCTTATTTCTCTAGGATATATTCCTAGGAGTGGGATTGCTGGATCATATGGTATTTCTATTTCTAGTTTTGGAAAACCAAAAGGGAAGAACATGCTCAGGGTTTCTCAAGCTGAAAGAACTGAACAAAAAATTCAAGCCTCGAGTTGCAATAGTGAAGGATTCCATGGGGAAAATATTAAATGACCCAGGAAGCATCAAAAGAAGATGGAAGGAATGCACAGAGTCATTATACCAAAAAGAATTAGTCACTATTCAACCATTTCAAGAGGTGGCATATGATCAGGAACCAATGGTACTGAAGGAAGAAGTTCAAGCTGCTCTGAAGGTATTGGTGAAAAACAAAGCTCCAGGAATTGATGGAATATCAATTGAGGTGTTTCAACAAACAGATGCACTGGAGGTGCTCACTTTTCTATGCCAAGAAATATGGAAGACAGCTTCCTGGCCAACTGATTGGAAGAGACCCATATTTATGCCTATTCCCAAGAAAGGCGATCCAACCGAATGTGGAAATTATAGAACAATATCATTAATATCACATGCAAGCAAAATTTTTGCTGAAGATCATTCAAAAACGGCTGTAGCAGTATATCAACAGGGAACTGCCAGAAATTCAGGCTGGTTTGAGAAGAGGACGTGGAACCAAGGATATCATTGCTGATGTCAGATGGATCCCGGCTGAAAGCAGAGAATACCAGAAGGATATTTACCTGTGTTTCATTGACTATGCAAAGGCATTTGACTGTGTGGATCAGAACAAGCTATGGATAACACTGCAAAGAATGGGAATTCCAGAACACTTAATTGTGCTCATGAGGAACCTTTACATAGATCAAGAGGCAGTTGCTCGGACAGAACAAGGGGATACTGATGGTTTAAAGTCAGGAAAGACGTGCATCAGGGTTGTATTCTTTCACCATATCTATTTAATCTGTATGCTGAACAGATAATACAAGAAGCTGGACTATATGAAGAAGAACAGGGCAACAGGTTTGGAGGAAGACTCATTAACAACCTGCATTATGCAGATGACACAACCTTGCTTGCTGAAAGTGAAGAGGACTTGAAGCACTTACTAATGAAGATCAAAGACCACAGCCTTCAGTATGGATTACACCTCAACATCAAGAAAACAAAAATCCTCACAACTGGACCAATGAGCAACACCATGATAAACGGAGAAAAGATTGAAGTTGTCAAGGATTTCATTTGACTTGGATCCACAATCAACAGCCATGGAAGCAGCAGTCAAGAAATGAAAAGATGCATTGCATTGGGCAAATCTGCTGCAAAGAACCTCTTCAAAGTGTTGAAGAGCAAAGATGTCACCCTGAAGACTAAGGTGCGCCTGACCCAAAAAAAAAAAAAAAAAGGTATTTTCAATCACATCATATGCATGTGAAAGCTGGACGATGAATAAGGAAGACCAAAGAAGAGTTGATGCCTTTGAATTGTGGTGTTGGAGAAGAATATTGAATATTCCATGGACTGCCAAAAGAATGAACAAATCTGTCTTGGAAGAAGTTCAGCCAGAATGCTCCTTAGAGGTAAGGATGGTGAGACTGCGTCTTACATACTTTGGACATGTTGTCAGGAGGGATCAGTCTCTGCAGAAGGACATCATGCTTGGCAGGGTACAGGGTCAGCGGAAAAGAGGAAGACCTTCAAAAAGGTGTATTGACACAGTGGCTGCAACAATGAGCTCAAGCATAACAACGATTGTGACAATGGCACAGGACCCGGTAGTGTTTCATTCTGTTGTGCATAGGGTCACTATGAGTTGGAACCGACTTGAGGGCACCTAACAACAACAACAACAACAGCTTTTTAAGGAAGCTCTACATCTTTTTCCACAATGGTAATACCATTTTACATTCCCACCCGCAGTGCATAAGAGTTTCAAGCTCCCTGCAGCCTCTCGTACATTTGTTGTTTTCTCTTTTTTTGATTCATGCTGGTAATGTTGGGGTGAGATGGTATCTCATTGTAATTTGAATTTGCATTTCTCTAATAGCTATATTCTCAAGCATTTCCTAATGTGTCTATTAGCTGCCTGAATGTCTTCTTTCATCAAGAGTCTCTTCATGTCCTTTGCCCATTTTTTAATTGACTTATTTGCCTTTTTGTTGTAGAGGTGTTGAATTTTCCTATAGATTTTAGAGATTGGATCTTTGTTGGGTTTGTCATAGTCCCCAATTTTCTTTCCCATTCTGTAACTGCTCTCTTTACTCTTTTGGTGGAATCTTTTGATGAGCAAAAATGTTTAATTTTTAGAAAATTCCAGTTATCTAGCTTAGCTTTTGGTATTTGGATATTGTTAGTTATGGTTTGTATGTTATTTATGCCATGTATAAGGGCCTCTAATGTTGACCCTGTTTAATTCCATGATCTTTATAGTTTTTGGTTTTGCTTTTAGGTATTTGTTCCATTTTGAATTAGCTTTTGTTCATGGTGAGAGGCATGGGTGTTGTTTCTTTTCTTTTCTTTTTTTACAGATGAACATTCAATTTTGCCAGCACTATTTCTTAAAAAGACTGTCTTTTCCTCATTTAATGGACTTTGGGCCTCTATTGAAGATCAGGTAACCATAGGTGGATAGATTTACATCTAGGTTCTTGATTCTGTTCAATTAATTGGTCAATGTGTCTGTCGTTGTACCAGTACCAGGCTATTTGACTACCGTAGCTGTATAGTAGGTTAGAAGGTCAGGTAGTTCGAGTCTTCCTACTTTAATCTTTTTCTTCAATAGTGCTTTACTTATCTGGGGCCTCTTTTCTTTCCATATAAAGTTTTTTTTATTTCCTTAAAGAATGCTGTTGGTATTTGGATCAGGATTGCATTGTATTTGTGCATTGCTTTGGGTAGAATTGACATTTTTCACAATATTGAGTCCACTTACCCATGAGCATGGTATGTTTTTCCATTTATGTAGATCTTTTTGTTTCTTGCAGTAGTGTATTGTAGTTTTGTTTATATAGGTCTTTTACATCCCTGGTAAGGTTTATTCTTCAGTATTTTATTTGGGGGGGGGGCTTTTTTTTTATTATAAATAAATGGGTTTTTTATTATTATAAATGGTATTGCTTTTGTGATTTCCTTTTCATCATTCTCTTTATTGGTGTATAGGAATCCAACTGATTTTTGTATGTTTGTATTGTATCCTGGTACTCTGCTGAATCTATTACTTCCAGTAGTTGTCTCTTGGAGCCTTTTGGATTTTCTATGTACAGTATCATGTCGTCCGAAAATGGGGACAGTTCTATTTCTTCATTACCAATCTGGATGCCGTTTATTTCTTTTTCTTGCCTTATTGGTCTAGTTAGGAGTTCCAGCACAATGTTAAATGGAGTAGTGGTAAAAGATGTCCTTGTCTTGTTCCTGTTCTTATGGGGAATGTTTTCAGCCTCTCTCTGTCAAGAATGATGTTGCCTGTTGGTTTTGTATACAGATGTCCTTCATTATGTTGAGAAATTTCCCTTCTATATCTATTTTATTGAGAGTTTTTATCAGGAACGGGTGTTGGACTTTGTTGAACGCCTTTTCCATGTCAATTGAGATGATCATGTGATTCTTTTATTTTATTTATGTGATGGATTTCATTGGTAGATTTTCTAATGTTGAACTATCCTTGCATACCTGGTATGAATCCTACTTGGTTGTGTTTTTTTTTTTTATTATTATTATTATTCTATTGAATTCTACTGGCTAGAATTTTGTTGAGAATTTTTGCATCTATATTCATGGTATATATTCATGAGATCTATATTCATGAGATAGATATAGGGTCGCTATGAGTCGGAATCTACTCAATGGCACTGGGTTGGTTTGTTGTTTTTTATATTCATGAGAAATATTGGTCTGTAATTTTCTTTTTTTGTGGTGTCTTTGGTTTTAGTATCAGGGTTATGCTGGCTTTAAAGAATGAATTCAGAAGTACCACTTATTTTTCTATATTCTGAAAAATTTGAGTAGTACTGGTATAAGCTCTTCTCTTAATGTTTGGTAGAATTCTCCAGTGACGTTATCTGGGCCAGGACTTTTTTTTGTTGGGAATTTTTTTTATTACCTTTTCAATCTCTTCTCTTGTTATGGGTCTGTTCATATTTCCAACATCGTTTTGTGTTAGCTTGGGTAGGGAGTGTGTTTCTAGAAATTTGTCCATTTCCTCTAGATTTTCAAATTTGTTGGAGTAAATTTTTCATAATACTCTGTTACGATCCTTTTTATTTCAGTTGGATTTGTTGTAATGTCCCCCATTTCATTTCTTATTTGGGTTATTTGCATCTTCTGCTTTTCTTTTGTCAATTTGGCCAAGGGTTTGTCAATTTTATTGATCCTTTCAAGGAACCAACTTTTGGTTTTGTTGATTCTTTCTATTGTTTTTCTATTTCATTTATTTCTGCTCCGATCTTTATTATTTCCTTTCTTCTGGTGGCTGTGGTCTTCTTTTGCTGTTCTCTTTCTACTTGTTCTAATTGTGTAGCTCATGTTTTGATTTTGTCCCTTTCTTCTTTTTTGATGTGTGCATCTATTTTTATAAATTGACCTCTGAGGATTGCCTTTGCTGTGTCCCAAATGTTTTGGTCTGATGTGTTTCCTTTCCTGTTTGATTCTAGAAAGTTTTTGATTCCATCTTTGACTTCCTCTATTACCCAGTGGTTTTTAAGCAAGGCGTTATTCAGTTTCCACGTATTTGACTTTTTTCCTTGCCTTCCTATTGTTAATTTCTACTTTTATGATTTTGTGGACAGAGAAGATGTTTTGTACTGTCTCAAAGCTTTGGATTTTTTTGAGGGTTGGTATGTGGCCTAAGATGAGGTCTGTCTTAGTTATCTAGGACTGCTATAACAGAAGTACCACAATTAAATGGCTTCAACATTGAGAATGTGTACTTTGCAGCTGTTGAGTGGAGTGTTCTATATATATCCATGAGATCAAATTGGTTGATTGTGGCCTTTAGATCTTCTGTATCTCTGCTGAGTTTCTTTCTAGGTGTTCTGTCCTTTAGTGAGAATGGGATGTTGAAGTCTCATAGTATTATTGTGGAATAGCCAGTTTCTCTGTTCAGAGCTGTTAGAGCTTGTTTTATGTATATTGGAGCTCTGTGATTGGTTGCATAGACATTTATTATGGGTATGTCCGCATCGTGATTTGTCCCTTGATTTTTTATATAATGTCATTTCTTGTCTTTTATGGTAGATTTTGTTTTAAAGTCTACTTTCTCTGAGATTATTAGTATTGCCACTTCTGCCCGATTTTGGCTGCTGTTTACTTGATATATTTTTGCACCCTTTGACTTTTAATAAATTTATGTGTTTGTTTTTAAGGTCTGTCTCTGGTAGACAGCGTATTGATAGGTCCTTTTATTTTTTATAATTCTGTCACTCTCTGTCTCTTCATGGCTGCATTTAACCCATTTATGTTCAGTGTAATTATTAATAGGTGTGAGTTTATTGCTGTCATTTTGTAGTGCTTCTTTTGTGGCACCGATGTTTTCTGTGTTCCTCCTGCTCTTTGGTGCTGAATTCCTTTTGTTTGCGGGTTTTTTTTTTTTTTCATTTCTTTCATTTTTATAGATTTTTTTTTTACTGAGGCTTTCTGTTTTTCTTCTTTATTTTGATGAGTAGGTTCGTTAACCTTGAAATTTACCCATATCTTCCTTAGTTTAAACCAGTCTTTTTTTACTTGATAACACCTTGACTTACTCTCCGTTTGAAAGTTCTATACTAACACTATTTAGTCCCTCTTTTATTGTTCTGATTTTGTTGTCATTTATAGACTGACCTCTCTGGTTCCCTGTAGTAATTTTTTGGTTTCGTTTTATCCTTGAGTGTTCATTGTCCATGTTGGTATGTAGCTGATGCTGTCTTAGTGCTAGATTCAGATTATTGTCTGATGTTGTTGGTTCTCTAACTGAAGGACTCCATTTAATAATTCTTCTAAGTTTGGTTTGATTTTTACATATTACCTTAATTTCTGTGTATCTGGAAATGCCCTAATTTCACCATCATATTTCAGTGAGAGTTTTGCAGGATGTATTTCCTTGGTTGGCAGTTTTTTTTTTTTTTTCAAGATTTTATGTGTCATCCCATTGCTTTCTTGCCTGAATGGTTTCTGCTGAGTAATCAGAGCTTAGTCTTATTGTTTCCCCTTTATATGTGACTTTTCGTTTTTCTTGAGCTTCTCTCAGGATTATTTTTGTATTTGGTTTTAACGAGTGTGATTATGATATGTCTTGGTGTTTTTCTTTTGGGGTCTATCGTATATGGTGTTCACTGAGCTTCTTGGATGGTTGGGTTTTGTCTTTCATGATGTACGCGAAGTTAGCATATCTTCAATGACCCTCTCTGTTTTCCAACCCTCTGTTATGGAACTCCAATTACAAGCAAATTTTTGCTTTTGATTGTATCCCACATATTTTCAGGGTTTCTTCATTTTTCTTCAAAGTGGTATCCAAGGATTTTTCTTCAATTTTGCTGATCCTGTCATCCATTGTTTCAAATTTGCTCCTGAAACCTTCTATTGCACTGTCCATTTCTGAAGTCTAGTTGTTTATCTTTCGGATTTCTAGTTGGTGTTTTTATATGATTTCTAGTTTTTTTTTTTTTTTTTTGACGTTCTGTTCCTGTATTATTTTCCTGAATCCTTCCATTGTTTTGTCTGTCTTTTCCGTAAGTTCTTCTGTTTTTTTTTTTCTTTATTTTGTCTGTCTTTTTCTTATTTTTATCTGCATTTTCCTTCATCTGTTGGACAACCCTCATTATTAGGGTTTTGAATTCTCTGTCAGGTAGTTTTAGTGCTTTTTCTTCTAACAGAAGGTCATCTGATAGTTTATTTTGGTCCCTTACTGGAGACATCCTCCCCTGTTTTTTTATATTTTGATATTGTCTGCTGTCTGTGGGACATTTGGGAATTATTTTTCTAGTTTAATGATTGTAAATTTGATTGTTTCACCCTGCTTTTTTGTTTTATTTGGTTATATCTGGACAGGTTGGTTGGGTGTGTTTTCTTGCTTACTCACCTGTGAACATGATACTTCTCACCACCTTGTCCAGGTGGGCAGTGTTGGTCACTCAGTTATGGTGCAGCAAGGCAGGTGCAGCATGGGTGGAGGGGTGTGGATGGGTAGCTTGCAGAATGAACTGGGGATGATGTAGTGGGGCTGGGGTGCAGCACAGGGTGGGGTCTCGGGGACTATGTTGGAACAGTTAGTGTTTGTGGCACTCAGTGCATGGTGCAGATAGGCAGAAGGGAGTGGAGAGGATGTGATGTGCAGATCCAAGTGGGTAGAGGAAAGAAAACAAGAGAGAGAAACAAAAGAAAAAAAAAATTCAAGTTAAAAAAGTAAATAAAATGCATTGTGGTAGGATTCAGTGAGCCGTGTGCTGGTGGCTCTCTAGCCAAGTGTTATGGTTCAGACTATCTAGAAGGGGCATGAGTGGTGCACGGGGCTAAGTGGGCAGGAGAAAGGAAAAGAAATAGGGAAAAGAGAGAGAAACCAATAATCAACCAACCACAAAAATAATAATAAAAACAACAACAACAAAAAATATGATGGTAGGGGAGCTGGCCACTGGAGGTGGGGTGGAACTGGGGTGGTGGCAATCTGATGTCTCTCTCACCAGGTGGAATGGCACAGCCCATCAGGATGGGGTGGAGGCAGGACAGGGCCTAGGTGGGAGGGAGAAGGCAAAGGTGAAGGGTAAAAAAGAAAAATTAAAAATATGGCTCTGAGGGAACTGGCCTGTGGGGGTAGCACAGACCTCTGGAGGCTGTGTACCAGAGGTTCTCCAGCTGAGAGGTATAGCACAGCCCACCAAGAAGGGGCAGGGCAGTGCACAGTTCTGGATGGATGGGAGAAAGGAAAGGAAGAAAGGGAGAGACAGAGGAAGAAACAAGAACAACAATGTCATAGATTGAATTGTGTTCTCCCAAAATATCTGTCAACTTGGCTAGGTCATGATTCCCTCCTATGATTGTCTACCATTTTATCATATGATGTGATTTCCCTATTGTTGTAAATCCTGTCACTGTGATGTAATAAGATGGATAAGCAGCAATTATATTGATGAGATCTACAAGATTAGATAATGTCTTAAGCCAATCTCTTTTGAGATATAAAAGAGAAGTAAGCAGAGAGACAAGGGGATTTCATACCACCGAGAAAGCAGTGCTGGGAGCAGAGCATGCCCTTTGGACCCAGGGTTCCTGTAAAGAGAAGCTCCTAGCCCAGGGGAAGATTGATGACAAGGACCTTCCTCCAGAGCTGACAGAGAAAGCCTTCCACTGGAGTTGACATCCTGAATTTGGACTTCTAGCTACTAGACTGTGAGAAAATAAATTTCTCTTTGTTAAAGCCTTCTACTTGTGGTATTTCTGTTATAGCAGCACTAGATGACTAAGATAAACAACAATAACAAAAACAAATGATAAGTTAATAAATAAATAAAATGGCTCTGAGGAGCCAGTTGTTGACAGTGGTGTCAACCTGGGGAGCCCACATGCAGTGACTCTCCAACCAAGCTGTGCAGCATGGCACCTCAAGAAGGGGCAGAGGCTGTACACAGGGCTGGTTGGGTAGGGGAAAGGAAAGGAAAAAAGGGAGATAGAAGAAACAGAAAAAAAGGAGGAAAAAAAAGAACAAAACAAACAAACCAAAAAATCATAGCCTGTCAAGGAGGGAAGGGAATGGCTCACAGAGCTAGCTGGGTGGGAGAAATAAAGGAAAGAAGGGAGAGAGAGAAAAGCAACAAAAAAACCAAAAACACAATATCAAAAAACAAAAAAATCACAGCCTGTCAAGAAGGAAAAGGAATGGCACACGGCGCTACCTGGGCAGGAGAAAGGAAAGGGAGGAAGGGAGTGAGAGAGTAGCAACAAAAAAAGCCAAAAAATACAATATCAAAAAGCAAACAAACAAAAATACAAACCTAAATAAATAATGGCACTAAAGGGGCTGGCTGGTTGGGTCATGGCAGGTCCCGGTGGGAGTGGGCTGGTGTCTTTCTGGCTGAGCCGCCATGGCCTGTTGGAAAGCATGGGAGACCCTGAACATGAACGAAGGGTGGGGGGTGTGAAAGCAGGTATCCCTGGTTACTGAGTGCTCTGTCTTCTGTTGGGAGCTCCCTGGAGTTGCGCAGTCCTTAGTGGTTGAGGTCCAAGATGGTGCATCCAGGCAGCAGTGTGCTGGTATCTCTCCATGGCCCCTTGGAAAGCAGCAGAGGATGACCAATCCAGCCACTTTAGCTGGTTGGAGACCTTTACTCTGTTCTCTGTCAGTTTCTTATTCCATTTTGTGCTTGATTGAGTTCTTTATTCCTTCACTTGGTTCTTAAGTTTCCAAGATTGACGTTTTTATCTGTTTTACTTCATTTTGCTGCAGAGGGACAGCATGGTGCTTCTGTCTATAGTGCCATGTTGGCTCTGCCTCCCCTACCCAATAATTTTTAAGTAAGGTGTTATTCACGTTCCATGTATTAATTTTTTCCCCTTGTTCTTTCTGTTAATTGATTTCTAGTTTTATAGTGTTATGGTTAGAGAAGGTGCTTTGCATTATTTCGATGTGTTTGAATTTATTGAGGCTCGCTTTGTGGCTTAAAATATGGTCTATTCTGGAGAATGATCCATATGCGTTGGAGAAGAATGTGTGCTGTGTTGCCATTGGGTGCTGTGATCTGTGTATGTCTATGAGATCTAGTTGGTTGATTGTGTTATTTAGATCTGTATCTTTGCTGAGTTTCTTTCTAGTTGTTTTGTCCTTCATTGCAATTTGGTGTGTTTGAGTGTCCTCCTATTATTGTAGAACTGCATATTTCTGTTTTCAATTCTTTTGAGTTTGTTTCATGTATTTTGGAGCTCTGTTATATGGTGCATAAATATTTATTATTTTTATGTCTTCTTGGTGAATTGGTCCATTAAATACTGTATAATGCCCTTCTTTGTCCCATAATGGATTTGGACCTAAGGTCTAGTTTATCAGAGATTATTATTGTCACTCCTCTTTTGGTTACTGTTTGATTGATATATATATTTTCCATCCTTTGATTTTTAATTTATTTATGTCTTTGTGTCTGAGATGTGTCTCCTGTAGGCAACATATTGATGGGGTCATTTTTTTTTAATCCTTTCTTCCACTCTCTGTTTCTTGACTGGTGCATTTAATCCATTTACATTCTGTGATTATCAATAGGTATGAATTCACTGCTGCTGTTTTCTTGTGATTTTTGTGTGTGTGTGTGTGTGCTGTTAACAGCTTCTTTGTTCCACTTAATTTTCTATGCTGAATTCTTTTTGCATGTGGATTTTCTTTTCCTAACCTTTGTTGTCGTTTTTGTAATTACTGAGACTTTTTCATTTTCTTCTTTATTTTGGTGGGTACGTTTATTAATTTTCTTTGTAGTTATTCTGAAATTTACCTTTATCTTCCTAAACTTAAGATGCTCTGGTGTATCTTGACATTGCCTTGACTTCCTCTACATATGGAAGTTCTATGACTACACCATTTTTTCCACCACTTTTTTGTTTTGAAGTTGTTATCGTATACACCCTAACATCTCTGATTCCCTGTTATCAGTTTTGCAGCTTTATTTTACTTTTGTGAAGTCTTTTCCTAGTTTTGTATCTGGGTGATGCTGTCATGTGTATTTATCTCAGGTTGTTGTCTGATGTTGTTGTTCTCTGTTTGAAGTACTCCCATTAATATTTCTTGTAAGACTGGTCTGATTTTACATATTCTCTTAATTTACGCTTATCTGGGAACGTCCTACTTTTGCCATCATTCTTGAAAGACAATTTTGACATGATTCTTGGCTGGCAATTCTTTTATTTCAGGATTTTATATACGTCATCATATTGTCTTCTTGCCTGCACAATTTTTGATGAGAAATCAGTGCTTAGTCTTATTGGCGCCCCTTTGTAAGTGATATTTCATTTTTCATGAGCTGCTCTCAGAATTATTACTTTGTCTTCGGTTTTGGAAAGTTTGATAATGATATGTCTTGTTGAGTTTCTTTTGGGGGTCTAACCTGTTAGGGGTTCATTGAGCTTCTTGGATGGAAGTGTTTTCTTCTTCTATGATATTTGGGAAGTTTTCTGCCAATTTATCTTCAAAGATTGTCTCTGTACTTTTTTTTCTTCTTCTTCTCTTTTGGGATTCCTATTACACACAAATTATTATGCTTGGTGGTGTCCCAAATAACTTTTGTGCTTTCTTTGTTTTTCTTCTTTTTTTTCCCCAAATGTTCCTCAAGTTAGTATCGAGGAATTTGTCCTCTATTTTGCTGATTCTTTCTTCCATTTATTCAATTCTACTTCAATGCCCTCCCATTGAGTTATCCAGCTCTAATATTTTATTTTTAATCTTCTGGATTTCTAGTTGTAGTTTTTGTGTGGTTTCTAATTGCCTGTTTAGTTTGAAAAAGATTTTTTATTTATGGTTTTCCTGAATTCTTCTAAGGCTTTATCTGTGTTTTCCTTGGTCTCTTTGAGGAACCTAAATAATTGTCTTTGGAATTCCTTATCAGGAGTTCTATTACCATTCCTCCCACAGGAAGAGTTTTCTGCCTCTTTATTTTACTCACTTGTTTGAGCCATCTTATCCTGTTTCTTCATATGATTTTTTTTTTTGTCTGCTGAGCCATGAGTGAGTGGAGGTGGAAGAGTAGGTTCTTTCCCTCATAATAGGTGACAAGTGTTGGGTGGTCAGGGTCCCTCCACAGCCCTAGTGAGACAATAGGGCCCTTCCAAGTTGTTGTTAGCAGTTAGTGCATCCTCTGGAGGTCAGGATAGAAAGTCTTTGTAGCCACTGTGAGGGAGTGCTTCCCAAATGGACAGGATAGGCCCTCTGTTTGTGCATGTATTGACATCTCAGTAGCTGGTGGGGGGAAAAGGAGGTTGCAGTGCATGTGCAGTTGGTCTGCTGGAACTCTGTGGGTGTGGAATGTGTGACATTGCAGCTGGGCGGATGTTGCATGAAGGTACTAGTATCTCCTGCTCATTATATGGCAGAGGTGAAGATGACGCCTGTTGGTATGTAATGGGAGTTGCTGATGAGGTGATATGGTTATCTGGCTGGTCACTGGGTGTGGGTACAGACAGCATTCTCACTGGTTGCCTGGTTATGGATGCTGTGAGTGCACATTGCAGGTTACTGGGTGGTTGGGGTGGGGATACGCAGGTCACTGGTCACTGGATGGGTGGCACAGGAGCTTACACCACTGGTTGCTGGGCTGGAGGTGCTTGTGCCACTGGTCACAGGTGGAGCTGAATGGTGGTGGGCATCAGATGGGGTATGCATGCCATCTGTTGTCAGTCCAGCAGCATGGGAGTGCATGCTGAAGATCCCTGGGTGGGGGGTGGCAGAGGGGTGCTGCTGGTCACAGGGTGGATGGAGTGGGTGGGCATCACCAGTCACAGGCAGGGTGGAAGGGGAGGGGGGCTTGCCTCACCAGTCACCAGATGGACAGGGCAGGGGGTTACAGTGCTGGTCCCTGGGAAGGCAGGAGTGGGTGTGTGCTCCTCCAGTCACCAACATGAGCACTGGGGCACATCCTGCCTCTTGCAGCTGGTGATCAGGGCCCAGCCCTGACCAAATGCAAGGGCCAGGGGCTGTCTGGTATCTCTAGCCTACTTCACAGATCCTTCCCTCCTCAGGCACCTTCAGCCTAAACAACCAGGGACCATGGCTGGTGAGTAAACTCTGTTCTGATTTTCTGGCTCCCTTTCTGTTCTGTGGTCACCTGGATGCCTGGAGCTCTCGCCCACTTTTCTGCACTTTCCCTTTTTAGATCTGGTATATGTTTGACTCACCTTGGTTCACTCCGGATTTGTCTACACAATATCTCTGTCTCCTACTGGGAATTTTGTGAATTTGCCTTCCTGTGCTCCTCACCTGCCAACGCTGCTTGCTTTGTCTCAAAATGGTCACGCTTCACTGGGCTGGCTGGCAGGATGCCTACAACTTATAAATCTCCTTGTTCCCTGTTTTCATCCAGTTTCTCCTTCCATTCAGTGTTGGGTCTAATTCTTCATTCGGTTTGCTGCTTAGGGTTCCAAGACTGTCATTCAAATCTGTTTCACATGGTTTCTCATGTCTTTGCTGTAGGGGGATGGAATGATATGTTTGACTAAGATGCCATCTTGGGCCATCTCTCTCCTGATTGTAGTAGTTTTATAAACATATAAAAATTCAATTAATATAAAATTATATAAAGTAGAACATTAAATCCCTTGTCATCCCGCCTTCCAAAAATTGACTACTAATAAAGGTTTTCTATATATTCTTTCAGAAATTTTTCTAAGCAAAACATATGTTTATTTATGTCTTACACGAAATTGGGTCATACTATATATCCTCTTCCCCCGCCCTTTTTTTTGCATTTAATAACATGACCTGGCAGCACTACCATTTATTTAATGAAACTTCCGATTAATTCATATTCAGGTTACTTCCAATTTTTACTATTATAAAAAAACCTCCTAAGAATACCCTTATACCTGTGTCTTTTCATATTTGCATACATATCTCTATAGTAATCATAGGGTCAAAAGGCTCGCAATTTTAAAATGTTGGTAAAACGTACATTTTAAATCTTAAAATATATTGCCTTCCGAAGGGAGTGCCCCAGTCCACTCTCACCAACAATGTATGAAATTACAAGTTTGGGCAATATTGGGTATTTTCAATATTTGCAAATGTGATTAACTAAAGAATATAATTATTATTTGAATGTATATTTCATGATTGCTGAGGCCAAGTATCTTTTTATGTGTACGGTCATTTTCAAGAATTCTGTAAATTGCTGTTAATATCTCTTTCCCATTTTGGGTGAGACTGTTTCTTGTTTTCTTGCTTACTTGTAGGAGCACTTTATACATGATAGATATCAACCTCAACATAAGGTGTAAGTGAACAGGAAATTTCCATGTATGATCCCGGAGAGCAAAAATATCCAGTGTAATGCCTTAGGGAGCATTTTCGTTTGGTAGAGAAAAATAGAGATTTTTGATTTAGTACTTCTTCTGGTTCAGTGTACCAAATGTGTAAATAATTTAAACAGTGTTAACAAATGGCTTAACAAAACAATACCAGATATCATTTTAAGTGATCAACAAATTTGACAAGAATTGTGAGTTGTAGAATATGCATCAGAAAACACATTTCCCAGAAAAAAAAATTTTTTTGCAGGAAAAAAAAAAAACTACTTTCTAAAGCTCTGTAGAGTCAAATTTTTCCCACAGGGCTGCAGAAATCCATTTGAACATAGATAAGGAGCTGGATTCTTAATTTAGGATTGAAAGTGAGTAAGGACGTACTTTCACATTGCTTTTCTATTGTGGTTAAGAGGAGTGTTGGGAAGAGATACAAACGTCACCCTGCCTTCTCCGGTATTGAAGCAAGAACAAGAGCTCAGTTTTCTATTTTGATGCAGACTTCGAGTTTCCAGTCCAGACTGAAGGTATTGAAGAAGGAAGAAACATGTTTCTACCTATTTTCGAGTGGACAAACTTGCCATTGGGCTCATACAGGTGGCCTGCCAAAGCTGTTTTCAATCCTATACTAGCGATCTTAAGGCATGCAGAAATTTCTCTCCAGTTCTGCTAATAGGTTGACTGCCAAACTTTTTTTCTCTCCATATTAATAGGCGTTTCAATGAATTCCAAATGCTCTACATCCTCACCAAGACGTGTTTTTGTTTTGTTTTTTATTTTAGCAATTCTGGTGGGTATGTTGTGGTGTGTCAATGCGGCTTTAATGCGTATTTCACCCATGATTGAAGAAATTGAGAAACAAAAATTAATTTTGGCCTCAAGATTTTTATGAACTATCATGATAGAGAAAATAAAAACATTGTCAAGGATTGCATTTTATGCGGATGCACAATCAAAGCCCATGGGAGCAGCAATCGAGAAATCAAACAACATATTGCGTCGGGCAAATCTGCTGCAAAAGACCTTTTCAAAGTGCTGAAAAACAAAGATGTCACTTTGAGGACTAAGGTATGCCTGACCCAAGCCATGATATTTTCAATCACCTCATTTGCAAGTGAAAGCTAGAGAAAGAATAAGGAAGACCAAAAAAGAATTGATGCCTTTGAATTATGGTGTTGGTGAAGAATATTGAATATACCATGGACTTCCAGAAGAATGAACAAATCTGTCTTGGAAGAAACACAGCCAGACTGTGCTTAGAAATGAGGATGTCAAGACTTCATCTCACATATTTTGGACATGTTATCAGAAGAGATCAGTCCCTAGAGAATGACATCATGCTTGGTAAAGTAGAGGGTCATTGAAAAAGAGGAAAACCCTCAAACAGTGGCTGCAACAATGGGCTTAAGCATAGCAATGATTGTGAGGATGGTGCAGGACTGGGCAGTGTTTTGTTTTGTCATACATAGGATTGGTATGAGTTAGAACTGACTCAATGGCACGTAAAAACAACAACAATCTGTTTAAATCTTTTGCTCTAAAAGCAATTTAAAAACACGTCTTCGTACATAGTTCTGTGCCCTTTACAAAGAATTTAAATTTGTTCTCTAAATCTACCTCACAACAAGCATTTTGTGTGGGAAGAGGTTAAAAGCCCCATTATAAGGATGAGCAAAGAGAGGTTCAGCAAATGCAGATGACTCTTCCAGGCCTTTATTCTTGGTAAGTGAACCCAGGTTTTCTGGCCCTCATTCCATGGACTCTTGTATTCTACCATATTGCTAGACATGATTACCAATATTCACTACTAACTATATAGCAGGGTGTGTGCTGGATTTACAGGATTCCATGGTAAATAAGGCATGCTTCATGCCTCAAGGAAGACCTTGAAAATGCTATTTATTAGTAACACGTGTTGTCTAAAATCATGGCTGTACCTATGATAAAATAAGGCACAGTACCCCTTGCACTGACTTGTACCTTGAGAAAGACATTTCAGAAAAATTAAGAGATAGCTTAATACCAAAATATTGGGGCTGTATCATCTCTGACCCTGAAGCTTGGATTCAAATTCCACCTACACCACAAACTGGTTTTTGACTTTGGGGTGGCTGTCTAATCTTTCTGTGCTTTAATTTCCTTTTTTGCAAAAGGAGGGTAATTTTAGCTCTTCATTCGTAAAGTCGTCAGAATGATTCAAAGATTTAATACAAGAAAATAGTAGAGTGCCTGGCACATGGTAAGCACTGAATAAATGTTAACTATAAAAACTATTATTATCCTATCATAGGCACTACCAGCAAAGTGACCACATGTGATTCTTGGATGAACGTTTCAGAGTATCAGATTTGCTCATGAATGTCTCCTTTATTTCCTTAGCTGCTTCTTTCCACTATTCCTTCCTATCACGTTATCTTCTTCTTTCCACTATTCCTTCCTATCACATCTACATCTCTTTCCTTGAAGTCAGCTTTTAATTTTGTGTACATTGCCTTGTGGACCAGCAGACATTTGCATTTTAACAGGAGACTCCCTAGGATGTTATACCTTATCCCAGCATTTCCAAAGCTTGTATTCTGTATTCTCGTTGATCTACTGGAGATAATTTAAGATGGTAAACAGACAATGCATTGTATTACATCGGATCACCTTGGAAAAAAGTTATAACCCTCTTACTTTCTAACCGTCTTAGTCTGGGTTCTCTACAGGAGCAAAACCAGTTATATATATATATATATTATATATTTTATATATATATATAATATATTTTATATATATATATATATGGAAACCCTGGTGGCATAGTGGTTAAGTGCTACGGCTGCTAACCAAAGGGTCAGCAGTTCGAATGCACCAGTTGCTCCTTGGAAACTCTATGGGGCAGTTCTACTCTGTCCTATAGGGTTGCTATGAGTTGGAATCCACTCCACGGCACTGGGTTTGGTTTTTTGGTTTATATATATATCTCTATTTTTTTTATATAGATATATCTCAAGGAAATGGCTCGTGCAGTTATAGAGGCTGGCAAGCCCCAAGTCCGTGGGTCAGGAGTCAGTCTGCAGGTTTCTCTTGACTCATGTAGTTGCGAGGACTGATGAACTAAGATCAGCAGGTCAGATGGCAGGCTGCTGGCTCATGTGCTGTGGAGGCCAAAGAATTCCAAGCTCAGTAGGCAGTATGGTGGATTGCTGGCTCAAGGCCCAAGAACTGAAGGTCAGATGATGACAAGACTGATAGAGGATACGGAGCAAGCAAAAGCCAGCAAGCTTTGCTGGAAAGTCCATATGTCTCGGATGCAGGCCACACTCCTGAAGAAACTCCCTTTACAACTACTTGGTTGATCACATCAGATCACATCATGGAAGCGATTATATTATGTCACAAAATAAAGGATAATTACATCACTATATAACCGCCAAACCACTGAGAACCATGGCCCAGCCAAGTTGAAATATAACCTTAACTATCACACCCACACCCACCAGGCCCTCCGAGGACACGAAGGAGAAAGTCTGAGCATAGTGTTATCCTGTCTTTAATGCTTATCAAATGTGTACTAATCCCACTTTCTTTTAACAAAGAGACAACAAGTTCAGTCTCAGAGCCTACACCAGGAAGTACTATCTCAGTGATATCTGATAACATTGTCTTGTAGCTATCTTCTTTTTATGAATGATGCTGGCTTTCATTTAAGGTAATACAGATTCATTTATTTATTTAAGCTAATTATGTGAGCTGACTTAAACAAAACTATCAAACACGTTATGATAGGGCCAAAAAATACATAGATGGGGGAACACTTCTTTAACTCAAAGAAGTATGTCTTTAATGATGGCACATCAGCCTCCATGATAGACCCATTGAGAATTTTTTTCTTTGCGGAAGTAGATCCATCCTTAAGAAACACAAGAACTTGAGTTTAAAAATTAAATAGTATTGGGTTTGAAATATTGTCTTTTCACTTGCTTGCTATTTAATCTTGAACAAATTATTAATCTCTTCAACTCCAATTTTATCACCCATTAATTGAGGCTACCATCACCCCTCTGTCAGTTTGTCACACTTTGGTGGCTTGAATGTTGCTATGAGACCAGAATCTGTGACACCTGTATTTCAAACATCAGCAGGGTCAACATGGTGGACAGGTTTCAGTGGAGCTTCCAAACTAAGACAAACTAGGAAGATAGGCCTGGCAGTCTACTTCCATAAATTAGCCAATGACAACCCTATGTATCAAAATAGAATATTGTCTAATATAGTGCTGTAAGATAGGCCCCTGTTGATTGGAAGGCATTCAAAATGAACACTAGCTGCAATAATGGACTAAGGATTGTGAAAGATTAGGCAATGTTTCATTCCGTTGTGCATGGGGTTGCCATGAATCGGAGTTTACTTGATAGCAGCTAACAACAATTACAATTGAGGCTAATCCCTCCGCTATGATTAAATTAGACAATGCATGTAAAGTCTGTGGGTTAGGATCTGGCTTATTGAAGATATTCAGTGAAAGTAGTCATTTTATTGATAATATGGGTGACCGTCTTATTCCTATCTATTTGTGTTAGTTGTCTAGTGCTACTATAACAGAAATACCATAAATGGGTGGTTTTAGCAAACAAAAAGTTATTTTCTCACAGTTTCAGAGGCTAGAAGTCTGAATTCAGGGTGCTGGCTCTAGGGGAAGGCTTTCTTTCTGTTGGCTCTGGAGGACAGGCCTTGTCTATTTAAGTTTCTGCTCCTGGGCAATCTTCACGTGGTTTAGCAGTTGTTGTCCCCGGTCTCTGCTTCTCTTTCTTGCTTGTTCAATCTCTTTTAGATTTCAAGAGATTGGTTTAATACACACCCTACACTAGTCCTGTCTCATTAACAAAACAAAGAAAGCCCATTCCCAAATGGAATTATAGCCACAGATATAGGGGTTAGAATTTATAACACGTATTTTCGGTGGACACAATTCATTCCATAATGCTGTAGTTTCCATTCCTCAAATTGTAATCTCAATTCCAAAAGGCCTAACTTCTGGGTTCCAGCACAGTCAAGGAGACTCCCTAGGCTGTTATACCCTATCCCAGCATTTCCAAAGCACAGCAGGCATCATGATAGGCATCTTGATATGTGCCTTTAACTTCCAGGTTGGAACATATTTGGACAGGTTGAAAGTCATGGACATGTCAACACTGCACAATACTTATTAACTCCAGCTTTGAAATTCAACAGATATAGGCTATACCACTTACGCCTTATTAGGCCTTTAGTAAGTTACTAACTTCTCTGTCCCTCAGTTCTTCATGTGTGCAATGGAGATGATAAAGTTTCTATAACATAAAGTTGCTTTGAAATTAAATGAGATGATGCCTGCAAAGGGCTTATCAAAGTCTCTGGCAGGCAAAAAATAATTAGTGTATAAAAAAATCAGTTGTTGTTGAGTCCATTCTGACCCATGGAGACCCCACGTGTGTCAGAGTAGAACTGTGCTGGGTTTCTTCTTTTTTTTGGAAGTAGATCACCCACCTTCCTTCTCAGGTGCCTCTGGATAGATTCAAGCCTCTAACCTTTTAGTTAGCAGCTGAGCTCATTAACCATTTGCACTACCCAGGGTCTCAAACTGATATATGGTGGCTTAATCCATACTGCAACTTTCTAAATCTAAACCGTCACCACTTATTCAACTGAATCTATGAAAGTTTACTTGCTAGAAGGCCAGGTCAACTGCCAACCATTAGATCCTGTGATTTCCTTTTAGAGGCAGGAAAACAACAGGATGTGGTGAGCAGTTGGATTGGATGACTGCACTATTAATCAGAATCTCTAAGTGATAGTCCAGGCCTTCTCTTTAGGAGCACAGCAATTCTGGGCCATGCCTGAGAAGCTCTTCCCAGGAGCAGTGATCATTGTCCTAGAACCACTACCGTCTTGGAAAGCCTACCAGATGAGATGACATAGTCCATTGAACATCCTGGCATTTCCCTGGGAAGAGATCAGTAACCTGTGGCTGAGAGTGTGCTTTTGGCAGGCAGCAGACTGCAGAAATAGCTTGAGTCATTTCAGGCTCATTAACACCATCTGCTGTGGCCATCTAGGTTTGGTCAGCTGAAGAGAACTCCTAGGTTATTGACACCACGGGGACTTTTTAGGACCTATTTTCCTGCTGTTCAGTGATCAATGCTCTGTGGGAAGGACCTCCATGATGCGCTGCCCATTATCTTACTTGGTAAGAGAAGACATTCATTTATGTGTTGCAATTTGGGGTGTACTGCAAGGATCTCCTCCACACCAAAGCCCTCAGTTTCCCCTAATTTCTTACCATGCAACCATTCTACTTTCTCCTTTCTATCCTGTACTTCCAACAACTCTTGCACTGCTTTGTGTGAAATGATGAAAATGGGGATGTAGTTCCCAGAAGGGCACAGTTAATAAATTTCCTTACTAGCTCCTTACCCAGGTGTAGTATACCTCTAATCTTCTTTTATTTTTTTATGCACTTTCTCCTATGTTTTATGTGTGTGTGTGTTTTATTGTGCTTTAAGTTAAAGTTTACAATTCAAGACAATTCCTCATACAAAAACTTATACACACATTGTTATGTCACCCTGGTTGTTCTCCCTACATGTGACAGCACACTCCTCTCTACCCTGTATTTCCTGTGTCCATTCAACCAGCTCCTGTCCCCTTCAACCTTCTCATCTCACCTCTGGACAGGAGTTTCCCATTTAGTACCATGTATCTATTTTTATCTATTTACACCAAGAAGCACACTCTTTACCAGAATCATTTTATGTCTTATTGTCCGGTCTAATCTTTGTCTGAAGAGTTGGCTTTGGGGATGGTTTTAGTTCTGGGCTAACAGAGAGTCTGGGGGCCATGTCTTCTGCGGTCCCTCCACTCTCAGTCAGACCATCAAATCTGGTCTTTTTACTAGAATTTGAGTTCTGCACCCCACTTTTCTCCTGTTCCATCAGGGACTCTTTGTTGTGTTCCCTGTCAGAGCGGTCACTGGTGGTAGCCAGGCACCATCTGGTTCTTCTGGTCTCAGGCTGATGGGGTCTCTGGTTTATGTGACCCTTATGTCTCTTAGGCTCATGTTTTCCTTACGTCTTTGCTGTTCTTCATTCTCCTTTGCTCCAGGTGGGTTGGGACCAATTGATGCATCTTAGATGGCCGCTTGCTAGCTTTTAAGACCTGCAGGGGCCACTCACCAAAGTGGGATGAAGAACATTTTCTTAATAAATTTTGATATGCCAGTTGACCTAGATGTCTTCTGAAACTGTGATTCCCAGACTCTCACCCCTGCTACTCTGTCCCTGGAGGTGTTTGGTCATATTCAGGAAACTTCTTAGCTTTTGGTTTAGTCCAGTTGTGCTGACTTCCCCTGTATTGTATGTTGTTCTTCCCTTCACCTAATTTTTTTTTACTATCTAGTCAGTGAACACCACTGTCCCTCTCTCCCCACCCTTGAAACCATCAAAGAAGATTTTCTTCTGTGTTTAAACCTTTTCCTGAGTTCTTATAATAGTGGTCTCATACAATATTTGTCCTTCTGTGACTGACTAATTTCACTCAGCACAATACTTTCCAGATTCTTCCATGTTATGAGATGTTTCAAGTATTCATTGTTGTTCTTTACTGAATATATCCTAGAGAAATACAGCCCTCACACAAACAGTTATAAAATTATATTCTATTGTGTGAATATACCATAATTTGTTTATCCATTCATCTGTTCATGGGCACCTAGGTTGTTTCCATCTTTTTGCTATTGTGAACAGTGCTGAAATGAACATGGGTGTGCATATATCTATTTGAGTGAGGTCTGTTATTTCTCTAGGATATATTCCAAGGAGTGGGATTGCTAGATCATATGGTACTTCTATTTCTAGCTTTTTAATGAAGTGCCAAATAGATTTCCAAAGTGGTTGTACCATTTTACATTACTGTTCCAAAACAAAAAAAAAACCAAACCCAGTGCCGTCGAGTTGATTCCGACTCATAGCGACCCTATAGGACAAAGTAGAACTGCCCCATAGAGTTTCCAAGGAGCTCCTGGTGGATTTGAACTGCCGACCCTTTGGTTAGCAGCCATAGTACTTAACCACTATGCCACCAGGGTTTCCACATTCCCATTAGCAGTGTATAAATATTCCAGCCTCTCCACAACTTCTCCAAGATTTATTATTTCGTGTTCTTTGGATTAATGCCAGCCTTGCTGGCGTGAGATGGCATCACATTGTAGTTTTGATTTGCATTTCTCTAATGGCTGACTATCGTGAGCATTTCCTCACGTATCTGTTAGCCACCTGAACGTCTTCTTTGGTGAAGTGTCTGTTCATGTCCTTTGCCCGTTTTTTAATTGGGTTATTTGTGTTTTTGTTGTTGAGGTTTTGCAGTATCTTGTAGATTTTAGAGATTAGGCACTGATCGGGCTTTTTGTATCCAAAATTTTTTCCCAGTCTGTATGTTGTCTTTTTACTCTTTTGTTGAAGTCTTTTGATGACCACAAGTGTTTGCTTTTTAGGGGATCCCAGTTATCTAGTCTCTCTTCTGGTGTTTGTGCATTGTTACTAAGATTTGTGTTCTGTTTATGCCATGTATTAGGGCATCTAGTTTTGTCCCTATTTTTCCTTCCATGATCTTTATTGTTTGACATCTTATATTTAGGTCTTTGATCCATTTTGAATTAGTTTTTGTACATGGTGTTAGGTATGGGTCTTGTTTCATTTTTTATAGGTGCGTGTCTGGTTATGGCAGCACCATTTATTAAAGAGACTATTTTCCCCCAATTAATGGACTTTGGGCCTTTGTCAAATATCACCTGCTCATAGGTGGATGAATTTACATCTGAATTCTCAATTCTGTTCCATCAGTGTATGCATCTGTTGTACCAGTACCGAGCTGTTTTGACTACTGTGGTGGTATAATAGGTTCTAAAATCAGGTAGTATGAGGCCTCCCACTTTGTTCTTCTTCCTCAGTAATGCTTTGCTTATCTGGGGCCTCTTCCATTTCCATACGAAGTTGGTGAGTTGTTTCTCTGTCTCATTAAAAAAAAAAGCCATTGGAATTTGGATCAGAATTGCATTGTATCTATAGATCACTTTGGGTAGAATAGACATTTTCACAATGTTCAGTCTTCCTATCCATGAGCAAAGTATGTTTTTCTGCTTATGTAGGTCTCTTTTGGTTTCTTGCTGTAGGGTCTTTTAGTTTTCTTTTTATCAGTCTTTTAAGTCACTGGTTAAATTTATTTCTAAGTATTTTATCTTCTTGGGGGCTATTGTAAATGGTATTGATTTGGTGATTTCCTCTTCGATGTTCTCTTTGTTGGTATAGAGGAATCCAACCGATTTTTGTATGTTTATCCTTATCCTGATATTTTGCTGAACTCTTCTATTAGTTTCAGTAGTTTTCTTGTGGATTCTTTGGAGTTTTCTGTGTATAAGATCATATCATCTGCAAATAGAGATACTTTTACTTCTTCCTTACCAATCCGGGTGCCCTTTATTTCTTTATCTAGCCTAATCGCTCTGGCTAGGACCTCCAGCACAATGTTGAATAAGAGTAGTGATAAAGGGCATCCTTGTCTGGTTCCTGATCTCAAGGGCAATGCTTTCAGACTCTCTCTATTTAGGATGACTTTGGCTCCTGGCTTTGTATAAATGCCCTTTATTATGTTGAGGAATTTCCCTTCTATTCCCATTTTGCTGAGAGTTTTTATCATGAATGGGTGTTGGACTTTGTCAAGTGCCTTTTCCGCATCAATTGATGAGATCATGTGGTTCTTGTCTTCTGTTTTATTTACGTGATTTATTACATTGATTGTTTTTCTAATGTTGAACCATCCCTACATACCTGGTATGAATCCCACCTGGTCATGGTGAATTATTATTTTTTTTATATATGTCCTTGAATTCTATTGGCTAGAATTTTGTTGAGGATTTTTGTGTCTAAGTTCATGAAGGATATTGGTCTGTAATTTTCTTTTTTTGTGGAGTCTTTTTTTTTTTTACTTGGTTTTGAGTTTGGGAGTATTCTATCCTTTTCTATCCTCTGAAATACCTTTAGTAGTAGTGGTGTTAACTTTTCCCTGAAAGTCTGGTAGAATTCTCCAGTGAAGCCGTCAGGGGCAGGGCTTTTTTTTTGTTATTGGGAGTTTTCTAATTACCTCTTTACTCTCTTGTTACAGGCTTATTTAGTTGTTCTACTTCTGTTTGTGTTAGTTTAGGTAGGTAGTGCGTTTCCAGAACTTTTGCCATTTCCTCTAGGTTTTCAGATTTGTTAGAGTACAATTTTTCATAGTATTCTGTTATGAACCTTTTAATTTCAGTTTGGTCTGTGGTGATATTGCCCATCTCATTTCTTATTCGGGTTATTTGCTTCCTCTCCGGTTTTTTTTTTTTTTTTTTTGTCAGTTTGGCCAATGGTTTATCGGTTTTTTTGATCTTTTCAAAGAACCAACTTTTGGTCTTGTTAACTCTTTCAATTGTTTCTTTATTCTCTGTTTAATTTAATTCTGCACTGATTTTTATTATTAGCTCTCTTCTGGTGCCCAAGGGCTACTTTTGCTGCTCTCTTTCTATTTGTTCTAGTTATAGGGTTAATGCATTGATTTTGGCCCTTTCTTCTTTTTGGATGTGTGCATTTATTGCTGTAAATTGACCTCTGAGCACTGCTTTTGCTGTGTCCCAAACGTTCTGGTAGGATGTATTTTTATTCTCATTTGATTCTGTGAATTTCTTTATTCCACTCTTAATTTTTTCTATAACCCAATAGTTTTGAGCAAGGTGTTGTTCAGTTTCCATGTGTTTGATTTTTTTCCTTGCATTTTCTGTTACTGATTTTGACTTTTATGGCTTTATGTTCAGAAAAGATGCTTTGTGATATTTTGATGCTTTGGATTCTGTTAAGGCTTGCTTTATAGCCTAATATGTGATCTATTCTGGAGAATATTCTGTATGCACTGGAAAAGAAAGTATACTTGGCTGCTGTTGGGTGGAGTGTTCTGTACATATCTATGAGGTCAAGTTGTTTGATAGTGGCATCTAGATCTTCTGTGTCTTTATTGAGCTTCTTCCTGGATGTTCTGTACTTCACTGAAAGTGGTATGTTGAAATCTCCTACTATTATTGTGGAGCTGTGTTTCTCTCTTTTCAATGCTGTTGGAGTTTGTTTTATGTATTTTGGAACCCTGTCACTGGGTGTGTAAATATATTTCATATGGTTATGTCCTCCTGGTGTATTGATCCTTTAATCATTATATAGTGTTCTTATCCTTTGCAGTGGATTTTACTTTAAAGTGTATTTTGTCAGAAATTTATGTTGACACTCCTGCTTTTTTTTGACTGTTGTTTGTGTGTTTAAGTCTAAGGTGTGTTTCTTGTAGGCAGCATATAGACGGAATGTGGGATTTTTTAGCCATTCTACCACTCTCTGTCTCTTTATTGGTGCATTTAGTCCATTTACATTCAGTGTAATTATTGATAGGTATTTTTTTTTATGACACTAGTGCTGTCATTTTGATGTCTTTTTTGTGTGTGTATGTGCTGTTGACAGTTTCTTTGTTCCACTTAATTTTCTGTACTGAGTAGTTTTTCTCTATGTATTTTCTTTTCCTCTTTTTCCTTGTTGATTTTGTATTTGCTGAGTCTTTATGTTTTTCACTTTGATCTGTAGGATAGTTAGTTTCCTTTATGGTTGCCTTAATATTTACCCATATTTTTCTAAGCTTAAACCAGTCTTTTCTTTCTTGATATCACCTTGAGTTCCTCTCCATATGAAAGCCTATGACTACATTTTTTAGTCCCTCTTTTTTGTTTTAATGTTGTCACCTTGTATGTATGTCTCTGTTTCCCTATTTTCAGTGTGTTAGCTTTGACTTATTTTTGTGATTTCCATATCTGGGTTGATATCTGGTAGCTCTGTCCTGCATTCTAGCCTTGGTTTTTCATCAATGTTATTGATTTTCTAACCGTAGGACTTCCTGTAGTATTGCTTGTAATTTTGGTTTGGTTTTTGCCAATTCCCTAAACTTCTGTGTATCTGGAAATGTCCTAATTTCGCCATCATATTTGAGAGAGTTTTGCTGGATATATAGTTCTTGGCTAGTGATTTTTTTCCTTCAACTCTTTATGTATGTCTTCCCTTTGCCTTCTTGCTTGCATGGTTTCTGCTGACTAGTTTGAGATTAGTCTTATTGATTCTCCTTTATAGATGACTTTTCATTTATCCTTAGCCGCTCTTAAAATTCTCCCTTTATCTTTAGTTTTGGCAAGTTTGATTATAAAATGTCTTGGTGACTTTCTTTTGGGATCTATCCTGTGTGGGGTTTGATGAGCATCTTGAATAGATATCTTCTCATCTTTCCTGATATCAGGGAAGATTTCTGCCAACAAATTTTTAACAATTCTCTCTGTATTTTCCCCATTCTGGTACTCAAATCACTCGTAGTTTATTCCTCTTAATAGAGTTCCACATAATTCTTAGGGTTTCATTTCTTAAAATTTTAATCAGATTTTTCCTCAAATATGTTGTTATCAAGTGCTTTATCTTCAATCTCACTAATTCTGACTTCCATTGCCTCAATTCTGTCCCTATGACTTTCTATCGAGTTATCTAATTCTGAAGTTTTATAGTGAATCTTATAGATTTCTGTTTGCTGTCTCTCTATGGGTTCTTGCAGCCTGTTAAATTTGTCATTATGCTCTTCTCTAATCCTCTTAAATTCCTCTATTTCTTTGTCTGCGTGTTGCTTGGCTTGTTCTTCATTTTGCCTGATGTCCTTCCTGATCTCTAGAAGAGTTCTCTATATTAATCTTTTGTATTCTACTTCCAATAACTTCAGGAAATTATCTTCATCTGGAAGATTTCTTGATTCTTTATTCTGAGAGTTTGCTGAAACCATCATGGTCTGCCTCTTTACATGATTTGATATTGACTGTTTTCTCTGAGCCGTCAATAAGTTATTGTATTAATTTATTTTTTTTGTTTGCTTACTATGTCTTAGCTTTTTGTTTTGTTTTGCTTTGATATGCCCAAATAGGCTGCTCATGTGAGCTAGTTTGATTATTGGTGCCTTTGAAGTTCTAACGTTCTGTCACCAGGTGATTAGAGCTGATACTAGGTATGTGAGCCCAGGAGTCCATTTATTTTTCTTGTGTGGATTTGGCTCAGGTGTCCAGGTAGTCAGTCTTCAAGCGTGTGGTGCAGGTTCTCAGGTACAGTCCTAGATGGGTAGGGGTGATTGGTGTAGGCACAGGTATCTGGCTGCAATAGGGGGGTCACTCCCTGAGCAAGGCAGGGAGCTGACAGCCACCCCTGAGTGTCTTTGAGCAAACCATGACCCTATTCCCTAGAGTACACAAGTGGATGGGTTCTGTAGCTGGACTTTGGGCACCCAATGCTGCTGGTTGTAAGGACTCGGAGGCACCACTTTTTCTTGGATCCATTTTGTGGGCGGCTAGGTTTTTAGGTATCATGGGTGGAACCACCAGTCCTCAGACCCCTGATGTCTGTAGGTGAGGACCCTGCTTAATAGGCAGAGTGGTGTCAAATGTCACAAACCTCCCTCTCCACCATACAGCTGATACAGTTAAGGTTAGATGTCAAATATATACCCTCTTGTACTGTCCTAATGAGGGCCTATGCTGTTGTAATGGGCCCACACAGGTCTCTGCAGGGGTGAAAGGTATTCAAAGTCCACGGACCCCTTATGCCTGTGCCTTGAAAAGGAGCTCTTTTTGCCCTGTGTTTCCATCTTAGGGGAGCCGGCAGATTATTTTTTCCCTCTTTGTTAATTTGTTCCCTCTCAAGGCCATGAGAATGGCTTAGGGCGTGTGACAGGTTTCTCTTCTGGCCCAGGGGATGTGGCATTCTCTGAAGTCAGCTTGAACCCAGTTCAGAGCAGAAAGTGGGCAGGTAATTGGAAGAGAGGTTTTCCCAAAGGGGGGTTTTTTGATTCATGTGGTAGGGTAAATGAATGTACTTATCTTTTTATGACTGAGCACAGCTTTTAACTGATTATGGAGGAGTGAGTGGGCTCTCCACTTCTCGGGCTCTCCCGATGTGGAAAATGTGTCCTGAATGCCACTGCTTGCCTCACTGTGCTTGTGCCAGTGGATCTGGCCTGTGAGCGCTGGTTCCTCAAGGGTCAGGTGTAGCAACTCCTCACTGCTTCTGAATTGTCTCTCCTTCCCAGGGCCACTCAATTTGATTCTTCGACTTTGCTTCTAATGTTCAGGGCTTCTAGATTGTCATATGTAATCAATTCACTTGTTTTTTGGGGGTCTTTGTTTTAAGAGGAACCAGAGGAAACATCTGACTACTCTGCCATCTTGTCACAGCCTCCTCTCCTATACTTTTACTCATTTGTTTATTCAAATAATATTTTCTGCTTAGTCCTATATGCTAGGCACTGTGATAGGTGCTGGAGGTGTAGTCTTGTACAAGATAGACAAAGACTATCCTCATGGAGTTTATATTCTAGTGCAAGGAGACAAGCATGCAAATGTATAAATAAGATAGTTTCAGATTGGAGAGAGGAATTGAAGTGGAATAGTGTCTCTCTAAGCTAAGACTGCCTAGATTGAGTTCTTGGCAACTTCACTTGTGATCTTGGGTAAATTACTTAATCATTACAGAACAGTTCCTGATTCATAAAATGGAGATTGTAAAGCACCTGTCTTACATGAAGCATTTGAGCAGAGAATTACATGCTGACACTGAGGAAGCCAGTGAAGACCTTGGAGAAAAACATTTCACCCAGAGGGAACAGCAAATACAAATGTCCTGTGATGAAAATAAGCTTCAAGAGATTTATACCCTCTTCTCACTTATCAACATGGTTAGGTTCCAAAGACCAGGTTGTTACATGAAATTGGTTATGTGAAAATGGAGAATGAGTGCATCAAATCACAAAATGGAGAATGAGTACATGATTACGTAACTGCCAACTTACATCATTACATAATTGCCAAGTTACATCATTGCATACCTGCCAAGATACACTACATAACAGCCAAATTAAATCATTACATAACTACCAAACCACTGAGAATCATTGACAGCCAAGTTGACACTTAATCTTAACCATCAAAGCCAGTATTACTCTCGCCTTGTGCCTCGGTGATCATTACTGCCAGAAGTGTGTTGTTAGTGAGCAAAATAGTTGGATAGTAGATTTTCCACTATTGTCATAAATGTGAAATGTTAGAAAGTGAGATAGTTAACAAATGAGTCTAAGGTGTAATTACTAAGGAAGGTTCATATGACTGTGACATGCTGAGAAAGAGTAAAAGTGATAAAGGATGAGATTAGCTAGATCATGATGACTTTATAGTCCATGATGAGAACTTTGGATTTCATTCTAATTGACTAGGCTTCAAGCTCTACCTGGAGTGCTTTCACCTCACCTGCTCACTTGCCCTCCACCATCAAAAAAAAACTAGTGAAATCCTCTTCATATTTAAAAATCAGTTCCAGCATAATTTTCTCTATGAAGTCTTTATTCCCATACCTACCATCAAAATTAGTTCTTCTCTCCTTGGGGCTCTGATTATATCATTAACATAAAATTTATCACAGGAGTTGTGTACACACTTGTTCCTTTACTCAGTGTGAGTGCTTCACATCAGGGATTGAGTCCCACTCATTTAGAATCACTTAATGTTTGTGGCACAAAAGCATGATTAATATTTTTTGAATGACTGAATGAATAAATGCATGAATATATGAATGAATTAATGATATTAGCTTGAATCCTTCAGTCAGATTTGCTAATTAAAAATCTGGACCCAGAAAGAATAATATATAGCCCAGATGGATTTCATTTAGAGCAGAGAGAGAGACCCTGAAAGCACCATGGAGAGTGGGAAGACAAAAGGGAAGAGGATGGAATGGAGCTCTGTGTACTTTGATGGATGGCTACTCTTCCTATTCTCAGTTCTCACCCTAGCTATTATTATGTGAACTTGGAAAAATTAGTTTAAAAAAAAAAAGACTCAATAAAAGTCACAACGTTCCACTTATTAAGAAGAAAGACTTCTGAGAATTCCAATCTCTTTAACTTGGACCAAAAAAAACCCAAACAAACAAAAAGCAGAAGTTCAGGAAAACAGTGTTAAGCTGAAGAAGGAACACGAAGCCCATAGACCAGACCTCAGAATAAACGTACCTTCAGGTAACAGCCCATTTATTTCCCCTCCTCCTTCTTCTCAAGTATTTATTGAGCAGAATCCTTGGGGGGTGCAAACAGTTAATGCCCTTGGCTGCTAACATAACAGAGGTGCCTCAGAATAAAGGTCTGGTGATCTACTTCTGAAAAATCAGCCATTAAATATCCTGTGGGGCACTGCTCTACTTTGACACACATGAGGTTGCCATGAGTTAGAATCAACTTGACAGCAACTGCTTTTATTATTGAGCACCTACTATGTGTCAAACACAGAGCTAATGCTGGATGTTGGCTATAAAGCAGTAAACAGAACAGGCACATCTTTGGTCACGGGAGCTTTCTGTCTCTTTCCCTCCTATCTTACTGGTTTTCTGCCCTCCTCCTGACCTTGAGTGTTTTCCTTCCATATTCTGGTAGGAAAAGGCAATGGATTCTGAAATCAAAACTTTGGAGTTGGGAGTTAGATGTCTCCTAATTGTTAATTTCTTTCTTCCTCAAATTGTGAAAACTCTAAGTCAAAATCTGTTCCAGGTATAGGAAGAGTCATTATGAAGGCATAAAAGAGAAGACTAGAGACCTGGGATCAAGTCTTGGCTCTGGTACTTATGAACTGTGTGCCCTGGGGCAGGTCACCTGATGTCTCCAGTGCTCTGTCTCTCCATTTGTAAGGTGAGGTATCACTTTCTAACATTCTGTGGCTCTGGGCAGCACCTTTCAAAGTGATAACTCAGCTAATATCTTTGCTTCGAGTGTGGTGGCATTAGACACAACTAACAGATGCTACATCTGCTAGCCTATTACAACACCTCCAGGGAAAGAGCTTTAAAGATTTTAACTAAAAACAGGTCTTTTTCATTTCTATGATGAAGAGACTGACTTTAAAGCTAGGAAGAGAGAGCTATGTGCAATTCGATAGGATTCAGAACATCAAAGGCGGTTGAGTTGGTGTTTGGAACAACCTCTCGGGTCAAATCTAATTTTATCTGAGCCGATGTTTCCAAGCTCTGTAATAGCTCCCAGCATAAGTGCCAAGTCCCTGTTATAAGGCTATAAGTCAGCTGCTGCAGTGGCTTCCAGCAGAGGGTCCAGCAGATGGTTTTTGTCCTTGTGGCTTGTTTGTGCTGAGGCGTTGCACTGGATTTAAATTTTGAGAGCTGTAGGCTGATGCAGTAGGGAGGACACTGAATTTGGAGTCAGTATCCTTCTGCTCAAATCTTGTTTCTACCATAGGTCCTCATAGTCTCCTTCCCAGTTGGACTTGACAGTTTTATGTACTTGATTCCAGGAAGCATTGTGAAGGAAGAAGGCTGGGAATTGAAGGGCTGGGGGTTACAAGAGTGGGGTGTTATCTGGAGAAGGCAAAGTTGATAGAAGCACAATGTGGCACAATAACTTCATATAAAACCATTTCTCTGACTTGGGGAAAATTATCAGCCCTGTGATGATTAATTTTATGTGTCAACCTGACAAGGCTATGGTTCCCAGTGGTTTAGCCAAACCCTAGACTAGTTCCTGTTTTGTAACGTAATGTAACTTAATGTAATGTAACCTAACCTAACATAATCACCTTCCATAATGTGATCTAATGTAATCAATTGAAAAGAGTTTTTTTTAGGGTATATTCTGTTGTCAGACTTTTTTTTAAATTGTACTTTAGATGAAGGTTTATAAAACAAGCTAGCTTTTCATTACACAGTTAGTACACATATTGTTTTATGATATTGGTTAACAACCCCACAGCATGTCAACATTCTCCCTTCTCGACCTTGGGTTCCCTCTTACCAGCTTTTCTGTCCTCTCCTACCTTCTAGTCCTTGCCCCTGAGCTGTTGTGCCCATTTAGTCTCATTTTATTTTATGGGCCTGTCTAATCTTTCGGTGAAAGGTGAACCTCAGGAGTGACTTCACTACTGAGCTAAAAAGATGTCTGGAGGCCATACTCTCGGGATTTCTCCAATCTCTGTCAGGCCAGTAAGCTGATCTTTTTTTGTGAGTAAGAATTTTATACTACATTTTTCTCCAGTTCTGTCTGGGGCCCTCTATTGTGATCCCTGTCAGAGCAGTCATTGGTGGTAGCTGGGCACGATCCAGTTTGTTGGCAGACTTTAGATAGATAAATTGGCAAAACTTACTCTCTCCACTCTACACTCTTTCCATCGCCTGACCTGGGATGAAAGCTAGCAGAAGTCTCCAGCCAGCTGCCTGGCATATGAGTTTTGAACTTGTCACCCCCCACAATCTCATGAGTTAATCCCTTGAAGCCTTGAAGTCAGTCTCTCTCTACGTTTATGCATGTTGCTGCTGTTGTTGTTAGGCGCCATCAAGTCAGTTCCAACTCATAGCGACCACGTGAACAACAGAATGAAACACTGCCCAGTCCTGCACCATACTCTACTCATTGCTATGCTTGAGCCCATTTTTGCAGCCACTGTGTCAATGAATCTCACTGAGGATCTTCCTCTTTTTTGCTGACCCCCTACTTTACCAAGCATGATGTCCTTCTCCAGGGACTGGTCTCTTCTGACAACACATCCAAAGTATGTAAGATGAAGTCTCACCATCCTTGCTTCTAAGGAGCATTCTGGCTGTACTTCCAAAATAAATTTGCCTTGGAAGACAAATCTGCCTTGGAAGATTGTCTTGAGTAGATCCCACCTGAATTTGGAGACCATCTCAAGAATAGATTTGACACACTGAACACTAATGATCAAAGACTGGACAAGTTGTGGGATGCTCAAGGACTTCATACTTGAAGAAAGCAAAAGGTCATTAAAATAACAGAAAAGAAAGAAAAGAGCAAAATGAATGTCAGAAGAGACTCTGAAAGTTGCTCCTGGAGGTAGAGTAGCTAAGCAAAAGCGAATGATGAAGTAAAAGTGCTGAACAAGAGATTTCAAAGAGCGGCTCCAGAACACAAAGTAAAGTGTTCTAATGAAATGTGCAAAGACCTAGAGTTAGAAAACCAAAAGAGAAGAACATACTTTTCTCATGCATTTCTCAAGCTGAAAGAACCGAAGAAAAAATTCATGCCTTGAGTTGCAATACTGAAGAATGTTGTGGACAAAAGGTGATCCAACAGAACACAGAAATTATTGTACAGTATCATTAATATCACATGCAAGTAAAATTTTGCTGAAGATAATTCAAAACCAGTTTCAGCAGCACAGCGAATAGAACAAGGGGATACTGTCTGGTTTAAAATCAGGAAAGGTGTACAACAGGGTTGTATCCTTTCACCATATTTATTCAATCTGTATGCTGAACAAATAATCCAAGAAGCTAGACTATATGAAGAAGAACATGGCATCAGGTTGGAGGAAGACTCATTAACAACCTGTGGTATGCAGATGACACAGCCTTGCTTTCTGAAAGTGAAGAGGACTTGACACACTTACTGATGAAGATCAAAGACCACAGCCTTCAGTATGGATTACACCTCAACCTATAGAAACAAAAATCCTCACAACCGGACCAATAAGAAGCATCATGATAAATGGAGAAAATATTGAAGTTGTCAAGGATTTCATTTTGCTTGGATCCACAATCTGTGCCCATGGAAGCAGCAACAAAACAGTATATTATATTGGGAAAATCTGCTGCAAAAGAACTTATTAACTGACAGAGACTGGAGAAACCCCAAAAGTATGGCCACCAGATGCCCTTATATCTCAGTAATGAAATCGCTCCTGAGGTTCATTCTTCAGCCAAAGATTAGACAGGCCCATAAAACAAAAGAAGACTAAATGGAGGACACACCAGCTCAGGGGCAAGGACGAGAAGGTAGGAGGGGACAGGAAAGCTGGTAACAGGGAACCCAAGGTTGAGAAGGGGAGAGTATTGACATGAAGTGGGGTTGGCAACCTATGTCACAAAACAATATGTGTATTCATTGTTCAGTGAGAAACTAGTTTGCTCTGTAAACCTTCATCTAAAGTACAATTTAAAAAAAAGGTTAAAAAAAAAAGACCTCTTTGAAGTGTTGAAAAGCAAAGATATCACTTTGAAGATGAAGGTGTACCTGACCCAAGCCTTGGTATTTTCAATTGCTTTATATATGCATGTGAAAGCTGAACAATGAATAAGGAAGGCCAAAGAAGACTTGATGCTTTTGAATTATGGTGTTGGTAAAGAATATTGAATATACTGACGTGCCAGAAGAAGGAACAAAACAATGTATCTGTGTGTTTTTATATATATACACATACACCACTGGAGCTGTTTCTTCATAGAACCCTGACTAAGACAAAAGTTAGAAGTCATTGAAAATTATAGGAGGCTCCCAGAGTGAGTAAGTCCCCAGATGCTGACTTGTATTTGCACACCTCAAACCTATGTCACCATTGCTGTCATACATCCCACTCAAGGAGGTAAGCCTCTAGTGGTCTCTGAAGTCTCCAAAGGATAACACAGTTGGAGTCCTTTTGGAGAAACATTCTCCATCACCTACATCAGAATGGGGCAGGGAGAGGTGGAGATAGTAGTGACAACCGCAATAAGGACGACAACTGGCCTATGCAGAGTATGCTATGAAGACTGACATAATGAGTAAGGTTTAGTTTCTGGTCTAAGGAAGCCTCAGCTCTTGGGATTTGGGGTGGGTTAGGAGCACTGGGACTGGAAATACAGTTGAAGAGAAAGGGCCTTATGTCTGAAGCAGACTCTCTTGCATTCAACAAGGGGAGACGGGTGGAGAAATTCAAACCAAGAACACAGCCAGAGTTCAAGATAACCCTTCATTTGATTGTGTGTTCTCGCTGACCCCATCCTTAACCCTCTTGCCAGACCTAGAAAGGAGCAGATTCGCTATTAGTAAAGGAAAACAGAGCAACCTCTACATTGTGGCACATTCCCAGCCCCTTACCTGTATCTCCCTGCCCTAACTATGTAATAAGTGTTTCTATACCCCCATCAGAGACATCCAAGCCCAGCTCCTAGCTCAGGAATAAGTATGGTAGACTTCCCTCCTGACATCGCTTCTACATGTGCATGTTCCAGATTCTACTGGGAACACTCTGTGACTCTTCACCCGACCCCTGACTTGTGGAAATGGAGCATCCACAAAGTATGCGGGGAAGCCAACAGGATATTTTCCGGGCCATGCCCTGGACTAGCTCCTGGCTATAGGCAAAATGTGTGTGCAGAAGTGTATTTTATTTGTAGTAAGTAACATTTTGGTACTAATACGTATTATTTCATTTATCCTTCCTTTCACCAATGGAGAAAGGCTTTTACATTACCCTTGTTGTTAGCTGTCATTGAATTGGCCCCCGACTTCTGCTGACCCCATGAGAACTGGGAATATGCCACAATTTAGAGGTTGCTCTGCTGTCCTTTATCAATATGAATCAGCTCTTTTCCATGTTGGGCAAGAGGGTTAAGGATTGGGCCAGCCGGAACACACAATCAAATGAAAGGCTATCTTGAACTCTGGCGGTTCTTGAATTTCTCCACCTGTGTTCCCTTATTAAATGTGAGAAAGTCTGCTTCAGACATAAGGCCCTTTCTCTTCAACTGTATTGCCAGTCCCAACTCTCCTAACCCACCCCAGATCCCAAGAGCTGAACCTTCGCTAAGCCAGAAACTAAACTTTACTCATATGTCAGTCTTCACAGCCTCCCTTTGCATAGGTAAAGAGTATGTTACACTCTACATCTGCCCCATAGGGATTTCTTGGCTGTAATCTTTCCAGAAGCAGAACACCGGGCCTTCCTTCTGCAGAGCCAATGGGTGGGTTTGTCCTGCCAACTTTTTGGTTAGCAGCCATTGCAAACCACTCATGCCACCTGGGTTCCTACGCTACCCTCCCGGGCACAGATAAAACAAAGTGAACCAAAAAGTCAAATTCAGGGCTTTCGCCCTTTAGTTATGTTTTGTAAACCCATAGCAGATATATTGTGGCTGTTAGCTGTCTTTCAGTTGGCCTTCAACTCACGGTAACCCCATGTGCAATGCAGCAACGCGTTGCCTAGACCTAAGCCGTTCCCATGATCAGTTATAGACTGGACAGTTGTGACCCACAGGGTTTTCACCCTGATTTTTGGAAGTAGATGGCCAGGACTTTCTGCCTCTTCCGTCTTAGCCTGGAAGCTCCTCTGAAACCTGTTCGGCATCATGGCAACACGCAAGCCTCCACTGACAGATGGGCGGTGGTGCACATGAGATGTGTTGACTGAGAATCGAACCCAGGTCTCCCACATGGAAGGTGACATTTCTACCACTGAGCCACCAATGCCACCGTATAGCAAATATAATAATCTCGAAGTCATACACCTTTATTACAAGAATCAGGTGCTTGAAGAGAAAAAATATTAATAATAAATGTTTGAATTCCAGAAAGCTTAGTTAAAGATCAGGACGTGAAACCTGAAGAGAGAGGGCAAAGCTTATCCGTAAACAATAGATTACAGACGAATTTGAGTTGGAGCTCCATCCTGCCCCAGGGGGAAAGAGCAGCTGAATCCTAGGGGAGAAGTTTCAAATCATCCTAGCTGCCCAGAGGCCTGCAGAGCAGAAATGTTCTAGGTGGAGTGGTAACAACGCAGAGGCTACAGCAGATGTTCAGGGGCGGGTGTCTGAGGCTCGCGAGTGTCCATTAGTTTCCCAGGGCTGCTGTGCTATGGGGTCTGGTGATGCAGTGGTCAAGAAGTACACCTGCTAACCAAAAGGTAGACAGTTCAAATCCACCAGCCGCTCCTTGGAAACCCTTATAGGACAGTTCTACTCTGTCCTATAGGGTCACTATGAGTTGAAATCACAATGGGTTTTCTTGTTGTTGTTGTTGGTTTAGGTATGCTGTAATGAAGTACCACCAATTGGGTGGCTTAAAACAACAGAAATTTATTCTCTCACAATTCTTCAAGCTAGAATTCTGAAATCGAGGTGTTGACAAGGTTGATTCCTTCTGGAGGGCTCTGAATTAAAGTATGTCTCATGCTTCCCTTCTAGCTTCTGAAGGTTTCCCTTACTCCTGGGTGTTCCTTGGCTTGCAGATGCATTGCTCTGATCTCTGTCTTCGTGGTCACATGGAGACACTCCATCCCTCGGTGTTTCTTCACACGGCCTTCTCTTCCCTGTTTGTCTTTCTCTGGCTCTATATCTTCTCTCTTTTTCTAAGGACACCACTCATATTGGCTTAGTGTCCGCCCTACAAAGCATGATCTCATGTTAACTGATTACACCTGCAAAGACACTGTTTCTAAATAGGGTCTCATTTGCAGGTACCAAGGGTTAGGACCTGAGCACATTCTTTGGCAGAACATAAATCAGCCCATTACAATGTGACTTGTAATGAAGGACCCTCGCTCCTCCGGCACCATTACTGCTGTCGTTACTTATGCACTGCTACTGAGCATTGCAAGATGCCAGGCGCTATGCAAAGTGTGGTGATTTAGAGGTGAAAAAGGCCTTATTTGCTCCTCAAGTATATCAGAGTCTAGAAAGAGGATGTAGAGAGTGGACCAGTAGCCCCAAAAGGAGATGTCCACATCTTAACCTCCCTGAACTTATAACTGCAATCTTATTTGGAAAAAGGGTCTTTGAAGATATAAGTAAAGATCTCAAGCTGAGGTCACCCTGGATTATCCAGATGGGCTCTAAATCCAATAACAAGTGTCCTGTAAGAGAGACACAGAGAAGAGACATGGGGGAGAAGGCCATGTGAAGACAGGCACAGAGTGGGGTGATGTAGCCACAGGCCAGTGAAGGCCCGGAGCCACCAGAAACTGGAAAAGTTTCCCCCTAGAGTCTTCAGAGGAGGAACAGTCTGCGAACACCTTGATTTGGGACTTCTGGTTTCCAGAACTGTGAGAGAATAAATTTCTGTAGTTTTAAGCCACCAGATTACAGGTTTGTGGTAATTTGTTACGGCAACCCTTAGGAAGCTGACACACAGGAACAACACGTCTGCAGGAAAACGTGTTAAAAGTATAAAATGGGACATGTTTTATTACATATATATTTACCTCTACACGCACGTACACACTTATCTGGAGCATATCCTGGGCGCTGCACAAATGGAGAGAACGCCCTTGAGATCAGAAGAGAGGACAGCCTGGGGGCCTGAAGCATTTATGGCAGGTTTCCCAGAAGATGTGAGACTTGAGATGCACCTTGAAGAATGAGTGAATTTCATTAAGGAAACATGAAGTGGATTATAGAACATCAACACCATGGAGTATTACACGGTCATTAAAACTGTAATTAGAAAAGCTGTGTAATAACCTGAAAAAAATTAATGGTCTACTATTAAATGAAAATGGCAGGATAAAAATATCTCTGTTCTGATTATGACTATGAGAACTTTTTATACTTATGAATGTAGGATGGAAAGAAACCTGGAAAAATAAAAACAAATGATGTGTTTTGGTGGTGCGATTCTGGGCAACTTTTCTTTTTAATTTTTCATTTTCTTTTTTCCTTCCCTCCTCTTTTTTTTTTTTTTTTTAAATGCAATAGCATTTTTAGAGCAATAGATGTTGGGAAGGAGATGAGTAATGCAGGCGAGGCAAACAGCCTTGTCACAGACTTAAGAATTTGAAAGTAGTTTGTATGCTAGAATTTCTACGTCTGCATGACAGTCTGTTGAATAACTGTATGCAGATAGCACTGCTGGACCGGACACCAGGACTGTTTGGACTGGATGGGCCAGGCAGGCACCACATAGGCCAGCAGCCCCACCCCTGGACTTCCGGTTGCTCTTAAGTTGACTCTGACTCATGGCAACCCCGTGTGTGAGAGAGTAGGACTGTACTCCATAGGGTTTTCAGTGGCTGATTTATTGGAAGTAGGTCACCAGGCCTTTCTTCTGAGGCACCTCTAGGTGGCCTTGGCTGAGCAGCCTCTCGGTTAGCAGATAAGTGTGTCAACTGTTTGCCCTGCACTGCACACATGGACTTAGAGAACACCAGTTGCTTACCAAGTTCTGTCTATACCTGAGGGTAGTGGAGGAAGAGAGGAGCTTTAGGACTTGAGGGTAGGAAGCGTTTGGTGGTGTGTCTAGGGGCCCGGGACGATGTGTCAGAGGTGACCATACGTTCTCCGATGGTTTTAGCAGTCACCCTCGTGTCCAGCAGCAGAAAGTGAAAACTGGGAAGTGGGTAGCTGTCTATTCAGCAGCCGACTAAGCTGTGTTCGTTTTTACCTTCATTGATCCAAACCTGGCTGGCTAGACATGGAGCTGCTTCCTCTCCTAGCATCCCATGGCCCAGTGACAGCAGGCAGGAATGTGACCCAGCAAGAAAGCCCAGCATGCGGACAGCCCACCAGCAATCCAGATCAAGAAGATAAGCAACTTGGGAGGTGCTCTCATTTTCTTTCTTATGAAAGCAACCTTGGCAAGGCTCTGGAGTGGTGGGAGGCGTGAAATTCAACAGATCTCAAGCACCTCTGTGGCCTGACTTTTCCTGTCTCACATATCTGATAACGACTTCAAGGAATAAGCATGACACTTTCTCAATCCCTTCCATCTACCCCAGGCATCACAACCTGTGGTTGAAAACGAGGTTGCAAGAGGGCAGTGTTGGTTCAGCCCTAGAATTCTTGCCTTCTAAGCGGGACAGCCAGGTTTAATTCCTGACCAATTCACTTTAAGGGTAGCCATCACCCATCCGTCAAAGGAGACTTGCGTGTTGCCGTGTTGCTGAATAGGTTTCAGTGGAGTTTCCAGACTAAGACAGGCTAGGAAGAAGAGCCTGGTGATCTACTTCTGAAAATCAGCCAGTAGAAACCCAGTGGATTAAGAATGGTCCAAACTACAATCGATCATGGGGATGGCACAGGCCTGGGCAGTGTTTTGTTCCACTGTGCATGGGGTCACCATGAGTTGGGGATGACTTGATGGGCAGCTAACAACAATCTCTGTGTAGCTGTGATATATGGCTTTAAGTATTAAATGTTGTAAAGTCTACATTCTAGTTCTGTAACCTATAATGCTACATGCCTAGGAGGATTGAAACTAACAAAAATGCAGAGGTTCAAAGCATAAAGAGTACTCCAAACCATTGCAGAACATCAGTGGTAATCTCAGAGGAAGACAAGGTCGCCAAAGGGCAGCCTCAGGAGTGTGTGCAGAGAGAGTGGAAGGCAGGTTATGTTGGCTGGACTAATGGTCTATGAATTAGCAACAGGTCTCGCCCCCAACTTGCTGAAATACTGAATCACTAACCAGAAGAGAGTAGCCCTCCAAAGGATGGATCTTCGGTCTTGCTGACTATTCCCTGAATCGCTGGTCTCAGCTTCATCCACTTGCAGTGCTAGTTTTTTCAAGACAAAGACGGCTTAATGTAATGTGATTGAGATAGGCTTGAGTTGCTTTCCATCTCTCCAGCTCACTAGTGTCTTTGGCGTTTAGAAACCTCTCTGCACCTCTGTCTCCTAATCTGTAAAATGGGAATACTAATATGGCTCTTGTAGGGATGCTATGAAAATTCAATAAGATGAAGCATGTCAAGTGTCTAGCACAGAGCTAATGCATTGTTGTTAGTTGCTGTCGAGTTGGCTCCGACTAATGGTGACCTTATGCAAAGCAGGACAAGACTTTGTCCAGTCCTGCTCCATCTTCATGATTGTTGGTATGCTACAGTCCAATGTTGGGGCCACTGTGTATGTTGAGTGCCTTCCAACCTAGGAGGCTCATCTCCTAGCACTATATCAGACAATATCCTATTTGATACATAGGGTTTTCTTGGCTAGCTTTTGGAATCCATGTAGGACTCCGGATCCCATTAAAACTTCAAGCAGACCAGGTCACAGAGTATCAGGAAGCATAGGAGTAGGGTATACCCAGGAATGTGAGACACTCCAGGAGCAGTGAGACACCCCAGGAGCATGAAACACTCCAGGAGCAATGAGACACTCCAGGAGCATTGAAAAACATAAGGAGCAAGAGACTCCTAGGAATGGATGCTGTCCCAAACAATATTCTGGTCACAACCAGGCAAGCTGATGAATGAGCCAGGAATGAGAAAGGAAAAATTAGAGCAAGTGAAGGGTCAGGACTAGGGAAAGACTCAGAGCACAGTAGGTGCTGACCATCTCTCCTTGGTGGGGACAAGCAGGCCCCAAATGAAGACGAGATTGGAGGCTAATCAGGATGAATACCAGAACGCAGGTTTTTAGAGTTGGTGTACATCTATGCCTGTTAACGTGGGCAGATATTCATGAGAGAATTTAAGTGGAAAAAGGAAGTTTCAAAAGAGAAAACATTGCGATTATATAAAAATATGGTATGAATCTATGTAAGTATAGAATAACAGATACCTTTTCTACATCATGGATTTCATTATGGGAATTGTGTGTAACACAATCCCCACTAGAGACTTCCTTTCTCTACATTTTTCTCCCTCCTTCCTTCCTTCTACAAGCGTATGTGCAGCGTCTAGTATATTCCTCGCGCTGGGCTGACCTGCAAAGTGAACAGACTTGATAAAGTTCCTGCCCTGTTGGGGAGCTTCTGAAGACTTTGATTTCTTTGATAGCATTTATCACTATCTGACATTCTACACACTATGTGTCTTGCCTATTTATTTCCTGTCTTTCTCTGCTAGAATGTAAGCTCCATGACTTCAGCTCCTAGGAGTGCAGACCACCCACTCCTCAGCCCCTTGGAAAGGTGAGATAAACTATAGTCTGTGCAAAATTACCAAATCAAAGGAAAAGATAGTAGAGCCCATGAGAATCCTGGAAACCCTGGTGGCGTAGTGGTTAAGAACTATGGCTGCTAATCAAAAGGTCGGCAGCTCGAATCCACCAGGCGCTCCTTGGAAACTCTATGGGGCAGTTCTACTCCGTCCTATAGGGTCGCTACGAGTCAGAATTGACTCCATGGCAACGGGTTTGGGTTTTATGAGAATCCTGAGTGGGGGGACTGAAGAATAAACATGGAACCATTTAGTTTGTTTTTGTCCATTTTTATCCACAAATTTATTCTTTTCATCGTGCAACAAAAATAGATTTATGCTATGGAAATGCTTTTATTATTAAAACTGCCATAAGAAAAATAAATTTTTTATTGTCGTTCTGGAGCTCTCTAGCCCATAACAATTAATTTTTTGCAATGGAAAAATTGTTTTTTTCTTTTTAATTTTTATTGTGCTTTAAGTAAAGTTTACAAATCCAGTCAGCCTCTCACACAAAAACTTATATACACCTTGCTACATACTCCCAATTGCTCTCCCCCTAATGAGACAGCCCGCTCCCTCCTCTATTCTCTCTTTTCGTGTCCATTTCGCCAGCTTCTAACTCCCTCTACCCTCTCATTTCCCCTCCAGGGAGAAGATGCCAACATAGTCTCAAGTGTCCACCCGATCCAAGAAGCTCACTTCTCACCAGCTTCCCTCTCCATCCCATTGTCCAGTCCAATCCCTGTCTGAAGACTTGGGTTTGGGAATGGTTCCTGTCCTGGGCCAAAGAAAGTCTGGGGGCCATGACCACCGGGGTCCTTCTAATCTCAGTCAGACCATTAAGTCTGGTCCTTTTACGGGAATTTCGGGTTTGCATCCCACTGCTCTCCTGCTCCCTCGGGGGTTCTCTGTTGTGTTCCCTGTCAAGGCAGCCATCAGTTGTAGCTGGGCAACATCTAGCTCTTCTGGTCTCAAGCTCATGTAGTCTCTGGTTTATGTGGCCCTTTCTGTCTCTTGGGCTTGTAATTACCTTGTGTCCTTGGTGTTCTTCATTCTCCTTTGATCCAGGTGGGTTGAAACCAATTGATGCATCTAAGATGGCCGCTTGCTAACGTTTAAGACCCCAGACACCTCTCTCCAAGGTGGGATGCAGAATGTTTTCTTAATAGAGTTTATTATGCCAATTGATTAGATGTCCCCTGAAACCATGGTCCCCAAACCCCTGCTCCTGCTATGCTGCCCTTCGAAGCATTCAGTTTGTTCAGGAAACTTCTTTGCATTTGGTTTAATCCAGTTGTGCTGACCTTGCCTGCATTGTGTGTTATCTTCCCGTCACCTAAAGTAGTTCTTATCTACTATCTAATTAGTGAATACCCCTCTCCCACCCTCCCTCCCTCCCACCTCTCGCAGCCATCAAAGAATATTTTCTTTTCTGTTTAAACTATTCCTTGAGCTCTTATAATAGTGGTCTTATACAATATTTGTCCCTTTTGCAACTGACTAATTTCACTCAGCATAATGCCTTCCAGATTCCTCCAGGTTGTGAAATGTTTCACAGATCATCACTGTTCTTTACCAATACGTAGTATTCCATTGTGTGAATATACCATAATTTATTTATCCATTCATCTGTTGATGGGTACCTTGGTTGCTTCCATCTTTTTGCGATTGTAAACAGTGCTGCAGTGAACATGGGTGTGCATATACCTGTTCGTGTAAAGGCTCTTATTTCTCTAGGATATATTCCAAGGAGTTAGATTGCTGCATCTTATGCTAGTTCTATTCCTAGCTTTTTAAGGAAATGCCAAATCGATTTCCAAAGTAGTTGTACCATTTTACATTCCCACCAGCAGTGTATAAGTGCTCCAATCTCTCTACAGTCTCTCCAATATTTATTGTTTTGTGTTTTTTGGATTAATGCCAGCCTTGTTGGAGTGAGATGAAATCTCATTGTAGTTTTGACTAGCATTTCTCTAGTGGCTAATGATTGTGAGCATTTCCTCATGTAGCTGTTATCTACCTGAATGTCTTCTCTAGTAAACTGTCTATTCATATCTTTTGCCCATTTTTTAATTAAGTCGTCTTTTTGTAGTTGAGGTTTTGCAGTATCATGTAGATTTTAGCGATCACGTGCTGATCGGAAATGTCATAGCTAAAAACTTTTTCCCAATCTGTAGGTAACCTTTTTACTTTTTTGGTGAAGTCTGTGGATGAGCATAGGTGTTTGGTTTTTAGGAGCTCCCAGTTATCTAGTTTTTCTTCTGCATTGTTAGTAATGTTTTGTATACTGTTTATGCCATGTTTTAGGGCTCCTAACGTTGTCCCTATTTTTTCTTCCATGACCTTTATTGTTTTAGATTTTATATGTAGGTCTTTGATCCATTTTGAGCTCATGTTTGTGCATGGAGTGAGATACGGGTCTTTCATTTTTTTGCAGATGGTTATCCAGTTATGCTTGCACCAGTTGTTAAACAGACTATATTTTACCCATTTAACTGACTTTGGGGCTTTGTCAAACATCAGCTGCTCATGTGTGGGTGGATTTATGTCTGGATTCTCAATTCTGTTCCATTGGTCTACGTATCTGTTGTTGTACCAGTACCAGGCTGTTTTAACTACTGTTGAGGTATAATAGGTTCTAAAATCAGGTAGAGGAAGGCCTCCCACTTTGTTCTTCTTTTTCAGTAATGCTTTACTTTTCCGGAGCGTCTTTCCCTTCCATATGAAGTTGGTGATTTCTTTCTCCATCTCATTAAAGAATATCATTGGAATTTGGATTGGAATTGCATTAAATGTATAGATCGCTTTTGGTAGAATAGACATTTTTATAATGTTAAGCCTTTCTATCCATGAGCAAGGTATGTTTTTCCACTTATGTAGGTCTCTTTTGGTTTTTGCAGAAGTGTTTTGTAGTTTTCTTTGTATAAGCCTTTTACATCGCTGGTAAGATTTATTCCTAAGTATTTTATCTTCTTGGGGGCTACTGTAAATGGTATTGATTTAGTGGTTTCCTCTTCGATGTTCTTTTTGTTGGTGTAGAGGAATCCAACTGATTTTTGTATGTTTATCTTGTATCCCGATACTCTGTTGAACTCTTCTATTAGTTTCACTAGTTTTTTTGAGGATTCCTTAGGGTTTTTGTGTGTAAGATCATGTCATCTGCAAATGGAGATAATTTTACTTCTTCCTTGACAATCTGAATGCCCTTTATTTCTTTATCTAGCCTAATTGCTCGGCTAGGACCTCCAGCACAATGTTGAATAAGACCAGTTATAAAGGGCATCCTTGTCTTGTCCTGGTCTCAGGGGGAATGCTTTCAGACTCTCTTCATTTAGGATGATGTTGGCTGTTGGTTTTGTATAAATGCCCTTTACGATGCTGAGGAATTTTCCTTCAATTCCTATTTTTCTGAGATCTTTTATCATGTATGGGTGTTGAACTTTGTCAAATGCCTTTTCTGCATCAATTGATAAAATCATGTGATTCTTGTCTTTTGTTTTATTTGTGTGACGGATTACATTGATTGTTTTTCTAATGTTGAACCATCCCTGCATACCCGGTACAAGTCCCATTTGGTCATGGTGAATTATTTTTTTGATATGTTGTTGAATTCTATTGGCTAGAATTTTGTTGAGGATTTTTGCATCTAAGTTCATGAGGGATATATGTCTGTAATTTTCTTTTTTTGCGGTGTCTTTACTTGGTTTTGGTATCAGGGATATGGAGGCTTCATAGAATGGGTTTGGTAGTATTCCGTGTTTTTCTATGCTCTGAAATTCCTTTAGTAATAGTGGTGTTAACTCTTCTCTGAAAGATTGGTAGAACTCTGCACGGAAGCAGTCAGGGCCAGGGCTTTTTTTTTGTTGGGAGTTTTTTGATTACCTTTTCAATCTCTTCTTTTGTTATAGGTCTATTTAGTTGTTCTACCTTTATTTGTGTTAGTTTACGTAGGTAGTGTGTTTCTAGGAATTCATCCATTTCTTCTAGGTTTTTGAAATTTGTTAGAGTACAATTTTTCAGAGTAATCTGATTTGATTCTTTCAATTTCGGTTGGGTCTGTTGTAATATCGCCCATCTCATTTCTTATTCGGGTTATTTGCTTCCTCTCCTGTTTTTCTTTTGTCAGTTTGGCCAATAGTTTATCAATTTTGTTGATTTTTTTCAAAAAACCATCTTTTGGTCTTGTTAATTCTTTCAGTTCTTTTTCTGTTTTGTATTGCATTTAGTTGAGCTCTAATTTTTATTATTTGTTTTCTTCTGGTGCCTGAGGGTTTCTTTTGTTGCTCTCCATTTGTTCAAGTTGTAAAGATAATTCTTTGATTTTGACCCTTTCTTCTTTTTGTATTGTGTGCATTTATTGATATAAATTGACCTCTGAGCACTGCTTTCGCTGTGTCCCATAGGTTCTGATAGGAAGTGTTTTCATTCTCATTGGATTCTATGAATTTCTTTATTCCATCCTTAATGTCTTCTATAATCCAGTCTTTTTTAGCAGAGTATTGTTCAGTTTCTAAGTGCTTGATTTCTTTTCCTTGCTTTTTCTGTTATTGATTTCCACTTTTATGGCCTTATACTTTGTAATATTTCAATGTTTTGGGTTCTGCTAAGGCTTGTTTTATGACCTAATATGTGGCCTATTCTAGAGAATGTTCCATGTGCACTAGAAAAGAAAGTATACTTGGTTGCTTTTGGGTGGAGTGTTCTGTATATGTCTATGAGGTCAAGTTAGTTGATTGTGGCATTTAGATCTTCTGTGCCTTTATTGAGCTTCTTTCTGGATGTCCTGTCTTTCACTGAAAGTGGTGTGTTGAAGTCTCCTACTATTGTTGTGGAGCTGTCTATCTCACTTTTCAATGCTGATAGAGTTTGTTTTATGTATCTTGCAGCCCTGCCACTGGGTGCATAAATATTTTATATGGTTATGTCTTCTTGATATATTGTCCCTTTAATCATTATATAGTGTCCTTCCTTATCCTTTATGATGGATTTAACTTTAAAGTCTATTTTGTCAGAAATTCATATTGCCACTCCTGTGCTTTTTTGATGTTGTTTGCTTGATATATATTTTTTTCCATCCTTTGAGTTTTAGTTTGTTTTTGCCTCTAAGTCTAAGGTGTGTCTCTTGTAGGGAGCATATAGACAGATCACGTTTTTTAATCCATTCTGCCACTCTCTGTCTCTTTATTGGTGCATTTAGTCTGTTTACTTTCAGCTAATCATGGATAGGTATGAATTTAGTGCTAGCAATTGATGTCTTTTTTTGTGTGTTGTTGACAGTTTCTTTTTCCCACTTAATTTTATGTGCTGAGTAGATTATGTTTAGATATTGTCCTTTCTTCATATTATTGTTGTTGATTTCATTTTTGCTGACTCTCTATTTTTTTCTTGTATTTTATTTTACTGAGTAGGATAGTTTGTCTCCTACGTAGTTACCTTATTATTTACCCCTATTTTTCTAAATTTAAAACTAACATTTATTTCTTTGTATCTCCGTATCTTCCTCTCCATATGGATGATCTATAATTACATTTCTTATTCCCTCTTTATTGTTTTAATGTTGTCTTCTTTTATATAATAACATTGTTGTTTCCCTGTTTTGGGCTTTTTTTTTTTTTTAACCTTGTTTCGTTTTTTTGGTTTCCCTGTCTGGGTTGAATTCTGATTGCTCTGCCTAGTGTTCTAGTCTTGGGTTGGTACCTGATATTATTGATTTTCTAATCAAAGAACTCCCTTTAGTATTTCTCGTAATTTTGGTTTGGTTTTTACGAATTCCCTGAGCTTGTGTTTATCTGGAAATGTCTTAATTTCACCTTCATATTTAAGAGACAGTTTTGATGGATATATGACTCTTGGCAGGCAATTTTTTTCCTTCAATTTTTTTTAATGTGTCATCCCATTGCCTTCTTGCCTCCATGGTTTCCTCTGAGTAGTCCGAGTTTATTCTTATTTGCTCTCTCGTAGGTGACTTTTCATTTATCCCTCGCTGCTCTTATAAGTCTCTCTTTATCTTTGGCAAGTTTGATTATAATATGTCTTGGTGACTTTCTTTTAAGATCTACCTTATGTGGAGTTTGATGAGTATCTTGGATAGATATCTTCACGTCTTTCTCAATATCAGGGAAGTTTTCTGTCAACAAATCTTCAACAATTCTCTCTGTATTTTCTGTTATCCCTCCCTGTTCTGGTACTCCAATCACTCATATGTTATTTCTCTTGATAGAGTCCCACATAATTCTTAAGGTTTCTTCATTTTTTAAAATTTTTTTATCTGATTTTTCTTCAAATATGTTAGTGCCAAGTGATTTATCTTCAAGTTCAGAAATTCTGGCTTCTACTTGCTCAGTTCTGCTCCTCTGACTTTCTATCGAGTTGTCTAGTTCTGTAATTTTATTGTTAATCTTCTGAATTTCTGATTGCTGTCTATGGATTTTTCCAGCTTATTCAATTTTTCATTATGTTCCTGAATAATCTTTCTAATTTCTTCAATTGCTTTATCTGTGTGTTCTTTGGCTTGTTTTGCATATTGCCTCATTTCCTTCCTGATGTCTTGAAGAGTTCTGTATATTAACCTTTTATATTCTGCCTCAGGTAATTCCAGGAATGCACTTTTGTCTAGAAGGTCCCTGGATTCTTTGTTTTGAGAGCTTGTTGAGGTGATCATAGTCTGTGTTTATGTGACTTGATATTGACTGTTGTCTCCGAGCCATCTATAAGTTATCATATTAGTTTATGCTTGCTTACTGTGTCATAGCTTCTTGCTTTGTTTTGTTCTGATATACCCACATGCGTTGCTTGAGTGAGCTAGCTTATTTTCGCCTTTGGAGCTCTGACGTCCTGTCCCCAGATGGCTAGGGCTGTTATCAGGTATATCAGTCTAGGAGTCCATTCACTTTTCTTGTATGAATTTAGCTCATGTGTCCAGGTAGCTGATCAAGTGTATGGTACAGGCTCTGTCCTACAGTTTTAGAGGTGCATGGGTGATTGGTGTATGTACTGGTATCTGATTACAGCAGGTGGCCATGCTCTGAACAAGGCAGGGGACTGAGAACTGACCCCCACGTGTCTCTGAGGAAAGTGTGTCCCTGTTTCCTAGAGTGTGAAGGTGGGTGGGTTCTGCAGACGGACTATGGGCACCCAATGGTTTTGGTTGTGAGGACTGGGAGGTACCAGTTATCCTTGGATCCCTGTCATGCGTGGCTGGGTGATGTGAGTGGAACTACCAGTCCTTAGGCCCTTGATGTGGGTAGGTGCAGACTGTGTTTAATAGGCAAAGCAATGTCAAAGATTAAACACCCACCTCTCCACTGCACAGCTGAAATGGTTGGAGTCTGCCAACAAGGGCCTATTCTCCTGAAATAGGCCCACACAAGTCCATGCAGAGGGTAAAGTTGCTCAAAGTCCATGGACCACTTATGGCTAGACAGGAGTCACTTCTGTTCTGAGCTCGCCCGGTTAGTGGAGCTGGCAAATTATCTTTTCCCCCAGTTGCAAATTTTTTCCTTCTCCAAGGCCAGGAGGATGGCTCTAGGTGTTCAATAGCGCCTATCTCAGGCCCAGGGAATTCAGCCGCTGAAGCTGGCTTGGGGGTGGGGGTGGGGGCATGGTAAAATATAGGCAAGTGCTTAGTTTTTGCCGAGAATGCCATTCTTCTCAGGTTTCAGACGTGTGAGTAGGCTGTGCAGCTGGCTGCTTCTCCCTGAGGAAACTGCAGCTGAACACTAGTACAGCCCGCCGCTGCTCCCGGAGAAGTGCCTGAGGGCTTCCTGCCGTTCAGATCCGGTAACTCCTCTCTGCTTCTGAACCATCTCTTCCTCCCCCTGCCCCTCACTTCGTTTTCTAAGTTTGCCTTTGATTCTCAGGGCTCCTAACTTGTCATAAATATACTCGCTTCACTTTTTTTTTCAGGTCTTTGTTGTGAAGAGGGCTTGCTGGAAGCATCTGCCTGTTCCACCATCTTGGCTCCACCTCAAAAAAACTGTTTTTAAAAACCTTTTATATTATAAAATATAGCACCTAGGAAAAAATGTGGAAAATTAGAAAAAAGGAAAGATAGCTCAAAAATTTATCACAAAGGAGACACGCATATACCCATTTACCCATCACCTATACAAGAAATAGAATATCATTAGCACCCTAGAAGGCACCCTAGAAGGTGAGCATGGACATTGTTTTGTTCTGTTGTACATTGGGCCACTACAAGTCGGAATTGACTTGATGGCACCTAACAACAACAACAGCTGGAAGGCTCACTCATGCCTACTCCAATCATTACACATCCTTTTTCCAAAGGCAGCTCTCTCCTCGTTTTTATGGTCATCACTTCCATATGTGTATGTGTGTGGGTATGTATATTGTATAATTCATTTGCATAAACTTCAAGAAGTGACTAAAACAAAAATATAATGTTTAGGTATGCATGCTTTGCTGATGTTTGTCTGTTTCTGTCTTCTTTCAATGAACACTGTGTTTGTAAGATTTATGTAGGTATGATTTCTTCATTTTTATTGCAATAGAGCATTTCATAGTATGAATATATCATAATGGGTTCATCCATTTTTATTGTTTGTGTGTATTTGGGTTGTTTCCAGTCTAAGGTTATTACAAATAATGCTGCTATTAACATTCTTATAATTCCTGATGCACGCATGCACATGTTTCTGTTACGTATACCATTAGGAATAGAATTGTTGCGTTATAGGGAATCAAAACTTCAACTTAGTAGACAATGACGGTTACCAAATTTGTTACACCAATTCATATTTCCACTGGGAATTTATGAGACTTCCAGCTGCTCCATATCTTTACCTAGTTGGTAAAGGCAGCCTTTAAAATTTTAGCCGTAGTTCTCATGACTATGCGATGGCATTTCATTATAGTTTTAATTCACATTTCTATGATTTCTAAAGAGTTTCAGCATTTTTTTTTTTTCATATTTATTGGTCATTTGGATATCTTCTTACATGCCTGCTTAAGTACCTGTTGGAGTCTCTTGCCCATTTTTTCTGTTTGGCAGTCTGCCTTTTCCTTAGTGATTTATAAATGTTCTTTATATTTTGAATCAGAGCCCTTTATCGGTTTTATGTGTACCAAGTGTATTCTTCCAGTCTTTCATATTTGTATCAAGATATTCTGACCTTGTAAAACAACCTGGAAAATAGTTCATCTTTTTAGTCACACAAGAGCTTGTGTAAAATTATAATTTGCCAGGGAAGCTATTTGGGCCTGGAATTTTATTTATGGAAAAGTTTCAAATTATGGTTTCATTTTCTTCAAGCCTTATGGGAGTATTTGTATTTTTTATTTCTTCTCGTGTCACTTTTGATAAATTATATTTCTCTGGATCCATTTCATTTAAAATTTAAAAATTTTTGGCAAAAAGCTGTTCATAATGTTCTCTTATTTCCTTTCTAATGTCTGCAGGGTCTTTGATGATGCACCCTTTTTTTCATTCCTGACATTTAATATTTGTGCTTCTTTTTTTCTCCTGATGAATTTCACTGATGAATTTCACTAGGGGTGTATTAATTTCATAGTCTCTGCCCCCCCTAAATTATGGTTTTATTGATTCTTTTTTAGGCCATTTTTCATATCATCAATTTCTGCCTTTATATTTATATTTCTTTTTCTACTTTGCTTATATTTAATGTGTTTTGTTTCCAATCTATTCTTTCCATAATTTCTTGAAATGCATGCTTCCTGCATTGGTTTTCAATCTTTTCTTAGTTTTGTAATATATGCATTTAAAGGTGTAATTTTCTATAAGCATCTCTTCAGCTGTATCCTACTGTTTTTTACACGTCATGTTTTCACTCTCATTTGGTACAATGTATTTCCAATTTTACTGTCATGTCTTCTTTTCCCTGGAGATTATATAGCAGTTTATTTCTTAGTTTCCAACAATTAAAAAAATTTTGAGTATCATCATTGATTTATGACATCCTTGAATTTGATCAGAGAACATATTCATCCACTCTGTGAGGAATCAGAGATTACTCCCAAGGGAAGACTGACTTCGAGCTCTAGGTTCAAATTCTTAGGACCCTTACCTGCAATTTGGCCAGAAATTTTCTACCACTTTGGTTGACTTCCTTTGCAAATCAGGTTCCCTGGCAACAGGTTTTGATATGAAGCTTTTGTAATGTTAGTTTTGTCATTATGAGATGTCATGAGAACACAAATATCCTATAATAGCAAATGTGTGTATGTGTTCATATATTTATTATATAGAATAACATATTTTATATAATTATATAATACATAATACGGAGCTCTGGTGGCCCAGCGGTTAAGTGTTTGGCTGCTAACTAAAAGGTCAGCAGTTTGAATTCATCAGCCACTGCTTGGAAACCCTGTGTGGCAGTTCTACTCTGTTCTACAGGGTCGCTGTGAGTCGGAATCGACTCAATGGCAATGGGTTTGGTTTTGGTTTTATAGAATGTATTATTGTATTTAATATATTAATATATAACATATACTATAACACGTATGTTGTTGGGAGCCAATGAGATGGTTTTGACTCATAGCAATCCTATGTACAACAGAACAAAACACTGCCTGGTCCTGCACCATTCTCACAGTCATCGTTATTCTTGCACCCATTGTTGCAGCCACTGTGTCAATCTATTTCATTGATGGTCTTCCTCTTTTTCACTAGCCCTCTGCTTTACCAAACATGATGTCTTTCTCCAGGGACTGATCTCTCCTGATAACATGTCCAAAGTATGTGAAACATGGTCTTGCCATCCTTGTTTCTAAGGAGCATTCTGATTGTACTTCTTCCAAGACAGATTTGTTCCTTCTTTTTGGCAGTCCATGATATATTCAATACTCTTCACCAACACCACAATTCAAAGGTGTCAATACTTTTTTGGTCTTCCTTATCCATTGTCCAGCTTTCCCACGCACATGAGGCGATAGAAAACACCATGGCTTGTGTCAGGTGCACCTTGGTCTTCATGGGGACATCTTTGCTTTTCAACACTTTAAAGAAGTCTTTTGCAGCAGATTTGTCCAATGCAATGCATCTTTTGATTTCTCGACTACTACTTCCATGGGTATTGATTATGGGTTCCAGTAAAATGAAATCCTTGACAACTTCAATCTTTTCTCTGTTTATCATGATGTTGCTTATTGGTCCAGTTGTGAGGATTTTTGTTTTCTTTATGTTGAAGAATAATCCAGACTGAAGGCTGTGGTCTTTGATATTCGTCAGTAAGTCCTTCAAGTCATCTTCACTTTCAGCAAGCAAGATTGTGTCATCTGCATAACGCAAGTTGTTAATGAGTCTTCCTTCAATCCTGATGCTGCATTCTTTTTCACATAGTCCAGCTTCTTGGATTATTTGCTCAGCATACAGATTGAACAGGTATGGTGAAAGGATACAACTGTGACGCACACCTTTCCTGACTTTAAAACTCGTAGTATCTTCTTGTTCTGTTGGAATCACTGCCTCTTGATCTATGTACAGTTTTCTCATGAGTGCAATTAAGTGTTCTGGAATTCCCATTCTTCACAATGTTATCTGTAATTTGTTATGATCCACACAATTGAATGCCTTTACATAGTCAATAAAACACAGGTAAACATCTTTCTGGCATTCTCTACTTTCAGCCAGGATCCTTCTGACATCAGCAATGATATTCCTGGTTCTGAGTCCTCTTTTGAATCCAGCTTGAATTTCTGTCAGTTCCCTGTCAATGTACTGCTGGAGCTTCTTTTGAATGATCTTTAGCAAAATTTACTTGTGTGTGGCATTAATATTATTCGATAATTTCCTCAACTGGTTGAATCACGTTTCTTGGGAATAGATATAAACATGGATCTCTTCTAGTTGGTTGGCCAGTTAGCTGTCTTCCAAATTTCTTGGCAGAGGTGAGTGAACACTTCCAGTGCTGCATCCATTTGTTGAAACATCTCAATTGGTATTCCGTTGTTTTTCACCAATGCCTTCAGCACAGCTTGTACCTCTTCCTTCAGTACCGTTGGTTCTTGGTCATATGCTAACTCCTGAAATGGTTGAATGTCGACCAATTCTTTTTGGTATCGTGACTCCACGTATTCCTTCCAATTTTTTTTTTTTGATGCTTCCTGCATCATTTAATGTTTTCCCTGTAGAATTCTTCAATATTGCAACTCAAGGCTTGAATTTTTTCTTCAGTTAGTTCACCTTGAGAAATTCCGAGTGTGTTCTTCTCTTCTGATTTTCTATCTCCAGCTCTTTGCACATGTCATTATAATGCTTTACTTTGTCTTCTCCAGCCATCCTTTGAAATCTTCTGTTCAGCTCTTTTACTTCATCATTTCTTCCTTTTGCTTCAGCTACTCAACATTCAAGAGCAAGTTTCAGACTCTCTTCTGCCATCCATTTTGGTCTTTTCTTTCTTTCCTGTCTTTTTAATGACCTCTTGCTTTCTTCATGGATGATGTCCTTGATGTCATTCCACAAATTGTCTGTTCTTTGGTCATTTGCATTCAGTTCATCAAATCTATTCTTGAGATGGTCTCTAAATTCAGGTGGGATAGACTCAGGGGCATGCTTTCACTCTCGCAGACTCTTCCTAAATTTCTTCAGTTTCAACTTGAACTTGCATATGAGCAATTGATGGTCTGTTCCACAGTCAGCTGCTGGCCTTGTTCTGACCGATGATATTGAGCTTTTCCATTGTCTCTTTCCACAGATTTGATTCCTGTGTATTCCATCTGGCGAGGTCCATGTGTATAGTTGCTGTTTATGTTCATGAAAAAAGGTATTTGCAATGAAGAAGTTGTTGGTCTTCCAAAATTCTATCATGCGATCTCCAGCATCATTTTTATCACCAAGGCCATATTTTCCAGCTGCTGATCTTTTTTGTTTCCAACTTTCACGTTGCAATCACCAGTAATTATCGATGCATCCTGATTGCATGCTTGATCAATTCTAGACTACAGAAGCTGGTAAAAATCTTCAGTTTCTTCATCCTTGGCCTTAGTGGTTGGTGCATAAATTTGAATAATAGGCGTATTAACTGGTTTTCATTGTAGGCATATGGATATTATCCTGTCACTTACAGAGATGTACTTTAGGATATGTTCTTTTTGATGATGAATGCAATGCCATTCCTCTTCAAGTTGTCATTCCCAGCAGAGTAGATCATATGATTGTCTGATTCAAAATGGCCAATACCAGTACATTTCAGTTCACTTATGCCTAGGATATTGATGTTTATGCATTTCATTTCTTTTTTGATGATTTCTAATTTTTCTGTATTCACGCTTTGTACATTCCACACATATGCACATATATACCTTTGATAATATATGCTAATTGTGCTCTCATGGAAGCTTATGGTAACAAAAGTTAAGTGACAAAAGCAATAAGTGGGGACTAAAAATTCAATTTTATAAAATACAGGCTAGTGAAAAACAATATTTTTCAGTCAAGCTGCGTTTTCACAGCATTGTACCATTATTCATTGTACATTACTCATTGAGGACTGAAATAAACCAATCCCAGATGATCGCAAGGCTATCATTCTTGCCCTACCCTTCCCCTAATGAAAGATAATAATGTTAACCCATCTGTCATGGATTGAATTGTGTCCCCCCAAAATATCTGTCAAATTGGCTGGACCATGATTCCCAGTATAGTGTGATTATCCACCATTTTGTCATCTGATGTGATTTTCCCATCTGTTATAAATCCTGTCTCTATGATGTTAATGAGATGGGATTAGCAGCAGTTATGTTAATGAGGCAGGACTCAATCTACAAGATTAGATTTTGTCTTGAGCCAACCTCTTTGGACATATAAAAGAGAGAAGCGAAAACAGAGAGGGGGGACCTCATACCACCAAGAAAGAAGCACTGGGAGCATAGCGTGTCCTTTGGACCCAGGATCCCTGCGCTGAGAAGCTCCTTGACTGGGGAAGATTGATGACAAAAATCTTCCCCAGAGCTGACATAGAGAGAAAGCCTTCCCCTGGAGCTGGCAGAGCTCTGAATTGGGACATCTAGCCTCCTAGACTATGAAAGAATGAATTTCTCTTTGTTAAAGCCATCCACTTGTGGTATTTCTGTTATAAAGCAGCACTAGATAACTAAGACACTACGTTTGTTTCCAAATTGCAACTGGTCAGTTGATGGAAGCCAAACATCAACCTTGTCTTTTCCAAATTCATAATTTTTTAGCATATGTTTTACACACAGACACAGACATAGACACAGACACAGACACAGACACACACATACACACACACACACACACACAGTCCCTGGGTGGTACAGTTAATTACTCAACTTCTAGCTGAAGGGTTTGTAGTCTAAACCTACCCTCAGGCTGCATGGAAGATAAGCCTGGGGATCTGCTTCTGAAAGGTCACAGCCTTAAAAACCCTATAGTTCTGCTCTGTACATGTGAGGTCACCACGAGTTGGACTTGGCTGAGTGGGGAACTAGAACAACTATATATGTGTGTGTTCGTGTGTATATATTTATATATGTGTGTATGTGGGAAACCCTGGTGGCATAGTGGTTGAGAGCTACGGCTGCTAACCAAAAAAGTTGGCAGTTTGAATCCACCAGGCTCTCCTTGGAAACTGTATAGGGCAGGTCTACTCTGTTCTATAGGGTCGATATGAGTTGGAATTTTTAAAAAATGTATGTGTGTGTGTGCATATGTGTGTACTGTATTTTTATGCAAATAACATGTGCATTCTGTTTGTTTGCCAATTGCACCCTCCCCCCATGAGGTATTTTCATAAGTGTGCTATGTTAATTTTTTTTTTTTTTTACAGCAACACATTAAAAAAAAGTGGCATACTGGTGTTTACAAAAATACCTTGCTGGGGGAGGGTGTGGTTGGCAAACAAATGTAGAAGGTGCACATTATTTAAGTAAAAAAACTGTGTGTTTGTGTGTGTGTGTGTGTGTGTGTATGAGTCTGAATTGACTTGACAGCAGTGGGTTTGTTTTTTATTATTATTATTTTTTGGTATATATGGTGATCTCATGTGTTAGAGTAGAACTGCTCTATAGATTTTCTTGGTTGTAATCTAAATGGAACTAGATTGCCAGACATTTCTTCCAGGGCACCACTGGGTGGGTTCAAATAGCCAACATTTCAGTTAGCAGCCAAGCACTTAACTGTTTGTACCACCCAGGATCTCCATTAGTTGGAACCGACTCAAGGGCAATGCGTAGGGGTACATATATATACACATATACATATATATACATATATACATATATATATATATATATACACACACATATATGGATTTTGACCCATAGCAACCCTAAAGGAGTGTCTGGTGGATTTGAACTGCCAACTTTTTGGTTTGCAGCTAAACACTTAACCATTGCACCACTAGGGCCCCTGTATATATGTGTGTGTGTGTGTGTATATATATATATATATATATATATATATGTCACCTTGATGACTAAGGTGTGCCTGACCCAAGCCATGGTATTTGCAGTCACCTTATACACATGCAAAAGCTGGACAATGAATAAGGAAGACCAAAGAAGAACTGCTGCCTTTGAATCATGGTGTTGGTGAAGAATATCGAATATACCATGGACTATCTGAAGAATGAACAAATCTGTCTTGGAAGAAGTACAGCCAGAATGCTTATTAGAAGCAAGGATACAAGACTTCATCTCACGTATTTTGGGCATGTTATCAGGAGGGACCAGGCCCTGGATAAGGACATCGTGCTTGGTAAAATAGAGGGTCATCCAAAAAAAGGAAGACCTTCAAGGAGATAGATTGACACAGTAGCTACAGCAATGGACTCAAACATAGCAATGACTCTGGGGATGGTGCAGGACTAGGCAGTGTTTCCTTCTGTTGTACATAGGGTTGCCATGAGTCAGAACTGACTTGACAGCACCTATCAACAACATATAAATATATATATGTAGAGAGAGAGAGAGGGAGAAACTTGAAAAGCAATGTGCCAAACTCTCAATAGTGCGTATCTCCACGTGGTTGGATGACAATTGTTTTTTTGTTTTTTTTTAAATTATGTGTTCTCTAACATGTTTTAATAGGCATATATTACTTTTGAAGTTAAGTAAACTAAATCCAAGGATTACTGTATTTGCAGGTTTTTAGTTATGGAGCACAGCATCCTCTCTAGATAATTTAAGCAGAAAAGCATTTATTACAGGGTATTTAGCGTCTTTGAAGGGTTCAGTGGTAGGATTATCACCTTCCATGTGGAAGATCCAGCTTCAATTCCTGGGGATGAACCTTGTGTACAGCTACCACCTCTCTATCAGTGGAGGCTTGTGTGTTGCTATGATGCTAAACAGGTTTCAGGGGAGCTTTCAGACTAAGATGGGCTAGGAAGAAAGGCAAGGTGATCTACTTCCAAAAAATCAGCCAATAAAAACCCTAGGGTTCACAACAGTCCAATCACAACCGATCATAGGCGTGATGGTTAAGGCTGCCTGTCAAATTGGCTGGGCCAAAATCCTCAGTAGTTTGACAGTTGTTGATGTAGTTTAACTTTTTAATGATGTAATCACCCCCGTAATTAGATCTAATATAATATGATCACCTCCATGATGGGATCTGCTGTGAGTAGCCAATCAGCTGAAAGGGAGTTTCCTAGGGGGTGTAGCCTACATCCAATGTAGGTGGGCTTTCTGGCAAGTCTCGCTGGCTTTTACTCCCTCCAGATCCTGGAGCTGGCTCCTGTTCATCTGACCCCTGGTTCTTGGGACTTGAGCTAGCGGCTTACCTGCTATCTTACCTGCCAACCTTGGGATTCATCAGCCTCCATAGTCTATGAGCCAGAGGGCTCCTATCTGACCTTCCAATCTTGGATACAACAGCACCTGCAGCTACATGAGTCAGGAGAAGCCTCCAGCCTGACCCACAGACTGGGGACTTTCCAGCCTCTGCAACCACATGAGCATTTCCTTTATACAAATCTCTCTCTATGTATATTTATAAAAGGCACTGGTTTTGCTTCTTTAGAAAACCCAGCCTAAGACAATAGGGATGGCACAGGACCAGGCAGCATTTTGTTCTGTCGTTGGGCCTGCCTGATGGCAGCTAACAACAGTATCTTAGAAAATGTTTGGAAAGACCTTTGGAGCAGGTTGTACGTTATGTTTCCAGGAGCAATTATGGCCAAGATACAACGAGCAACCCTGCTGGAGACGTCAGAACTAAGAACCAAGTTGCCACTGTCATGTTTAGGAAGCTGTTGCCACCACCTCTCTCAGTAAATGAATGATCCATTCCTGCCTCTTAACTTGGTTTCAAATCAATGTCTCACGTGGGTGTACCAGAGTAGTAGAAGTTCAGTTTAAGTTGATGGCTATTGTTGTTGATTCTACATTATTGTCCCTTGAATCCAACACATTTTTGTCAATTGCTTTAGGAACAACATAAAAAGCCAGTACAGATTCTTTCACTTGCCTTTAAGAATTATCCTAGGTTATGCAACTCCCTTCCGATTTCAGACCTTGCTTTTTGTTGTTGCCCATCATCGCTGGTGTAAGTGGTTTCATACATTGACCCTCCAACTATGCCCAGCCCTGTTTGAAATGGTGACGTCATTTTAAACTACTTTGTGCCACAGTTCCATGAGCCCAAAACCTGGGCACATTTCCTCCAGCTCCTGTGACCTACCCTGGGCTTTACAATGCTCCTACTAACTCTCCTACCATACCCCCTGCACCTCTGGTAGGGGGAGAGGGAGACACTGTACAGATTTGTTAATAAGAGAGAGTGCTCCAGTAAAGGAAGTCTCCCAAACCATGTAGACGGTATCCTCTGATTTGTACAACGTGGTGGTGCTGAAATAGGACTGCTAGGACAGAAAAAAAGACCTGGAGAGGAAGCCAATGGATACAAAAGACAGAAGAAGAAGCAATGAAGCCAGAGACAATTTACCAAGACCCACATGGTAGCTTTTAGACTTTCAAGACCCCTAACACATCCCACTTGCAAGGCAGCAAAATAAAAGGCATGATGATAGGTTTCTCTATGCTTACATCCCATTGGTTGTTTCTATGCATATCTGGGTGTGGGAGGAGGATGATAGTTGGACACCTGTGTTTTCAGCGTTGTATCTGGAAGAGCCTTGTTTCTTTTGATCATTTTCTATTTCATGTACTATGTTTAGCACTTTCACATTTCTGCTTATGCCTACCAGCTTTTGAAGATCTAAGCACACAAATTTCTGTAAAGGTCAAAGAAATCTCACCTAGTGTCTCCAATTTGTGAGTGATTTTCTTCGTTTGATTATAAGGATTTTGCTTTTTAAAGTAAGAAGTCTTTGATTTCCTAACTTTAAAACTCCTTTCAAATATATTTTTCATGTGTGCGTATATATTTATTTCAGACTTGGTAACTTTGAGTGTTTTGTGCTTATGGATTCTGATACATACATTCATGGGTGTCTGCCTGTGTATATATATATATACACATGTATATTATGCACTGCTATTATGAACCCAGTTTTTTACTGTTTTTTTTTTTATGAACTAGTATTTTTGCAACATGAATGCACAAATGACAAAATTAGCAAGTATCTTGAGCAGTGGATCTCAATCGGGAGTGATTTTGCTCTCCAGGGAATGTTTGACAATGCCTAGAGACATTTTTGATTGTCACAAATGGGAGGGGAGGTGTGCTATTGGCCATCTAGAGAATAGTGGCCAGACATACTGCTAAATATCCTGCAACACACAGGACAGCCCTCTACCACCGAGCTATTCAGCCCAAAATGTCACTGGTGTTGAGGTTGAGAGACTTTGATCTACAGGAAAAAGGTAGACAGATTATTAATTGAAGAAATGTTTCTTGGACAACTATAATATGTAAGACACTATTTTAGCCACAGTTTAAATATAAACATAATTCAAACATATAGTACACTCTCAATTTATTTACAGTATGGGAGGTAAGTGTGCCAGGCAGGGTCCCAACAGGAAATATTTGATGTACACCAAGTAAGAGGAATTGAAGAACAATTTACAAAGGAATGGATACAGGAGAAGCATAAGGGATAATGAGGTTACCTGGTCTGGTAGTAGCTGAGGTGTTGCCATCTCTAGGTCCTAAGTGAATGAGGTATGTAGTGGATACTGGAATGTGGAAGGAGATAGAGTCTCATAGTGTCAGCCACCTTGAGAGGAGTGACCTTCAGGTGAGAGACATAGCCACCTTGAGGTGACTTCTCAGGGAAAGAACTGTTGCTTCGTTAGCTGCTGTCCAGTTGGCCCCCAACTTACGGCAACCCCATTCACAATGCCTGCACCATCCCCACGATCAGCTGTGGATCAGACTATTGTGATCCATAGGTTTTACATCGGATGATTTTTAGAAATAGAACACCAGGACATTCTTCCTAGTCTGTCTTGGTCTGAAGCTCCACTGTAACCTGTTTAGCATCACCGCAACACAAAAACCTCCACTGTCACATGGGTGGTGGCTGCCCGTGAGGTGCATTGGCTGAGAGTCGAACCTAGGTCTCCTGCATGAAGGAGAGAATTCTACATGGAACCACCACTGAACTGGGGAAATAAATACATGAACTTCCCCCCCATCTCCTAGAAAACCTCCTCATGGGTCAAACCCAACAGAAGCCGGAGAGCATGGGAGTCTGTTGGTGTTCTGCATCCAGGTCAGCTTCCTACTGCGGAAAGCAGGACAGAGGAGAATGCAGAGTGATGGGGGTGAGGAGAAGTGGAGGCACCCTGAAGGTATCTGGAGAAGGAGTTACCTTACGAAATAACTCTCATTTAAGGCAGAAATTAACGAGGGCCATAAGGCAAGTCCAAATCAAGGGCTCTTGACTTTCAGAGGAGTGAGAGAGCCTTTCTAGCTTGGATGAGACCAGGGAAGGCTTGGTGTAGATGTGGGATGTTGCCTTGAGGAATGAATAGAGAAACCTACAAATCACCCTCTTCCCACTTTGGAAGGTCACCTTTTTCTCATATGTGCAGGGAGAGGGGAGGGCTCAGTGTGCCGGCCTTCCCAGCCTCACCATCCAGTTCTCTTTCCCACCATTCCCAGCTCTAGCTCTGGCCTCTGAACATTTTGCAACTGGTCACTGGAACCCTCGGGAAGCAGCTCCTCTCAGGAGTGCTTGTTCCTCCACATGACTTGGGCAGGTCCTACTTCCTTTTATTAGCCTGTTCCTTTCATCTTCATAACAGCACTGTTTTATATGTATCGGCTGTTATTGTGGGATTGTAGTAACCAAAAGAAATTATAATACGGGAGTTCAAATATCTAAAACTCTACACCTAATATAACTTTCACTGCAGTCCAAGGGAAAAACACTGACAGTGTTTAATAGGCTTCCCCAGTTCTTAGCCATGTGCTTCCGATTTGGGGTCCACTCCTTATTGTGAAAGCCTCTCCTTCCTCTGCCTTCCTTCCTACAACTCTTTGCTCATATTTCAGAAAGCCTTCCTGCCTTCCTACAGGGACTGATATCAACCCAGTAACTACCTCCCTCTCTGCCAGCAGAACATTTACCAGCTCCCAGTCATCCTGCTTCAAATTATATCCCGGTGGAATCAGGGGGAAATCAGTGGTGCCTTTGGCACCCCAAGTCCCACAGAGCTGTCCAGGGTTGGGTGGACAGTCCTAGTCCAGTTCCCTTAAGGTCTTCACATTCAAGTGAGTTGCAGACTATCTTCCTTCTTTTTCTCATTGCTCACTGCAGTTCTTTTACACACATACGCACACACGTACACCCCGCCACACCACACAAACATACACACACACACATACATCTACTGAGGACAAATATTAATTATCAGAGACATTACAGTCTAAACCCTTAAGGTGTAAGAGAAATATTTTTCTAATGTCCCCAGAGTTTTCAAAACCTCTTCTGTACATGTAATTAACACCTTCTATAATTTACCATCAAACAGTGTCTGTGCTCCACCCCTTTCAAACTGCGACCCCTATGGCCTGTTGGCAATAAGAAATGGGCCCATTTTCCAGTTTTGTGCCTCTTAAGATCTGCTTTCATAACTACACAAAAACCTAACAGAAGCTTTGTAATTATTTCTTGAAAGAGTTGGATTAAATTTTTAGCCAAGGGCCATTCTCTTCCCCAGCCCCTGAAGGGAGAGGAAAAGGATAGTTTGTTTGTTTTTTTTCCTAGTAACATAAGATTTTAAATTGAGAGCTACGAGTTAAAGTGGGAGGACTGGTATTCCAGGTGGAGAGAACAAGGTGAACATAAGTACAGAAGTTTGAAATAATGAACATAACCTATAGACTAAATTAGGGTTGTTTAAAAACATGAAAGCAATTAATTGTGTGTGTGAATATATATATATATACGTACGACGGCAACGGGTTTTTGGGTTTTGTATGTATATATATACACATAGCTCATTGCTGTTAATTACAACTCATATCAACCCTATGGGTCAGAGTAGAACTGCCCCATAGGATTTCCAGGGCTGTAATCTTTACGGAAGCAGACTACCACATCTTTCTCTTGCAGGATCCTTGGTGGAGCAGTGGTTAAGTGATACGGCTGCTAAACAGATGTTTGGCAGTTTGAATCCATGAATTGCTCCTTGGAAACCCTATGGGGCAGTTCTACTCTGTCCTATAGGGCTGCTATGAGTCAGAATTGACTGGACGTCAGTAGGTTTGGCTTTTTGATTATATATATAATATAGGATTATATACATATAAGTCAGAATATAACCGCCCCATAGGGTTTCTAAGGCTGTAAATCTTTATGGAAGCAGACTGCCACATCTTTCTTCCATGGAGTGGCTTGTGGGTTCAAACCCCTGACCTTTCAGTTAGCAGCTGAGCACTTTAACCACTGCACCACCAGGGCTTTATATATATATATATATATATATAAACAAACAGAACAAACCCATTGCCTTCTAGTCAATTTCGACTCATAGTGACCCTACAGAACAGAGTAAAACTGCCCCATAGAGTTTCTAAGGAGTGCCTGGTGGATTCAAACTGCACACCTTTTGGTTAGCAGCTGTAGCTCTCAGCTCTCGACCACTATGCCACCAGGGTTCCCACGTATATGTGTTAAAAAAAAAAACCTAACCCAGTGCCGTCGAGTCGATTTCGACTCATAGCGACCTATAGGACAGAGTAGAGCTGCCCCATAGAGTTTCCAAGAAGCACTTGGTGGATTCAAACTGCCGACCCCTTTGGTAGCAGCTATAGCACTTAACCACTATGCCACCAGGGTTTTATAGCTATATATCACCTATGCCAAATTATAGGTGGTGTTTAATCATTTTCTTCAAAGATGTTTGGTATTTTAAAAAGTTATATGTAGCTGATTTAGCAAAGGACATCAATTTACTGGACTAGAAATAAAAATCATTTTGTTTTCCAATCTCTGCTATTACTTGTGTTGCATTCAACTTCCCCCACCCACACTCAATAGTGGATTCTCTTCATGAAATTGCAGCTGAAATATATAACCCTTCAGTCCCTTTTGGTTATTGTTGTTTTTAGTTGCCGTCAAATGGGCACTACCTCATGGCGCCCTTACGTATGACAGAAGGAGACATTACCTGGTCCTATGCCATCTTCCTGATCATTGGTACATCTGAGTCCCTTGTTGTGGCTATCGCGCCAATCCATCTGTTTTAGTAATCTAGTGCTGCTATAACGGAAAGACCACAAATGGATGGTTTTAACAAAAAGAAGTTTATTTCCTCACAGTAAAGTAGGCTGAAAGTCCAAAGTCAGGGCATCTGCTCCAGGGGAAGTCTTTCTCTCTCTGTCGGTCTTCTCATCAATCTTTCCCTGGACTAGAAGTTTCTCCGCGCAGGAACCCCAGGTCCAAAGGATGTGCTCTGCTCCTGGCACTGCTTTCTTGGTGGTATGAGGTCCCCTATCTCTCTGCTTGCTTTTCACTTTTATATCTGAAAACAGATTGCCTGGAAACACAGTTCAATCCCATAGAGTGAGTCCTGCCTCACTAACACAACTTCTACCCATCCCCCCTCATTAACATCATAGAGGCAGAATTTACAACATATAGGAAAATCACACAACACTGGGGATCATGGTCCAGCCAAATTGATACACACATTTTTTGGGGAGGGGAACATAATTCAGTCCATGATACCATCTCACTCAGGGTTTCCCTCATTTTCATTGACCTTCTAAGTCACTGAAAATGATGTTCTTTTCTAATGATTAGTCTTTTCTAATGATGTGCTGAAGTCTTGCCATCTTTGCTTCCAAGGAGTGTTCTGGCTGTATTTCTTCTGAGACTGATTTGTTTGTTCTTCCAGAAGTCCAATATTCTTGGTCAACACTACAGTTGGAGTGTATCAATTTTGGTCATTAGATCAGTCTTACTCCCTTTCTGTTATACTCAGTGCAGCTCATTTTAAGTTGTTTATTTCATATTCATTTCAAAGTCCTCCTTACCCCCTCCCCAGCTACTTCCCACCACTACAAGGGTTAGACTTGCGGCTTCTGAGTTGGAATATGGAGGGTGGAACATACCACAGTGATGTTGGGAACATACGACAGTGAAGAGGCAGAGGTGGTGGCAGGTACCTCCTTACTAGCTGCCCAGTGGTAAAGTGACTTCTCTCTGTTGGCTGCTGTTTCTTCTTCTCTAGCATTGAGTAACCAGTAACCGTTGATTCTCCCTGTGCATCAAGTGTCCAAGAGAATGCTAATTACTTCAGGGAGAGTGTTTGTGGATGAAGGAGTGCTGGTTGTGGTTAATTAAGCCTTAGGCTGCTACCCAAAGGTTGGCAGTTTTAATCCACCAGCCGCTCCACAGGAGAAAGATATGGCAGTCAGCTTCTATAAAGATTTACAGCCTTGGAACCCTATGGCGCAGTTCTACTCTGTCCTATATGGTTGCTACGAGTCGGAACCAACTTGAGAGCAATGGGTTTTGGGATTTTGTTTGCTGATGTTTCAGAGGGCCACAGGAGGCGCTGCCTTGTGCGCCTTACCTGGATTGGTCTCTTAGCTGCAATGTCTTCCTCTTCCCCCTCCTCCCAGTACCCACTACAGGCTGTTCACTCATTATGTCTTGCTCTGGGTCCCCCACATCAAGCTGGCAGCCTACAAGCTGAAGTAGCTTTAAGATGTCCAGAGGTATTACCCTTGTATGGTCCATACTTCTCAGGAAACTTGTACGTCTTTATCACACAAAATGGTGCTGATTCTGTCTCCCCCACTGGCATTCCTATCTCAGCCACGCCTTCTCTCTTCTCCCCACTTTGACACCCCTAGCAGTAGCCATCCTGCCAATCCATTAGTTAGTTTGTCAGCTTTCAGACATAATCTCTAGTCCTCATCTTAGTGGAGGGGGAGGAGGTTTAGGAACCCCCCACTTTATGTTGACTCCATCCCTTAGTTTTGGGGAGAAAAGAGAGGAGCTGTTTTCATGAGCATGACACTCCCCTGCAATGCCACCTCCTCTCTCCTTTCTTTTATGTTGAAGTTGTGTGTGGGGAGTGGGCAGGGATTGCTAGCTTTGCCCAGTGGTGTCATTCTACAAGCCCTGAAGGAAGGGGACTGACTACAATAGCTGGTGATCCTTTCAAGTGCGAGTGTAAGCTACTTAGCAACTTTCAGTTTCAGACCTAAGTAGCCCAGTCCAATACTTGGTGACTAATGGCTCATAGGTGGCAGAAATGGCTAAGCAATCGATTGCTAACCAAAAGGTCGGAGGTTTGAGTTTACCCAGAGGAGCATCAGAAGAAAGGCTTGGCCTTTTCAAAAAATCAACCACTGAAAACCCTGTAGAGCACAGTCCTACTCTGACACACATGGGGTCGCCATGAGTTGAAGTCAAGAGCAACCGGAAAAAAAAAATTGTTACTATTGTGGCCATTCTGTAAAACAGGATGGATGCCTCCCAAAATTTGGTTTAGATGTCAAGACTGATGATGCCTCACATTCCCCAAGAGGGTATGAAGCTATCTGTAACTCACATAATTGAGATCTTTGGAGAGAGCAGGGCAGGCCTCTCAAGCAGGTCCAAAGTGATTTGAGAGTCCAAGGAAAGGAGACTGGCCTGAGTTTTCATTGTGGTTAGGGGATGGGGCTAGGACAAGAGCTCCCATGCATAGGCAGGAGCTTGCGTGGCTTGACTCTCCTGCTGACAATAAGGACAGAGCTCCTAGGCTCTTTTATGTCTTCCCAGTTGTGGGGCACAAGGGGAAGTGGGTGGGGTGAGGCTTAAAAACTGTCAGCTGTCAAACATCAAAAATGGGGTCGAACGTTTTATTATAATAATATAAAACAAAAACTAAACCAAGCCTGTTGCCATGAAGTTGATTCTGACTCATGGCAGCTCTATGTGTTACAGAGTAGAGCTGTTCCATAGGATTTTCTTGGCTATAATCTTTACAGAAACAGATTGCCAGGTCTTTTTTCTGCAGAGCCACTGGGTGGGTTTGAACTGCCAACCTTTAGTTTAGCAGCTGATCACAAACTTCTTGTGGTATATGGGGACCACAGTAACATAGACATCAGAGGAGACAGAGATGTGCTGTTCTTTGGAATGCTGGGCCCACTCCTCCAAGAAGCAGAAGCCAAGATGGGATTAGATGTTCAAGGTTTTTTAGGAGAAATGTCTGTAAGTGAGAAAATAGCAAGAGTGCCAGGCAAGTTGGGAGAGCTGTCCAACTGTCATGCAAGTCTGACCTTGAGTGAAGGAGAGAGGAAGAGGAGATTGTATGGAAACATTCTCGACTACCTTGTAGTCTACAGAAGGTTCTGTAAGCTTCAGGATGTCCTTGAGCCAAAGTTGGTATCAGAAGAGTCCCCTGTCTTGGAGGAATGGGTCTCCCTTTGTTCCCTCCTATACTCCATCATGAGCTGGGGCAGCCCATGACAGTCCCGGCCTCAATATGAACAGGACAATGGGCGCCTGGTCAACTATTCTTCCTGTAGTTGGAGAACCATGAGGTCCATTGTCATGGCCACCACAAACCTATTCCAGCCATTCTTCCATTGCTAAAAATATTTTGCAGTTCCGTTCTAGCAAAACTTCTTCATAGGATAGTCTAGAAGCAATGAAAGGGCAATGAAAATTCCATAGGTTTTAAAATGATTCCTTACTCTTGACCAAGAATGGCGTCCTCTGGCTTGACAACCTTTCTTAGGACTTTGGCTCTGTTTGGCTTTGGCTATTAAAAAAAAATAAAGTCTGCACTTAAATGTTCAAAATTGCCATCATTAGTGGCATTCAATGGAGTGTCCCAAAGAACCTGAAGGCAATTCCTGAGAGCTACTGTGGATGTAATTTAAACAATGGTAACATCATAGCAATAAATTTACGGTTTACCAAGATGATCTCATTGAGGCAGACTGTTGTCATTGGATATAAAACCAAAAAGGAAACCTGTTGCCGTTGAATTCATTCCAACTCATGGTGACCCCATGTGCTACAGAATAGAACTGAGTTCCACGGAGTTTTCTTGGCTGTAAGCTTTATGGCAGCAGATCCCCAGGCCTTTCTTCCATGGTGCTACTGGGCAGGTTCAAACTGCCAACTTTGGTTAGTAGAGAAGTGCAAACCATTTGTGCCATCCATTGGGCATGGGGTTGCATTAGTTTCTTAGGTCCACAGTGACAAATTGCCACAAACTTGGGCTGCTTAAAACAACAGGAACTTACTCTCTCACAGCTCTGGAGTCTACAAGTCTGAAATCATGATGTCAGCAGGGCCATGCTCTCTGGGAAGTTTCTTAGGGAGGATCTTTCCTTTCCTTCTTCCAGCCTCTGATAGTTGCTGGCAATCCCCGGAGTTACGTGAATTGTAGCTGCAACACTCCAACTTCTGCTTCTATCTGCACGTGAGGTTTTTCCCTCTGGGTGTCTCTTGTTCAGTTTATATGGACATCAACCATATTGGATTTAGGGCCCACCCTGTTCCGGTATGACCTTATCTCAACTTTATTAATTACGTCTGCAAATAAGGTCACATTCCAAAGTTCTGGGAACGACATGGATGTATGGGGGGCACTAGTCAACCGGTGTGAGGGGTAATGTTAATAAATTACGAAACCTCCATTTTAGATCTTCATTTCCTCTATGTATGTGCACAGCACAGGTGTGTGTGAGGAGTGTTCACTGCAAAGCTGACCGACAGGACCCTTCCCAGGATCTGTACCAAATTTTGTATTTGTACTTTGATATTCTCTTTATCAGACAGCTTCCCAAATTTTATAACCTCAGACCCCACAAAACCTTGGTCCACATTAGGGATGTATTTTGTGTGTGCCCATCCTGGTGTGTTTGTGTTTCTATGGCTTCCCTTCTGCCATCCTCAAATGTGGTTCTCCATCTGAGGTAATGCTCTACTCCTGTGTTTATAAGAACAACAGTCCTTGAATTGTTGAATAAAAGAAGTTAAAAGTTACATCTGGAGGGGCGGAGCCAAGATGGCGGACTAGGCAGACGCTACCTTGGATCCCTCTTACAACAAAGACACGGAAAAACAAGTGAATCGATCACATACATAACAATCTACGAACCCTGAACAACAAACAGATTTAGAGATGGAGAACGAACTAATACGGGGAAGCAGCGATTGTTTCCAGAGCCTGGAGCCAGCGTACCAGTCAGGTACGGCACAAGCACAGAGAGCGGCTCCACCCCCCTGAACTAACCCCGGGAGGGGGACCAGCCGGTTCCACGGGCGGTGGGGGACGCAGCCGGTAGGAGAAGTCCCCGGGAGGCAGTGACTGGTCTTGGAGCAGAAAGAGCAGCGTCCGAGCCGGGGAACCATCCCGCAGGGATTTGGACTGGACGCAGGCGGCTTCATTAACATCTGAATAGCCTGAGCCAGAGGGAGAACTCGGATAGGGATCTGACTGCATTTTTTTTAGCGGATTTTCTGGAAAAACTAGTTTCCCAGTGATGGCTCCGAGACAACAATCCATATCAAACCACTTAAAGAAGCAGACCATGACAGCTTCTCCAACCCCCCAAACAAAAGAATCAAAATCTTTCCCAAATGAAGATACAATCTTGGAATTATCAGATACAGAATATAAAAAACTAATTTACAGAATGCTTAATGATATCACAAATGAAATTAGGATAACTGCAGAAAAAGCCAAGGAACACACTGATAAAACTGTTGAAGAACTCAAAAAGATTATTCAAGAACATACTGGAAAAATTAATAAGTTGCAAGAATCCATAGAGAGACAACATGTAGAAATCCAAAAGATTAACAATAAAATTACAGAATTAGACAACGCACTAGGAAGTCAGAGGAGCAGACTCGAGCAATTAGAATGCAGACTGGGACATCTGGAGGACCAGGGAATCAACACCAACATAGCTGAAAAAAAATCAGATAAAAGAATTAAAAAAAATGAAGAAACCCTAAGAATTATGTGGGACTCTATCAAGAAGGATAACCTGCGGGTGATTGGAGTCCCAGAACAGGGAGGGGGGACAGAAAACACAGAGAAAATAGTTGAAGAACTCCTGACAGAAAACTTCCCTGACATCATGAAAGACAAAAGGATATCTATCCAAGATGCTCATCGAACCCCATTTAAGATTGATCCAAAAAGAAAAACACCAAGACACATTATCATCAAACTCACCAAAACCAAAGATAAACAGAAAATTTTAAAAGCAGCCAGGGAGAAAAGAAAGGTTTCCTTCAAGGGAGAATCAATAAGAATATGTTCTGACTACTCAGCTGAAACCATGCAGGCAAGAAGGGAATGGGACGACATATACAGAGCACTGAAGGAGAAAAACTGCCAGCCAAGGATCATATATCCAGCAAAACTCTCTCTGAAATATGAAGGCGAAATTAAGATATTTACAGACAAACACAAGTTTAGAGAATTTGCAAAAACCAAACCAAAGCTACAAGAAATACTAAAGGATATTGTTTGGTCAGAGAACCAATAATATCAGATATCAGCACAACACAAGGTCACAAAACAGAACGTCCTGATATCAACTCAAATAGGGAAATCACAAAAACAAACAAATTAAGATTAATTAAAAAAAAAATACACATAACAGGGAATCATGGAAGTCAATAGGTAAAAGATCACAATAATCAAAAAGAGGGACTAAATACAGGAGGCATTGAACTGCCATATGGAGAGTGGTACAAGGCGATATAGAACAATACAAGTTAGATTTTTACTTAGAAAAATAGGGGTAAATAATAAGGTAACCACAAAAAGGTAAAACAACTCTATAACTCAAGATAAAAACCAAGAAAAACGTAACGACTCAACTAACATAAAGTCAAGCACTATGAAAATGAGGATCTCACAATTTACTAAGAAAAACGCCTCAGCACAAAAAAGTATGTGGAAAAATGAAATTGTCAACAACACACATAAAAAGGCATCAAAATGACAGCACTGAAAACTTATTTATCTATAATTACCCTGAATGTAAATGGACTAAATGCACCAATAAAGAGACAGAGAGTCACAGACTGGATAAAGAAACACGATCCATCTATATGCTGCCTACAAGAGACACACCTTAGACTTAGAGACACAAACAAACTAAAACTCAAAGGATGGAAAAAAGTATATCAAGCAAACAATAAGCAAAAAAGAAGAGGAGTAGCAATATTAATTTCTGACAAAATAGACTTTAGACTTAAATCCACCACAAAGGATAAAGAAGGACACTATATAATGATAAAAGGGGCAATTGATCAGGAAGACATAACCATATTAAATATTTATGCACCCAATGACAGGGCTGCAAGATACATAAATCAAATTTTAACAGAATTGAAAAGCGAGATAGATACCTCCACAATTATAGTAGGAGACTTCAACACACCACTTTCGGAGAAGGACAGGACATCCAGTAAGAAGCTCAACAGAGACACGGAAGATCTAATTACAACAATCAACCAACTTGACCTCATTGACTTATACAGAACTCTCCACCCAACTGCTGCAAAATATACTTTTTTTTCTAGCGCACATGGAACATTCTCTAGAAGAGACCACATATTAGGTCATAAAACAAACCTTTGCAGAGTCCAAAACATCGAAATATTACAAAGCATCTTCTGAGACCACAAGGCTATAAAACTAGAGATCAATAACAGAAAAACTAGGGAAAAGAAATCAAATACTTGGAAAATGAACAATACCCTCCTGAAAAAAGACTGGGTTATAGAAGACATCAAGGAGGGAATAAGGAAATTCATAGAAAGCGACGAGAATGAAAATACTTCCTATCAAAACCTCTGGGACACAGCAAAAGCAGTGCTCAGAGGCCAATTTATATCAATAAATGCACACATACAAAAAGAAGAAAGAGCCAAAATCAGAGAACTGTCCCGACAACTTGAACAAATAGAAAGTGAGCAACAAAAGAATCCATCAGGCACCAGAAGAAAACAAATAATAAAAATTAGAGCTGAACTAAATGAATTAGAGAACAGAAAAACAATTGAAAGAATTAACAAAGCCAAAAGCTGGTTCTTTGAAAAAATTAACAAAATTGATAAACCATTGGCTAGACTGACTAAAGAAATACAGGAAAGGAAACAAATAACCCGAATAAGAAATGAGAAGGACCACATCACAACAGAACCAAATGAAATTAAAAGAATCATTTCAGATTATTATGAAAAATTGTACTCTAACAAATTTGAAAACCTAGAAGAAATGGATGAATTCCTAGAAAAACACTACCTACCTAAACTAACACATTCAGAAGTAGAACAACTAAATAGACCCATAACAAAAAAAGAGATTGAAACGGTAATCAAAAAACTCCCAACAAAAAAAAGCCCTGGCCCGGACGGCTTCACTGCAGAGTTCTACCAAACTTTCAGAGAAGAGTTAACACCACTACTACTAAAGGTATTCCAAAGCATAGAAAAAGACGGAATACTACCCAACTCATTCTATGAAGCCACCATCTCCCTGATACCAAAACCAGGTAAAGACATTACAAAAAAAGAAAATTATAGACCTATATCCCTCAAGAACATAGATGCAAAAATCCTCAACAAAATTCTAGCCAATAGAATCCAACAACACATCAAAAAAATAATTCACCCTGATCAAGTGGGATTTATACCAGGTATGCAAGGCTGGTTTAATATCAGAAAAACCATTAATGTAATCCACCACATAAATAAAACAAAAGACAAAAACCACATGATCTTATCAATTGATGCAGAAAAGGCATTTGACAAAGTCCAACACCCATTCATGATAAAAACTCTTACCAAAATAGGAATTGAAGGAAAATTCCTCAACATAATAAAGGGCATCTATGCAAAGCCAACAGCCAATATCACTCTAAATGGAGAGAACCTGAAAGCATTTCCCTTGAGAACGGGAACCAGACAAGGATGCCCTTTATCACCGCTCTTATTCAACATCGTGTTGAAAGTCTTAGCGAGGGCAATTAGGCTAGACAAAGAAATAAAAGGTATCCGGATTGGCAAGGAAGAAGTAAAGTTATCACTCTTTGCAGATGACATGATTATATACACAGAAAACCCTAAGGAATCCTCCAGAAAACTACTGAAACTAATAGAAGAGTTTGGCAGAGCCTCAGGTTATAAAATAAACATACAAAAATCACTTGGATTCCTCTACATCAACAAAAAGAATACCGAAGAGGAAATAACCAAATCAATACCATTCACAGTAGCCCCCAAGAAGATAAAATACTTAGGAATAAATCTTACCAAGGATGTAAAAGACCTATACAAAGAAAACTACAAAGCTCTACTACAAGAAATTCAAAAGGACATACTTAAGTGGAAAAACATACCCTGCTCATGGATAGGAAGACTTAACATAGTAAAAATGTCTATTTTACCAAAAGCCATCTATACATTTAACGCACTTCCGATCCAAATTCCAATGTCATATTTTAAGGGGATAGAGAAACAAATCACCAATTTCATATGGAAGGGAAAGAAGCCCCGGATAAGCAAAGCACTACTGAAAAAGAAGAAGAAAGTGGGAGGCCTCACCTTACCTGACTTCAGAACCTATTATACAGCCACAGTAGTCAAAACAGCCTGGTATTGGTACAACAACAGACACATAGACCAATGGAACAGAATTGAGAACCCAGACATAGATCCACCCACGTATGAGCAGCTGATATTTGACAAAGGACCAGTGTCAATTAACTGGGGAAAAGATAGCCTTTTTAACAAATGGTGCTGGCATAACTGGATATCCCTTTGCAAAAAAATGAAACAGGACCCATACCTCACACCATGCACAAAAACTAACTCCAAGTGGATCAAAGACCTAAACATAAAGACTAAAACGATAAAGATCATGGAAGAAAAAATTGGGACAACGTTAGGAGCCCTAATACAAGGTATAAACAGAATACAAAACATTACCAAAAATGATGAAGAGAAACCCGATAACTGGGAGCTCCTAAAAATCAAACACCTATGCTCATCTAGAGATTTCTCCAAAAGAGTAAAAAGACCACCTACAGACTGGGAAAGAATTTTCAGCTATGACATCTCCGACCAGCGCCTGATGTCTAAAATCTACATGATTCTGTCAAAACTCAACCACAAAAAGACAAACAACGCAATCAAGAAGTGGGCAAAGGATATGAACACACATTTCACTAAAGAAGATATTCAGGCAGCCAACAGATACATGAGAAAATGCTCTCGATCATTAGCCATTAGAGAAATGCAAATTAAAACTACGATGAGATTCCATCTCACACCAGCAAGGCTGGCATTAATCCAAAAAACACAAAAGAATAAATGTTGGAGAGGCTGCGGAGAGATTGGAACTCTCATACACTGCTGGTGGGAATGTAAAATGGTACCACCACTTTGGAAATCTATCTGGCGTTATCTTAAACAGTTAGAAATAGAACTACCATACAACCCAGAAATCCCACTCCTAGGAATATACCCTAGAGATACAAGAGCCTTCATACAAACAGATATATGCACACCCATGTTTATTGCAGCTCTGTTTACAATAGCAAAAAGCTGGAAGCAACCAAGGTGTCCATCAACGGATGAATGGGTAAATAAATTGTGGTATATTCACACAATGGAATACTACGCATCGATAAAGAACAGTGACAAATCTCTGAAACATTTCATAACATGGAGGAACCTGGAAGGCATTATGCTGAGCGAAATGAGTCAGAGGCAAAAGGACAAATATTGTATAAGACCACTATTATAAGATCTTGAGAAATAGTAAACCTGAGAAGAACACATACTTTTGTGGTTACGAGGCGGGGAGGGAGGGAGGCTGGGAGAGGGTTTTTTATTGATTAATCAGTAGATAAAAACTGCTTTAGGTGAAAGGAAAGACAACACTCAATACATGGAAGGTCAGCTCAATTGGACTGGACCAAAAGCAAAGAAGTTTCCGGGATAAAATGAATGCTTCAAAGGTCAGCGGAGCAAGGGCGGGGGTCTGGGAAACATGGTTTGCGGGGACTTCTAAGTCAATTGGCAAAATAATTCTATTATGAAATCATTCTGCATCCCACTTTGAAATGTGGCGTCTGGGGTCTTAAATGCTAACAAGCGGCCATCTAAGATGCAGCAATTGGTCTCAACCCACCTGGAGCAAAGGAAAATGAAGAACACCAAGGCCACACGACAACTAAGAGCCCAAGAGACAGAAAGGGCCACATGAACCAGAGGCCTACATCATCCTGAGACCAGAAGAACTAGTTGGTTCCCGGCCACAATCGATGACTGCCCTGACAGGGAGCACAACAGAGGACCCCTGAGGGAGCAGGAGATCAGTGGGATACAGACCCCAAATTCTCATAAAAAGACCAAACTTAATGGTCTGACTGAGACTGGAGGAATCCCGGCGGCCATGCTCCCCAGACCTTCAGTTGACACAGGACAGGAACCATCCCCGAAGACAACTCATCAGAAATGAAAGGGACTGGTCAGCGGGTGGGAGAGAGACGCTGATGAAGAGTGAGCTAATTATAATAGGTGGACACTTGAGATTGTGTTGGCAACTCTTGTCTGGAGGGGGGATGGGAGGATAGAGAGAGAGGGAAGCCGGCAAAATTGTCAAGAAAGGAGAGACTGAAAGCGCTGACTCAAGAGGGGGAGAGCAAGTGGGAGTAGGGAGTGAGATGTATGTAAACTTATATGTGACAAACTGATTGGATTTGTAAACGTTCACTTGAAGCTTAATAAAAGTTATTAAAAAAAAAAAGTTACATCTGGAGAAAAAGCCTGGTTAGAAAAGCCCTGCACCAGAGAGAGAGAGATGGAAGAATTACTTTCTTTCCCTCCCAGAAGCTCAGGCCTGAGCTTCCCACACTATAGACATGCTTTGGAAAGAGGATCTCTTTTTTCACACCACTAGAGGGCATTAGTGTGCAGACAATTGCTGGGTTTGGGCAGGGCACTGAGCTCCAGGGAGTAAGAAGCAAGGTGACTCTCACATTCCTAAAGCCCCAAGTCCCTTTTCCTTTTGCAGAGCATATCTTCCTACAGTCAGGATAGTTCTTCCTGGCTCTGAATCATCCTAGTACCCCTCTGCACCTCCCACCTTCAGTGGGGCCACCCACGTCTCTCCTCTAGATTTTTTGTCTTGATGACTATGATCCCTGTGAAAACAGGTTAAAGGGCCGCCACTGAAGGTTAAAGGGCCCCCACTGAAGGTTAAAGGACCAGAGGGATATATGAGTCCCTGAACTAACCATTAGAAGACTTGGGTTCAGGCCTCAGATCTATCATTGGCTGTGTGAGGAAATCACTGTACCTCTCTGAGCCTGAGTGGCTTATCAGTAAAATGGGAGGGAGAATCCTCTAAGGTTCTATGTGTTTATAAGAAAAAGGAGTGTATCCTGATAGACATTCTCATTTGAAGGTAAAAACCTAGTTATTTCCATCATTCAATAAGAAAGCAATCAAAATGAGTAGTCAAAATGTTTCATTTTAAAATTTTGAAACAGGTCTCATTACTTATAAACTCCTGGTGAATAAAATGGCAAATTAAGAACTACCCACACCTACCCATATTCTACCTCAACACCACCACCTGCGTCAGCTTCATCACTTCACCATGCAAAACCCTGAGATGAGCTAAGAAACTCCCAACGTTGCCAAACCTTATTAAATTATCTTTCTTTAAAAGAGGAAAGACTTCCAAGGAACAGATGAAAAATTGAGCAGGGGAAAAAGGGCTTACCCAATCTCTCTATAAGTTCATACTGTTGTTGTTGTTAGGTGCTGTCAAGTCAGGTTCGGCTCGTAGCGACCCTGTGTCCCACAGAACAAAATGCTGCCAGGTCCTGCGCCATGATCACAATCCTTGTTATGCTTGAGCCCATTGTTGCAGCCACTGTGTCAATCTGTCTCACTGAGGGTCTTCCTCTTTTTCATTGACCTTCTACCTTTTTTTTTTTTTTTCCTACCTTACCAAGCATGATGTCCTTCTCCAGGGACTGATCCCTCCTGATAACATGTCCAAAGTATGTAAGAGGTAGTCTCACCATCCTTGCTTCTAAGGAGCATTCTGGTTGTACTTCTTCCAAGACAAATTTGTTCATTCTTTTGGCAGTCCATGATACATTCAATACTCTTTACCAACACCACAATTCAAAGGCAGCAATTCTTCGGTCTTCCTTATTCATTGTCCATCTTTCGCATGCATATGAGGAGATTGAAAAACCATGGCTTGGGTCAGGAGCACCTTAGTCTTCAAGGTGACATCTTTGCTATTCAACCTCACAGGTATCATTAATTGTTTGTCTGAAGCCTCTTCTACCCTCTCCCATTTTTTGAATTCCCCTACTTCTCAAAAGAGAGCTTCTTCAAACCATTGGGCTGTGACCAGTGAGACCTCAGAGCTGATATTTCTTCGTGGTATAAACTGGAAGGTCTTATAACTTCCAGGAGAGCTTTGGGCTGAGCTGGAGAAAGATTGGAACAGAAAGCTTGAAGTAGCCTGTGAGGAGACAGCCTCTTTGCTTCCCCTCCAAAAACAGTCTGGCAGTCTCCTGACTATACTCAATTCTCCTGTTCCATCCATTTCTCTTTATTTCAATCATCAGCCGCTGTCAAGATCCCTACTCACGGCCACCACAGGTATATCAGAGTAGAACACTGCTCTATAGGGTTTTCAATGACTTAATTTTTTGAAGTACATCACCAGACCTTTCTTCCAAGGTGTCTCTGGTTGGACTCAAACCTCCAACGTTTAGGTTAGCAGCCGAGCGCATGAACCATTTGCTCCACCTATGGACTCCTTAATCAGTTTTATTCTGAATATTCTCATAAAATGTCTGTCACCTTCCATCCTCTTTCCTACTCCCCCCGTCCTATTGGGACTCTTTCTTATGAGTGACACTCAAGGCCCTCTGTGACGTAGTGGAATGATCCCCTGCTACTTCTCTCACCCTGTTCTCTCACACCAGCCCCTATGTTCCTGTAATACCGAGCTATTTGTAGTTACCTAAACCCACAGCATCCTCTTGCTTCCTTGTCTTTACACATGCTTTTCCCTCAGCTTGGAAAGATCTCTCCACACCTCTTGGACTGAGTTATCAACATTCATGCTTTCAGCTCAAGTGTCGGATTCACCAGGAAGTCTTCTCTGAGAAGCCAGGCTGAGTGCCTCTCCTAGATGCTCCCCCAATGACATGGGCGTACCCTGACTATATCATTTCTTGTCCTAGACTAAATACCTTCCCTAATAGCCTTCAAATGCCTTGAGGGCAATGGTGTGTTCCTTTTCATAAACCTGTTTTCTGGTACAGTGAATGGAGTAAGGTTTGTTATATGAATAAAAGTATGAATGAATTAATAAAATGCAAAATATCAAACATATGATGTGAAAAGAAGGTAAGTGTGGATCATAAGGGAGGAGAAAAAAGATGCAGACGGAGAGAAAACCAGAAAAGGAAGAGGACAGGAAAATCCTGTGTACTATTTTAAACATAAGAATTGGAAGAATTAACATTCCCGTTCTGATTCTGACAATTAGAGAAACACAGCTTAAGAAATGGTCTCAGAAAAAAACTTAGATAAGAATCAGTACGCTTGAAATAGAATCCATGTCTCTCAAAATTCTAAATCCATTTATCAAAAGTTAGAAAGCAAAGAAAACATTGAAAGGCAAAAAGCATAGAAAAAGATGACACAAGAAAGACCAAACACAGCCGTTCTATCAATAAAAACAAATTAATCAGGATTCTTGGTGAAAAGACAGATTGGCTCAAACTCCCTAAAATATGTACTATCTACAATTTACACACCGAAAATAAAATGATCCGAACAGACTAAGACAAAAGAACAAAGACATAGCTGAAAAATTAAAAAGAGTAAAACATACAAAACAGAGGTTACCATAGTAATAGAAGACAAAAAAGTATTATATGAGACAGAAGGTTGTATTGTTTTACATTTTGACTAAAAATTTTTACTAAAAAAAGTTAAAGATGTGCATAGTTCAAAAAATGCTAAGAAGACAACAAAAATATTTCCTTCTCCCCTCATTCCCATTGACTATCCTAGAGGCAATCCCTTTTTTTTTTTTTTTTAATATTATTGTACTTTAGATGAATGTTTACAGTGCAAATTAGTTTCTTATTCAAAAATCTATACACAAATTGTTTCGTGACATTGGTTGTAATCCCTGCAACCTGTCTGCACTTTCCCCTTTTCCACCTCAAGTTCCCTGTGTCCATTTGTCCAGTTTTCCTGTCCCTTTCTGCCTTCTCATCTTGCCTTTGGGCAGGAGTTCCCCTTTGGGTCTCGTATAATTGATTGAACTAAGAAGCCTGTTCCCCACACGTGTTACCATTTGTTTTATAGACATGTCTAATCTTTGGCTGAAAAGTGGGCTGAGGCAACATCTTTCAACCCTTTTAGCTGTTTTTTACATGTAGCTCCAAGTTAAAATTAACGTACATAAACTGACCTCTCTTGATCAATAGTATTGGCTTGTGAGAATGCTAGCAAAGGATTTTGGCTTTTTTTTTTTTTTTTTTTTGACACTTACCTAACTTTGCTCTCATTCTTCTGATATAGTTATATCACAATTTTGGATTAGGTACACATCCTGTGTTGTACCAGTTAGGAATGTATTTGGTGGCATATAACAGAAAACACTCCTAACAGTGGCTTTCAGGCAGTCGAAGCTGCTGTAGTAGTTTTAGGATCTCATCGGGGACCCAGGCTCTTTTTCTGTTTTCGCACTTTTGGCTTATAGTTTTCATCCTCCTGGTCACAAGATATCTGCTGCACATCTAGCACTGTGTCCATGTTTCAGGCAGGAAAAAATAAAGGAAGAAAAGAAGTAAGAAGGAGAAAGGGAAGCAAAAGTTTCCCCAGAAACCTTTAGCTTATGTTCATTAGTAGTCACTCTGTCACATGACCATCTCTAGCTACAGGGGAATCTAGCATTGCAAGAACTTTTAGATAGACTCAGTGCCACCTGAACCACACTGAGGACTGACAGTGAGGAAGAAGCTGTAGAGAAATTGACAAAGTAACCAACAGTGTCTGTAACAGGTGTTTTTATTATCATCATTATGCAAACAGTGCTAACTGCTTAACCGGTAATGTACTGTGAGTGTTTCCTTTCTTGCACAACTTTTTGTCTGGAGTCAATGTTGGTCTCATTTATTTTTCACGTTCTTCGTTGTTTATTTGTTTGTTGTTTGCTGAACATTGGCTAGCTTTTCCCACGAGTACCAAAAGCTCTGTAAAATATCTTTCAATATAATTTCCATGTAACTAAACTTGTCAGATAATCTATCACTTCAAACCTTTTTTAAGATACATCTCTACTGGAGCCCTCCATCCTTCTTTACTAGTTGCTCTCTAGGCTTGAGGAACACTGGTGGTACAGTGGTTAAGCTTCTCTGCTGCTAACCAAAAGATCGGTGGTTCAAACTCATCAGCTGCTCCAAGGGAGAAAGATGTGGCAGTCAGCTTCCGTAAAAATTGCAACCTTGGAAGCCCTGCGGGGCAGTTCTACTCTGTCCTATAAGGTCGTTATCGTCAGAAACGACTGGAAGGCAATGGATCGCTAGGCTTGCTGCCAGCTTAGGACTTACCTTTGTCACCATCCTGGAAATTCCCTTCATCCTCCTTCTACACTTTTTTTTTTTTTAATTTATTTATTGCGCTTTAGGTGCAAGTTTACAAATCAAGTCAGTCTCTCATACAAAAAGCCATACACACCCCGCCATGCGCTTCCAGCTGCTCTCCCCTTAATGAGACAGCACATTCCTTCTCTCCACCCTGTAGTCCCTGTGTCCATTCAACCAGCTGCTGTCCCCCTCTTCCTTCTCATCTCTCCACCAGACAGGAGTCGCCCACATAGTCTTATATATCTACTTGAGCCGTGAAGTTCGCTTCTCACCAGCATCGTTGTCTATCTTATACTCCAGGCCAATCTCTGTCTATAGAGTTGGTTTCGGGAATGGTTCCAATCTTGGGCTATCAAAGGGTCTGGGGACCATGACCATCAGGGTCCCTTCAGTTTCAGTCAGACCATTAAGCCTGGTCTTTTTACGAGAATTTAGGATCTGCATCCCACTGCTCTCCTGTTCCGTCAGGGATTCTCTGCTGTGTTCCCTGTCAGGGCAGTGATCGGTGGTAGCCAGGCACCATCTAGTTCTTTGGGTCTCAGGCTCATGGAGTTGTGGTTTATGTGCCCCTTTCTGTCTCTTGGGCTCATATTTACCTTGTGTCTTTGCTGTTCTTCATTCTCCTTTGCTCCAGGTGGGTTGAGACCAATTTATGCATCTTAAATGGCTGCTTGCTAGCGTTTAAGACCCCAGACGCCTCTCAACAAAGTCCCCCCACTTTCTTGAGTCTTCTTTCTTTTTCTTGAATTAGCACCTAATTTTGTTGGAACACAACCTTTAGTTGCCTTCTGGAAGGGGGAAAATAACAATAAAGAGCTGTGTGGTACTTTTTTTAGACTTTTGCATTTCTACCCGAAAACCTAATGGAAATTTTTTTTCAGGTAAAGGATTCTGAGAGGAATAAGTCTCTCTCAGATTTTTGAAGTCTTTGCCTCATTACTCTTGAGTTCCTGCTCTTCTGAAGCCCAATGCCATTCTGACTACTGATCTTTTGTTTGAGACCTGTTTCCCACCCCATCCCAGACATTTAATATCCCTATATTCTGCAATATCACTATGATATGAATTGATGTAAGTATTTTATCATCCATTCTGCTGGGCACCTGGTAAATACCCCTAACCTGGAACCTCTTATCCTTCAGTTCTAGGAAGGTTAATTGTATTGTTCTTTTGGTAATATCTTCCCTTATGTTTCCTTGATATTTTTGTTCTCTGAAACTAGGAGTTGGATTCCTTCTTGTCTATTTCTTTATTATTTTGTTCTAATTTCTTGATGGTTTCTTCAACTTTGTTTTCCAATCTCTTTACTAAGCTTTTAATTAGGCAGGCTATCATATTTTTAATTTCCAAAGGCTGTTTGTTTTTCTCTGATTGCTCCCCTCCTTTTTTAAAAACAGCTTTCTGTTTGTTTCATGGAGCTTTCTATTTTATTATCTCTGAGGATATTAATTAAAATTTCTTTGAAGTTTATTTTGCTTCCTGCATTGTTTTTACTTTTGCTGATTTTTTTTTTGTTTGTTTTGGTTCCCTTCTTTTATAGCAGAAGAATTCCTTCAGAAGTTTAGTGATTCTCAGCTGTCCGTTCATATGTAAGAGTGAAGCACTAACAAACTAATTGAAAACTACATAAATGGAAGTTGTTGACTTCATTGTGTGGTAGACAAGTGGCCAGCTAGATTTTGCATTGAGAACTCAAATGTCAGTGTAGTTAGGTCTTTTCTTTGATTGTGTGTAGAAGGGTTTAGCTTCTCCAGTCCAGCTCCTAGAATTGGAGCCGGTAGGGAGTGTTTCCATCGCTCAGTATACAGATTTTACCTAACACCCCTGTTTTTAGTTCCACATCTCATCCTGGCCCTGTTGTTGTTGGCTCCAACCCACGGCAACCTTAGGTATAACAGAATGAGATGTTGCCTGTTGCTGCACCATCTCCATGACCTGTGACATGTATGAGCCCATGGTTGAGGCTGTTGTGTCAATCCATCTCGCTGAGGATTTTCCTCGTTTTTGTTGACCCTCTGTTTTACCAACCAGGATGTCTTAGTCTGGGTTCTCTAGAGGAGCAAAACCAGTGAGATGTGTATAGATATTTAGAGAGAGATTTACTTAAGGAAATGGCTCACGCAATTGTGAAGAAATAGCTCACGCGACTGTGGGGGCTGGCAAATCCCAAATCCATGGATCAGATGACAGGTTGACGATTTCTGCTGGCTCACATGGTTGCAGGGGCTGATGAACCCAAAACCTGTAGGTCAGGAGACAGGCTGGAGGCCTCTGCTGGCTTATATCCCAGGAACCAAAGTCAGATGTTAGGATAGCAGGATTGGAAAGAGAGTGAGCTTTGCCAGAACATTCCTTTATATCATGGATGCAGGCCACATCTTCAAGAAAACCTCTCTTCCAACTGATTGGCTGCTCACATCGCATCATAAAATGGGAGGTGATGCATAGCGTTTACCAACTCTCTGAGAATTACAGCCTAGCCAATACGTATCGCAATGTCCTTTTCTAGCAATTTGCTTTTCCCTGCTGATGAGTCCAAAGTAAGCAAGATGAAGTTTCATCATCCTTGCGTCTAAGGAATATTCTGGTCGTATTTCAACCAGACTGGTTTGTTTGTTCTTCTGGCGGTCCAGGGTATATCCAATATTCTTCACCCATACCAAATTCATAGTTTTTTTCTTTTGTCTTCTTTTTCCACCATCTTGGCCCAGCTGTATGCTTAATGTATCTCAGTTTAAAGGCTCTCAGCTTCAAGTTCTTTAAGCATTTGTCTCTTGCTAATTTCCTAGTTTTGAATATAATGGGCAATTGAAAAGTTCCTAGTTTTGAATATTGGGGTAATTGCCTGGCTACGTAGGATAAGGAGCTGTGGTGGTGCACTGGTTAAGCACTCGGCCACTAACTGAAAGGTTGGCAATTCGAACCCACCAGCCCCTCTGCGGGAGGAAGATGTGGCAGCCTGCTTCCATGAAGACTTCAGCCTTGGAAACCGTAGGGGGCAGTTCTACTCTGTCCTATAGGGCTGCTGTGACTCCGAATCAACTCAATGGAAATGGGTTTATTTTATTTTTTAATATAGATAGTGTTGGGAGGGCAGAGGAGACTTGATCTACTGCTTCTCGTACAGCCTTTTAAGTATTCCTCCAGCTGTCAACCCTTCCTCACATCTGGCTTCTTTGGGACTAGATGTCTCTAATTCCTAAGGTTTTCCAGGGTTCAGCCAGGCAAAATGGCTTGATTCTCATCAGGATCCCCCCATCTCCTGTTGCTAAATCACCTAGCATTCATCCATTCAATTTCCTTTTTCAATTACTATCGCTTTGGGTTATAGAAGTCTTCCGGTCTCATCAAAGGGTCTCATCAAAGATGGAATTTAAGTTTCAGTTTTCTCTTGTTATTTTGGGATGGTTTTGAGAAGAGATGGAAACCAAAACACCTTTTCTCTAGGATTTTAAAATTGGAAGCCTCATTTTGTTATGATAAAAGTTACAATTCATAGTGAGTATATAACTGACACAAACTTTTATCTGAAGAATAATGTTGCATCAAAATATATGAAAGCAAAATATTTTATATTCATAGAGAAATTGACTGAATTAGAATGATGGTGGGAAAGTTATTATACTTCCTTAAGTCTTTGACAGATCAATAGACAAAAAATGAGGTTGAAGATCTGAATAATGTAATTAGTTTGATTTAAAAGATGTTTCAAATTCTGTACTTCACAGAGAATAAAAAGGAACAAAATAGAAAGCCCACTAATACATCCAAGAACTCATGAGACTGTGTTTCATGATGAAGTTGGCATTTCAGTTAGTAGATAAAGGGTGTATTATTTAACAAATGGTGTTGGAAAAACTGGCAAATGATCTGGAAATAAAGAAAGAGAGACTAATGATTTCAGTCTCTTAGTCTTTTAGTTGTTGCTGCCAATTCCTGGTAGAGAGTTTGACTACTGGGGCTTTACTCAAAGAATCCCTGTTCTGGTAGTTTTGCATACTACCAGAGGCTACTTTCTAGGAATTCCAACGAATAATCAGCACTAAACAATTTGGCTTAATTTGGGATTTAAATGGCTTCACCCAGTTAGCTGACTGCCCTGCATGCATTTGGTGTTGTAGAGCTCGATATCTAATTCTTCCACCATGATGCTTGGGAGGAGGTGAGCACATAGGCTGAGAAGGTCAATAGCTCCGCCATCACTGAACAGAGTGGCTGTCCATAGTGACTTATAAGACAGAGTAGATCTGCCCCTTGGAAACTCTATGGGGTTTGATGTAATTCACATAAGAAAGAAAGCCCTATTTCCAAACAGGGTTACAGCCACAGGCATAGAGATTAGAATTCCAATATATATTTGGGGGGTGGGGCACAATTCAATCCATAACAATTTTATTCAAAATGGATTATTGTGAGATGGAGGGAGGGACTATCACCATAGGGGAGAAAGATCAGAACTAAGTCTGATCTCAACTCTGCTGAAGTAGAGGGCAGGGTTTTTAAAGACTGAAGTGAGTTAGTGGAAAAGGATTAAAGTACTGAAGGACATTGCTGTTTGTCAGGCACCGTCAAGTCGGTTCCGACTCATAGCCACCCTATAGGACGGAGCAGAAATACACCATAGTGTTTCCAAGGAGTGGCTGGTGAACTTGAACTGCTGACTTTTTTAGTTATCCGCCGAGCTCTTAACCACTGTACCACCAGGGCTCCAAAGGACATTGGGGAGAGGTTAAGCAATGGGGTGTGCTGGTCACATGGAGTTATTTCCTGAGTTTAATCTTAAAGGCCAGATGGACCATGTTCCATCTGAATTACGTAAGGGCCAGGGAGAGAGGGAGATCAGGCTTACGGAGTCAAAAAGAAGCCCGTCTAAAGTTTAGTCAAAGTGAGGGGAATATTAAGGCCACTGTGGTCAGCTACTTTCTGGAACACAAGAGGGTGGAGGGATTTCTTTAACCGTCTTACCATTACCGCTTTGTAAGATCACAGGGCTTGGGTATAATTCAATATTGTCGGGATAAAGTCTCTAAGTAGCCAACATCATTTTACAGTTAGGCTTCATCAACCAGACCTCAATATCATGTCCTTCTACCACTTCCAGGAAGGACAGGAAATATTATTTAGCACCTTGCCAGAAGATAAAAATGGGTTTGATGGACATCTAGCCAGTCTCTGCCCCCCTTTATTATCCCTATCCTGCTGGGTGTGGTACATGCTATAAATTGATGACCAATCTATGGTCTCTCTTTTTTCTTTTTTATGCAAAAAGGGCATTTTCATTGAAGTTGCTGTGTTTTTCTCTCAGGAAAGTTATTCTTAAACTTTGGTATGCATTAGAATTACTTGGAGGGGCTTGTTAAAAAGCAGATTCCTGATATCACCTCCAAGGATTCTAATTTAGTAAGTCTGAGTGGTGGCTTATGATTAAGTGCTATGGCAACTAACCAAAATGTCGGCAGTTCAAATCTACCAGCCACCTCTTGGAAACTCTATGGGGCAGTTCTATTCAGTCCTATATGGTCACTATGAGTCAGACGTAATGGCAGCCGGTTTGTTTTGGTTTTTTGAGTGGAGTCAAGCCATTTACATTTTTTTCTCTCTCTTTTTTTTATTGTGCTTTCTGTGAAAGTTTGCAAGTCAAGTCAGTTTCTCATGCAAAAGCTTACACACACGTTGTTATGTGACCTTAGTTGCTCTCCCTACAATGTGACAGCACACTCCTCCTCTCCACCCTGTATTTCCCTTGTCCATTCAAACAGCTCCTGTCCTCTTATGCTTCCTCCAGACAGGAGCTGCCAGTTTAGTATCATGTATCTACTTGAGCCAAGAAGCATACTCTTCACCGGAATCATTTTATGTCTTATTGTCCAGTCTAATCTTTGTCTGAAGAGTTGGCTTTGGGAATGGTTTTAGTTTTGGCCTAATAGAGAGTCTGGGGGCCATGTCTTCCGGGGTCCCTCCAGTCTCACTCAGTCAGACCATCAGTTCTGGTCTTTTTACTAGAATTTGAGTTCTGCACCCCACTTTTCTTCTGCTGCATCAGGGACTGTTTGTTGTGTTTCCTGTCAGGGCAGTCATTGGTGGTAGCTGGGCACCATCTAGCCCTTCCAGTCTCAGGCTGACAGAGTCTCTGGTTTATGTGGCCCTTTCTGTGTCTTGGGCTCATATTTTCCTTTTGTCTTTGCTGTTCTTCATTCTTCTTCGCTCCAGGTGGGTTGGGACCAACTGATGCATCTTAGATGGCTACTTGCTAGCTTTTAAGATCCCAGGCCCCAGTCACCAAAGTGGGATACAGAACATTTCCTTAATAAACTTTATTATGCTTATTAACCTAGATGTCCCCTAAAACCATGGTCCCTAGACCCCCAACTCTGCTACTCTGTCCCTTGAAGTCTTTGGTAGTATTCAGGAAACTTCTTAGCTTTTGGTTTAGTCCCATTGTACTGACTTCCCCTGTATTCTATGTTCTCCTTCCCTTCACCTAAAATAATTTTTGTCTCTGTCTAGTTAGCTAATGCCCCTCTCCCTCCCTCCCCACCCTCATAACAATCAAAAAATGTTTTCTTCTGTGTTAAAACCTCATCTTCATTCTTATAATGGTGGTTTCATACAATGTTTGTCATTTTGCGACTGACTAATTTCACTCAGCATAATGCCTTCCAGATTCATCTATGTTATGAGATGTTTCGAAAATTCATTGTTGTTCTTTATCGTTGTGTAGTATTCCATTGTGTGAATATACCATAATTTGTTTATCTATTGATGTGATCTTGGGTGGTTTCCATCTTTTTGCCATTGTGATGTGAACACTGCTGCAATTGTGCATTTATCTGTTCTTGTGAGGGCTCTTATTTCTCTAGGATACATTCCAAGGAGTGAGATTGCTGGATCTTATGGTAGTTCTATTTCCAGCTTTTTAAGGAAGTGCCAAATCGATTTCCAAAGTGGTTGTACTTTTTTACATTCCCACCAGCAGTGTATAAGTGTTCCAGTCTCTCCACAACCTCTCCAACCTTTACTATTTTGTGTTTTTTGGATTAATGCCAGCCTCGTTGGAGTGAGATGGAATCTCATTGTAGTTTTGATTTGCATTTCTCTAATGGCTAATGATCGTGAGCATTTCCTCATGTATCCATTAGCTGCTGAATGTCTTCTTTAGTGAAGTGCCTGTTTATATCCTTTGACCATTTTTAAATTGGGTTATTTGTCTTTTTGTTGTTGAGTTTTTGTAGTATCATGTAGATTTTAGAGATCAGATGCTGATTGGAAATGTCATAGCTAAAAACTTTTCCCAGCCTATAGGTAATTTTTTTATTCTTTTGGTAAAGTCTTTGGATGAGATAGGTGTTTGATTTTTAGGGGCTCCCAGTTATCTTTTTTTCTCTTCTGGTGTTTGTGCGTTGTTAGTAATGTTTTGTGTACTGTTTATGGCATATATTAGGGCTCCTAGCTTTTTCCCTATTTTTTCTTCCATGATCTTTATGGTTTTAAATTTTATATTTAGGTCTTTGATCCATTTTGAGTTAGGTTTTGTGCATGGTGTGAGGTATGGGTCTTGTTTCATTTTTATTATTAAGTCGAGGAATTTTCCTTCTATTCCTATTTTGTTGAGAGTGTTTATCATGAATGAATGTTGGACTTTGTCAAATGCCTTTTCTGCAGCAGTTGATAAGACCATGTGGTCTTGTCTTTTATTTTATTTATATGATGGATTACTTTGATTGTTTTTCTGATGTTGAACCATCCCTGCATACCTGGTATGAATCTTACTTAGTCATGGTGAATTATTTTTTTGATATATTGTTGAATTCTATTGGCTAGAATTTGGTTGAGGATTTTTGCATCTAACTTCATGAGGGATGTAGATCTATAATTTTCTTTTTTTTGTGATGTCTTTACCTGGTTTTGGTATTAGGGCTATGCTGGCTTCATAGAATGAGTTTAGGAGTACTCTCCATCCTTTTCTATGCTCTGAAATACCTTTAGTAGTAGTAGTGTTAACCCTTCTCTGAAAGTTTGGTAGAAATCTCCAGTGAAGCCATACAAGCCAGGGCTTTTTTGTTGTTGTTCTTGGGAGTTTTTTAATTACCTTTTCAATCTCTTCTTTTGTTATAGGTTTATTTGGTTTTTCTACTTTGTGTCAGTTTAGGTAGGTAGCGTGTTTCTAGAAATTCATCCGTTTCTTCTAGGTTTTGAAATTTGTTAGAGTACAATTTTTCATAGTAATCTGATATGATTCTTTTAGTTTCAGTTTGGTCTGTTCTGATATTGCCCTTTTCATTTCTTATTCAGGTCCTTTGCTTTCTATACTGTTTTTCTTTTGTCAATTTGGTCAATGGTTTATCAATTTTGTTGATTTTTTCAAAAAGCCAGCTTTCGGTCTTGTTAACTCTTTCAATTGTTTTTCTATTCTCTATTTCATTTAATTGTGCTCCAGTTTTTATTATTTGCTTTCTTCTGGCACTGAGGGCTTCTTTTGTTGCTCTCTTTCTATTTGTTCAAGTTGTAGGGATAATTCTTTGATTTTGGCCCTTTCTTCTTTTTACATGTGTGCATTTATTGGTATAAATTGACCTCTGCGCACTGCTTTGGCTGTGTCCCAAAGGTTCTGATACGAACTGTTTTCATTCTCATTGGATTCTATGAATTTCTTTATTCTATCCTTGATGTCTTCTATAACCCAATCAATTTTCAGCAGGCTGTTGTTCAGTTTCCAAGTGTTTGATTTCTTTCCCTGCTTTTTCTGTTATTGATTTCTACATTTATGGCCTTATGGTCAGAGAAGATGCTTTGTAATGTTTCAATGTTTTGGATTCTCCTAAGGCTTGCTTTATGACCTAATTTGTGGTCTATTCTAGAGAATGTTCCGTGTACGTTTGAAAAGAAAGAATACTTGGCTGCTGTTGGAGTGTTCTGTATATATCTATGAGGTCAAGTTGGTTGATTGTGGCATTTAGATCTTCCGTTTGTCTTTATCGAACTTCTTTCTGGATGTCCTGTCCTTCACTGAAAGTGAGGTGTTGAAGTCTCCTACTCTTGTGGATCTCTCTACCTCACTTTTCAACGCTGTTAGAGTTTGTTTTATGTATCGTGCAGCCCTATCATTGGGTGCGTAAATATTCAATATGGTTATATCCTCCTCACATATTGTCCCTTTAATCATTATATAGTGTCCTTCCTCATCCTTTGTGTTGAATTTAACTTTAAAGTCTATTTTGCTAGAAGTTAATATTGCCATTCCTGGTCTTTTTTTTTTAGAATTTTTAAAGAAATTTTTATTGTTTTTTAAGTGAAAGTTTACAAATCAAGTCAGTCTTTCATAGAAAAATTTATATACACTTTGGTATATACTACTAATTGCTCTCCCCCTAATGAGACAGCACTCTCTTTTCCTCCACTCTCTATTTTTTGTGTCCATTTGGCCAGCTTCTGACCCCCTTTGCCCTCTCTTCTCCCCTCCAGACAAGAGATGCCAACATAGCCTCATGTGTCTACTTGATCCAAGAAGCTCACTCCTCACCACTGTCATTTTCTTATCCCATAGTCAGTCCAATCCCTGTCTGAAGAATTGGCCCCGGGAATGGTTTCTGCCTTGGGCTAACAGAAGATCTGGGGACCATGACCTCCAGGGTCCTTCTAGTCTCAGTCAGACCATTAAGTCTGGTCTTTTTACAAGAATTTGAGGTCTGCATCCCACAGTAATCCTGCTTGCTCAGGGTTCTCTGTTGTGTTCCCTGTCAGGGCAGTCATCAGTTGTAGCCAGGCACCATCTAGTTCTTCTGGTCTCAGGCTGATGTAGTCCCTGGTTTATGTGGTCCTTTCTGTCTCTTGGGTTCATAATTACCTTGTGTCTTTGGTGTTCTTCATTCTCCTTTGTTCCAGGTGGGTTGAGACCCATCTTACATGGCTGCTTACTAGTGATTAGGATCCCAGAAGCCACACTCCAAGGTGGGATTCAGATCTTGCTCTTTTTTGATTGTTGTTTGTCTGATATATTTTTTCCATCCTTTGAGTTTTAGTTTGTTTTTGTCTCTAAGTCTAAGGTGTGTCTCTTGTAGGCAGCATATAGAAGGATCATGTTGTTTTTATCCATTCTTCTACTATCTGTCTCTTTATTGGTGCAGTTTGTCCATTTACATTCAGTATAATTATTGCTAGGTATGAGTTTAATGTTGTCATTTTGATGTCTTTTTTTGTGTGTTGTTGACAGTTTCTTTTTCCCACTTAATTTTTTGTGAATAGTTTATCCATATATATTGTCTTTTCCTCTTATTTGTTGTTTTTGATTTTGTTTCTGCTGAGTCTCTATTTTTTTCTTGTATTGTGTTTTGATGAGTAGGATAGTTAGTCTCCCTTGTGATTATCTTAATATCCACTCCTATTTGTGTAAGTCTAAACCTAATTTTTATTTCTTTATTTCATCTTGTCTTTCTCCCCGTATGAAAGATCTATGACTACATTTCTTAGCCCCTCTTTATTGTTTTAATGTTGTCTTCTTTTAGATAATAACATCATTGTTACCCTGTTGTGAGAGTTTTTTATCTTGATTTATTTTTGTGATTTCCCTGTCTGGGTTGACATCTGATTGCTCTGTCCAGTGTTCTAGTCTTGGGTTGATACCTGATATTATTGCTCTTCTAACCAAAGAGCTCCCTTTAGTATTTCTTGTAGTTTTGGTTTGGTTTTTGTGAATTCCCTAAACTTCTGTTTAAACTTCTGTTTAAACTTCTGTTTACCAGGAAATGTCCTAATTTCATCTTCATATTTGAAAGACAGTTTTGCTGGATATATGATTCTTGGTTGGCAATTTTTTTCCTTCAGTGCTTTGTATAAATCATCCCATCGCCTTCTTGCCTGCATGGTTTCTGCTGAGTAGTCCGAGAATATTTTTACTGGCTCTCCTTTGTAGGTGACTTTTCATTTATCCCTAGCTGCTCTTAAAATTCTCTCTTTATCTTTGGTTTTGGCAAGTTTGATTTTAAAATGTCCTGGTGACTTTATTTTGAGATCTACTTTATGTGGAGTTCAATGAGAATCTTGGATATATCTATCTTCTCATCTTTCATGATATCAGAGAAGTTTTCTGCTAACAAATATTTAACAACTCCCTCTGTATTCTCTGTTATTCCTCCCTGTTCTGGTACTCCAATCACTCATAGGTTATTTCTCTTGATGGATTCACATATGATTCTTAGGATTTTTTCATTTTCTAAAATTCTTTTATCTGATTTTTCTTTGAATATATTGGTGCCAAGTGTTTTATCTTCAGTCTCACTAATTCTGAATTTCATTGCCTCAATTCTGCTTCTATGACTTTCTATTGAGTTGTCTAATTCTGTAATTTGTTAATCTTCTGAATTTCTGATTGCTGTCTCTCCGTGGTTTCTTGCAGCCCATTAAACTGTTCATTATGTTCTTGAATAACCTTTTTAATTTCTTCAACTGCTTTATCTGTGTGTTCCTTGGCTTGTACTGCATTTTTCCTGATTTTATTCCTGATGTCTTGAAGATATACATTAAGCTTTTGTATTCTTCATCTGGTAATTCCAGGGAGACACCTTCATCTGGAAGGTTGCTTGAATCTTTGTTTTGAGAGCTTTTGAAGTGACCATAGTGTGCTTTATGTGATTTGATATTGACTGTTGTCTCCGAGCCATCTAGGTTTTTGTATTAATTTATTTAATGTTTGCTTACTATATCCTAGCTTCTTGCTTTGTTTTGTTTTGATATGCCCAAATAGGCTGCTTCAGTGAGCTAGATTGAGTATTTTCACCTTTGAAGCTCTAATGTCCTGTCACCAGATGGCCAGAGCTGTTACCAGGTATTTGGGCCTAGGTGTCCATTCACTTTTCTTGTATGGATTCAGCTCAGGTGTCCAGGTAGTTGGTTATGAAGTGTGTGGTACAGGCTCTGTCCTACAGTCTTAGGGGTCATGGGTGATTGGTGTAGGTACAGGTATCTGGTTGTAGCAGGCGGTCACGCTCTGAACAAGGCAGGGGGCTGACAACCATCACCTGAGTATCTGTGAGGAAAGTATGTCCCTGTCCCTATAGTACACAGGTGCGTGGGTTCTGCAGCCAGAGCATGGGTGCCCAATGCTTTTGGTTGTAAGGACTGAGAGGTACCACTTATCCTTGGACCCTTGTAGTGGGCCCCTGATATGGGTAGGTGAGGACTCTGTTTAATAGGCAAAGCAGTGACATACATCAAAAACCCATGTCTCCATCACACAGCTGAAACATTTGCAGTCTGCCAACAAGGGGGTATTCTCCTGAAATGGGCCCACACAGTCCATGCAGGGGTGAAAGGTATTCAATGTCCATGGACTGTTTGTGCCTGGACAGGAGCAGCTTCTGTCCTGAGCTTGTCAGCTTAGTGGAGCTGGCAGATTATCTTTCCCCCAATTGTTAATTTATTCTTTCTCCAAGGCTGGAAGAATGGCTCAGGACGTGCAGCAGGACCTATCTCAGGCCCAGGGAAATTGACAGCCACTGAAGCCAGCTTAAGGCCTGGGGGCACAATAAAATAAACACAGGTACTTAGCTTTTGCTGAGAGCGCCGTTCTTCTCTGGTTCCAGAGTGTAAGTAGGCTATGCTGCTTACTGTCTCTTCCTGAGGAAACGAGGTCCAGAAAGCTACCACCTGCCCCATCACCATTGCTCCAGGGGATTGTGCCTGAGGGTTCCCATGGAGTCAGGTCTGGCAACTCCTCGCCACTTCTGAACCATCTCTCCCTCCCCCTGCTGCTCAGTCTGTTTTCTAACTTTGCCTTTGATGTTCAGGGCTCCTAGCTTGTCATATATGTAATTATTTCACTTGTTTTTTTGAGTCTTTGTTGTAAGAGGAATGTAAGAGGAAGAGCGTCTGACTACTCCACCATCTTGCCTCACCTTCAACTTTGCCTTTGATGTTCAGGGCTCCTAGATTGTCATATATAATCAATTCACTTGTGTTTTGGGGCCTTTGTTGTAAAAGGGACCACAGGAAGTGTCTGACTACTCTGCCATCTTGGCCCTGCCTCTGGCTTCTATGTTTGTAACAAGCAACCAAATTGATTCCGAAATACTTTGAGAAATCCTGTTTAGAAATTCAAAGTTATTGAAACAATTCCTATGAAATTGGACCTCTCAGGCTGACTAAATAAAACAAAAACCTAATTCACTGCCATTGAGTCCATTCCGGATCATAGTGACTCTATAGGACAGAGAAGAACTGCCCTAGAGTGTTTCCAAAGCTGTAAATTTTTATGGAAGCAGACTGCTACATCTTTCTCCCCAGAGAGGACCAGACAGCTGGATTTTTCATGAAGGGCTAAAAGCCAATGGGGAAAGACATACCGACATACTTGAGGAAACCACCATGTAAGCATGTCTGGGTACAGCATAACATGGGGCCACTGTGGTCTGCTGATATGATATTTATAATTTAGTTTTAAACATGCCTTCAATTCCAAGACACACATTTTTGTTTCATATTTTAACATTTCTGATACTGAGATATATTTACAATCAATACTCTCTTAGAATTACAGTTAGAGGCATTTTTTTCCCTCAGTGATGCATAAAATAATAGTGCATCTTAAAATCACTTGTGTCTTAGATTCATAAATGGGGTACTTCAGCATGGGCAATATTAGTTATGTGTGTGTTTGATTTCACCTTAGCTGTGTTCAGTGCTTTAGTCAAGAATCCACACCCCAGGAATGGTGAGCTAGCTTTTTAATAAGAAAGGCCACCCTCCAGAGAAGGGCTATTAGAAGCGCTTCAGTTGTCTTTCTTTCTGATCAATATCTTTTTACCAATATTAATTAACACCACAAATGCTAGAAGTGGATTTTCATTGGTGAAATAATGGTGTTTAAAAAATGTGAACTGGCTAAAATATTTCAGAGGGACTTCCCAAATTTGAGGAGCCCTGGTGGTGCAGTGATTAAAGCACTCAGCTGCTAACAGAGAGGTCAACAGTTAGAACCCTGCAGCCATTCTGTGAGAGAAAGGCATGGCTGTCTTATTCTGTAAAGATTTACAGCCTTGGAAACCCTATGTGACAGTTCTACTCTGCATTACAGGCTGACTGTGAGTCAGAATTGACTCAATGGCAATGTTTTTTTGTTTCCAGTTGTGTCGGTCATCTCATGCTGCCATAACAGAAATACCAAAAGTGGATGGCCTTAACAAAAAGAAATTTATTTTCTCACAGTTTGGTAGGTTACAAGTCCAAATTCAGGGCATTGGCTTCAGGGGAAGGCTTTCTCTCTCTGGCTCTGGAGGAAGGTCATTGTCCTCAATCTCCCCCTGGTTGAGCAGCTTCTCAGGCACAGGGATCCTGTGTACAAAGGGCACGCTCTGCTCCTGGTTCTGTTTTCTTGGTGGTATGAGGTCCCCTACTCTCTGCTCTGTTTTATTGACCATGCGAAAGCATTCAACTGTGTGGATCATAACAAACTATGGATAACACTGCGAAGCATGGAAATTCCAGAACACTTAATTGTGCTCATGAGGAACCTTTAAATAGATCAAGAGGCAGTTGTTCAGACAGAACAAGGGGATACTGATTGGTTTAAAGTCAGGAAAGGTGTGTGTCAGGGTTGTATTCTTTCACCATACCTATTTAATCTGTATGCTGAACAAATAATATGAGAAGCTGGACTATATGAAGAAGAACGGGGCATCAGGATTGGAGGAAGACTCATTAACAACCTGCATTATGCAGATGACACAACCTTGCTTGCTGAAAGTCAAGAGGACTTGAAGCACTTACTAATGAAGATCAAAGACCACAGCCTTCAGTATGGATTACACCTCAACATAAAGAAAACAAAAATCCTCACAACTGGACCAATGAACAACATCATGATAAACAGAGAAAAGATTGAAGTTGTCAAGGATTTCATTTGACTTGGATCCACAATCAACAGCCATGGAAGCAGTAGTCAAGAAATCAAAAGACGCATTGCATTGGGCAAATCTGCTGCAAAGGACCTCTTCAAAGTGTTGAAGAGCAAAGATGTCACCTTGAAGACTAAGGTGCGCCTGACCCAAGCCATGGTATTTTCAATCACATCATATGCATGTGAAAGCTGGACAATGAATAGGGAAGACCAAAGAAGAGTCGACGCCTTTGAATTGTGCTGTTGGTGAAGAATATTGAATATACCATGGACTGCCAAAAGAACAAGCAAATCTGTCTTGGAAGAAGCGTCGCCAGAATGCTCCTTAGAGGCAAGGATGGCGAGACTGCGTCCTACATACTTTGGACATGTTGTTCGGAGGGATGAGTCCCTGGAGAAGGACATCATGCTTGGCAGAGTACAGGGTCAGCGGAAAAGAGGAAGACCCTCAATGAGGTGGATTGACACAGTGGCTGCAACAATGAACTCAAGCATAACAACGATTGTAAGGACGGTGCAGGACCGGGCAGTGTTTCATTCTGTTGTGCATGGGGTCGCTATGAGTCGGAACCGACTCGACAGCACCTAACAACAACAACAACAATGGCAACTCTCTGCTTGCTTCCCTTTTATCTCTTGAGAGGTTAAAGGTGGTGCAGGCCACACCCCAGGGAAACTCCCTTTAACTTGGATCAGGGAGGTGACCTGAGTAAGGTCGCCCTAATCCTCTTAACATAAAATTACAATCACAAAATGGAGGACAGCCACACAATACTGGGAATCATAGCATAACCAAGTTGATACACACACTTTTGGGGGGACATATTTCAATCCATGACACCTACTGTGTATAAGTAGTCTGTGAACATCTAGCAAGCATTTTAGTTTATGTCCTTTCAAGGCATGCATCTGAAATGGTCCCAGGAACATGGTGCATGATTTTGGAAGACTCTGATTGCTTGACTGCAGCCCTAAAATTGACTGAATTCTGCTTCTGGGTTATTGTGTCCACCTCCAGTGAGCCTGTTGAGCAAATGAGCAGCAAGAACAACACTAACTACACAGACATTATCTGACAGTTAAGGTGAACTACTTTTGTGCCTTCCTGTACAAAAATGTTTTTGTCTTATAAACATCTAACATGTCAGATTTTGGTTGAAGACCTTTTATTATGCCCTGATGAGCAAGACTGTGTAGAATTAGCCACCTCTCACCTACCTTCAACACTTGGAGATAACCAAGAACTACCAAAAATAACTGAATGGCTGTGTAAGACCAAATCATTTTTTATCTGTTCACAACATCTGGGAAAAGACCTACTTCAACAGGAGTAGTAGTTACAGGGTGCTCTGCCTAAGCCCATTCTTTGGGACTTCCAAGGTCAGTGAATAGAAATCCTGGACTCTATTTTTATCTGTGATAGCACTGGTGCATAGCTGGCTCTGTGTGTGTGTGTGTGTGTGTGTGTGTGTGTGTGTGTGTGTGTGTGCACATGTGTGACTTGCTCTGCAGTTTTATCAGGGGATGATGTCATACTGTGGTAGCAAAACAAACCTTTTGGCTTTGCAGACATCAGCAGCAATGTAGGCTTAATCAGTATCCAGGTAAGTGGTCGTGGAGTTGCCCAATCTCCAGAATCTTGGTGCTAGTAGCAGAAAGGAATATTCTGTGGAACACTGAGTGAGTGGGTGATGTAAAATGAGATTGGGCTTCCTAATAATCTGGGTCAGAATTTTATTGAGACATATTTTGGGACAAGTAGATAGAGCAACATTATTTGAGACACAAGCTGATGAGTAAGGACTGTAGTAAACCAGCCCATGCCAATTTGGTTGTTTGGTGAATGTGTATGTATGTTTGTGTGTATGTGTGAATTTGGTAGCCTCTTGTAGCAAAAGGCAAGTTCCACTGGGACAGAAAGAACTATATTCTCTGCCTCATTCCATGCAAACTTGATACTAAGTGGTGGCATATTAGTAAAGCTAAATCTCAGACCAAATTCCACCAAATGTGCAGATATTGTTAGTAAGAAGATGCAAACATATAACTTTCTGTGGTTTGAGAGATTTTTTTTTCACACCCTTAAGTGCCCCAACCAGCACCTTGCCTGAAAGGCTCACTTGGAGGCAGATGCAATTATGTTCTTAAGGCTGACTTTCGAGTAGGATGCAAGGCAATATCCTCCATGAAAAGGAGTGAGCCATGCCAGTGGACTCTAGATCTCAAGATCTATGCTCTTCTGACCACTACTCTGAAAGAAGGATTTCTTATGCATGGACTTTGAACATATGTTTATTCTGAATGTCTGCTTATTTAATAAGTCTTCAAGACCTCAGGTGAGATGTGTGTGAAAAGGTTATTTTTACCATTAGGTGCCATTGGGTTGGCTGTGACCCACAGTGACTCCACGCACAATGAAACAAATCCCTGCCCAGTACTTCTTTCAAGACAGATTTGTTCATTCTCCTGGCAGTCCACAGCACGCTCAACATTCTTTGCCAACACCCCAATACAAAGGCATGAATTCTTTCTCAGTCAACTCCATTTACCACCCAACTGTCACATGCATATGAGGCAATCAAAAATATTAATTTGGGTCAAGTGCACCCCAGGCCTCAAGTGATATCCTGTCTTTTCAACACTTCAAAAAGTTTTTTGCAGCAGACCTATCCAAATGCAACACATTGTCTGATCTCCTGGCTTTCTCTTCCAGGAGCATCAATTGTGGATTCAAAAAAAAAAAGAAATCAAACTATGAATAGCAGCAGAACATTGTGAAAAGGTAGCGGGGCACTGTTTGATGTCTTCTCCATGGCATGGCTTTAACCTCTTGCTTCTGCGGTTTTAGTGTTAGAGAGTTAATGCAGGGCAGGCCACAGTAGAGGAATAACCTGACACCTCATGGCTTACTAAGGCTTGGGCTCAAGTACATCTGTATTATTAATCTGAGTGATTGACAATATAGACTTAATCCATAATCCACCACCTGAGGGTAGCCAGCAGAAAATATCTAGAAAACGGAAGTCTGAGGGTGGAGGTATATGGAGCCAAGTAGCCTTCTGGTGAATTAGTTTAATACCTTGTTCCATCACTCCTGAGGTGTTAATCCAGGTGCAATGAGAGGTGTTAGCTATAGAACAGACCCCTCCCTGTTAAGCTAACAGGAAACCTAGGGCAAGTGGATAATTTGAAACTACTTCAGAAAGTGAGTTCAGTGATTTCCCTTGAGCAGTCATAGCATTGGTAACATCACCTGCTATAACTTCCTTGATTCTGGAGATGTTACAGAAGGCGTGTTCTAAATTTTCTACACCGTACCAAGGTAATAATATCCTCAAAGAACTATAACTTAAACCAGGGAACTCCTTCAAGGTGTTCCCTCCATCTTTCTCTTGCACATCTCTTGGCCATTTGTCTCTCCTCCTTTCTAATAGTTTCAGGTGGTCAGTCCAAAGTAAACCCTCAATGTAAGAATAGATGTCTAAAGAGATTCCCATATGGCCTAAGGTACACTGGCCTGTCATATTCCAACCATCCAAACAGGATAAAGTCCAGGTACAGGACTCATTATTTGAATTTGAATTGGTGATGCGTATCCATATAAAAATTTTTTTTTTTTTTTTTTTTAATCCATATGGAACACATATTATGCCAGTCTGGCATCTTTACCTGGGAGAGGAATGGCTTGATTCATCTGTTCAAGCCCATTCTCTGCTGAGGAATTGTTGCAAATAGAAAGTCCTCCTAACCTTAGCCAATTCCACATTTGGACACAAAAAATGTTTTCCCTTGTAGACATGCTGTTAAATTTTCTGAAAAAGCCATAGTTCCAATATCTGGGAGGGGCATTATATGAAATTAAGGGCTCACTTTTACAACCTGAATAGGAGATCCAGAGTATTTTGGAACACTCTTAAACTCTAATCTGAGTCTAGATTGAAACACAGGATTTGGGGTTGAGTTGCCACAATTTAACACGTATCGCTCACCTAGAAAAAAAAAAAAAATGGCTCACCTAGAGGTGATGTTAAAATTGATGGTAGCAGAGGGAACAAAGCTATAATGCAGTGTGGGAATAGCTAATGAATCTGAGTTCTCATGTACAATTTTGGGTAAAGGATGACAGAACCAGTGTTCAGTCAGATTTGTAGATCGTGCAACTCCCTGAGCAAGCTTAACAAAAGTATTCTTATGCCAAGAAATAATGCGAGCTGTAACAAATAGCAGTATGGGCGGAAAGTTTAAGAAGGGCTTCATAGTGGAGAAACACAGACCAGAAGAAATAAACAAAGGCTACTAGCATACAAAGAATAGTGATGTAGGTTCAGGCTTTAAATGTAACCCATCGACAAATAGAATTAAATCAGGATTCAATAACAGGGTTTCTTGTAAATCTAGTCTATTGGACAAAAGCTATTTAGTAAGATTTAAGCAATCATGGGGTAGATGGTCATTATTATTAGGTAAAGGTAACAATGTAGCTGGATTCAGAGAGGTTTTAGTGCTTAACCAAATATTAGAAATGACCAAAAGGAGAACTTCATAAGAAACCAGACTGCTGGCCAACAGGTTTTGAGTAAGTGTTAAATTTTAAATGGCTAACACCACATAAGAGACATAAATGTCAAGAAAATTTCCTAAATCAATATCTGTTGTGGTCTCAACTAGTCTAGCAGTGGCAGTGACTACTCTAAGGCAAGGGGGGTAGCTCCTTGTGACAGGGTCCAAGGATGCTATAATAACCAATGGGTCTCTGTTCTCTGTGTTTTCAAATGAAGACTCTTAGAGCATTCCCAGAAATCTCATGGACAAAAAGTGAAAAGTCTAAATTAAAGTTATAAAATCTTAGAGCAGGAGTGTTAATTAATACTTCTGTTAGTAAATGATGTCCCTTTGGCTATCATCAGAGAGCTAGGAGGGGTCAGGCTCTGAACTCTTCGTTGTTGTTAGGTGCTGTCGAGTTGGTTCCGATTCATAGCAATCCTATGCATAACAGAACGAAACACTGCCATCCTTAAAATCGTTGTTATGCTTGAGCTCATTGTTGCAGCCACTGTGTCAATCCACCTTGTTGAAGGTCTTCCTCTTTTCCACTGACCCTGTACTTTGCCAAGCATGATGTCCTTCTGCAGGGACTGATCCCTCCAGACAACATGTCAGAAGTATGTAGGACGCAGTCTCGCCATTCTTGCTTCTAAGGAACATTCTGGTTGTATTTCTAAGACAGATTTGCTTGTTCTTTTGGCAGTCCATGGTATATTCAATATTCTTCGCCAACACCACAATTCAAAGGCATCAATTCTTCTTCAGTCTTCCTTATTCATAGTCCAGCTTTCATATGCATATGATGCAATTGAAAATACCACGGCTTGGGTCAGACGCACCTTAGTCTTCAAGGTGACATCTTTGCTCTTCAACACTTTGAAGAGGTCCTTTGCACCAGATTTACCCAATGCAACGCATCTTTTGATTTCTTGACTACTGCTTCCATGGCTGTTGATTGTGGATCCAAGTAAAATGAAATCCTTGATAACTTAACCTTGTCTCCATTTATCATGATGTTGTTCATTGGTCCAGTTGTGAGGATTTTTGTTTTCTTTATGTTGAGGGCTGTGGTCTTTGATCTTCATTAGTAAGTGCTTCAAGTCCTTTTCACTTTCAGCAAGCAAGGTTGTGTCATCTACATAACGCAGGTTGTTAATGAGTCTTCTTCCAAAACTGATGCCCCGTTCTTCATATAGTCCAGCTTCTTGGATTAGTTGCTCAGTATACGGATTGAATAGGTATGGTGAAAGAATACAACCCTTATGCACACCTTTCCTGACTTTAAACCAATCAGTATTCCCTTGTTCTGTCTGAACAACTGCCTCTTGATCTATGTAAAGGTCCCTCATGAGCACAATTAGTTCTGGAATTCCCTTTCTGTGCAGTATTATCCATAATTTGTTATGATCCACACAGCTGAATGCCTTTGCATAGTCAATAAAACACAAGTAAACATCCTTCTGGTATTCTCTGCTTTCAGCTAGGATCCATCTGACATCAGCAATGATATCCCTGATTCCATGTCCTCTTCTGAAACCGGCCTGAACTTCTGGCAGTTCCCTGTCGATATACTGCTGCAGCCGTGTTTGAATAATCTTCAGCAAAATTATGCTTGCGTGTGATATTAATGATATTGTTCTATCATTTCCACATTTGGTTGGGTCACCTTTTCTTGGGAATAGGCATAAATATGGATCTTTTCCAGTCAGTTGGCCAGGAAGCTGTCTTCCATATTTCTTGGCAGAGACGAGTGAGCACCTGCAGCAATGCATCTGTATGTTGAAACATCTCAATTGATATTCCATCAGTTCCTAGAGGCTTGTTTTTTGCCAATGCCTTTAGTACAACTTGGACTTCTTCCTTCAGTACCATCGGTTCCTGATCATGTGCTACCTCCTGAAATGGTTGAATATCAACTAATTCTTTTTGGTATAATGACTGTGTGTATTCCTTCCATCTTCTTTTGATGCTTCCTGCGTCATTTAATATTTTCCCCATGGAATCCTTCACTATTGAAACTTGAGGCTTGAATTTTTTCTTCAGTTCTTTCACCTTGAGAAACGCTGAGCATGTTCTTCCCTTTTGGTTTTCCATTTCCAGCTCTTTGCACATGTCATTTTAACACTTTACTTTGTCTTCTCGAGCTGCCCTTTGAAATCTTCTGTTCAGTTCTTTTACTTCATCAATTCTGCCTTTTGCTTTAGCTGCTGGGTGTTTGAGAGCAAGTTTCAAAGTCTCCCCTGACATCCGTCTTGGTCTTTTCTTTCTTTTCTGTCTTTTCAGTGACCTATTGCTTTCTTCGTGTATGATGTCCTTGACATCATTCCACAACTCGTCTGGTCTTTGGTCACTAGTGTTCAGTGTGTCAAATCTATTCTTCAGATGGTCTCTAGATTCAGGTGGGATATACTCAAGGTCATATTTTGGCTCTCGTGGACTTGCTCTGATTTTCTTCAGTTTCAGCTTGAACTTGCATGTGAGCAATTGATGGTCCGTTCCACAGTTGGCACCTGGACTTGTTCTCACTGATGATATTGAGCTTTTCCATTGTCTCTTTCCACAGATGTAGTCAATTTGGTTTCTCTGTGTTCCATCTGACGAGATCCATGTGTTTAGTTGCCATTTGTGTTGGTTAAAGAAGGTATTTGCAATGAAGAAGTCGTTGGTCTTGCAAAATTCTATCATTCGATCTCCGGCATTGTTTCTATCACCAAGGCCATATTTTCCAATTACTGATTCTTCTTCTTTGCTTCCAACTTTTGCATTCCAATCGCCAGTAATTGTCAGTGCATCTTGATTGCATGCATGATCAATTTCAGACTGTAGCAGCTGATAAAAATCTTCTATTTCTTCATCTTTGGCCCTAGTGCTTGGTGTGTAAATTTGAATAATAGTCATATCAACTGGTCTTCCTTGAAGGCGTATGGATATTATCCTATCACTGACAGCATTGCACTTCAGGATAGATCTTGAAGTGTTCTTTTTGACGATGAATGCAACACCATTCCTCTTCAAATTGTCATTTCCACTATAGTAGACTATTTGATTATCTGATTCAAAATCACCAATAACAGTCCATTTCAGCTCACTAATGCCTAGGATATCGATGTTTATGCATTCCATTTCCCCCACGTGTCTGCCAGTTTCTTGTACTGTGGGGGCTTGCATGTTGATGTGATGCTGGAGGCTATGCCACTGGTATTCAGATACCAGCAGGGTCACCCATGGAGAGCAGGTTTCAGTTGAGCTTCCAGACTAAGACAGGCTAGGAAGAAGGACCCGGCAGTCTATTTCTGAAAAGAATTAGCCAGTGAAAACCTTATGAATAGCCACGAAAGATTGATATTGTGCTGGAAGGTGAGCCCCCCAGATTGGAAGGCACTCAAAAGATGACTGGGGAAGAGCTGCCTCCTCAAAGTAGAGTCGATCTTAATGACGAGGGTGGAGTAAAGCTTTCAGGACCTTCATTTGCTGATGTGGCACGACTCAAAATGGGAAGAAACAGCTGCAAACATCCATTAATACTCGGAACCTGGAATGTATAGAGTATTAATCTAGGAAAATTGGAAATCATCAAAAATGAAATGGAACTGAAATCTTTAGATAATGGTAAAGAGTTTGAGCCAGCAAAGAAAAAGTAGGTATCCAAGTTCTGCAATGACCAAAGTCCTAGAAATCCTCTTAACTATTTCTTGGTAGTAGGGACAAGATAAGCTGAGATGGTTTGTTTTATTTTGGAGTCTATAGTGACTATTTGCAGAAATAATATGCCTCAAGTACTTAACAAAACTTTTGGCTAACTGTAAGTTTTCTCTGGAGGCTTCGTGACCTCCTCTGGCCAAATGTTGTAACAAGGGGGTATTATCAGTAAGAGATGCCTGTTGAGATTAGAGCAGACCGGTAAATCACCCATATATTATGATGATGTAGACCCCAGAGTGAAGTGTAAAATCTGTAAATTTTCATGTAAAATCTGAGAGAAAAAGGTGGGGGACTTGGTAAACCTTTGGGGCAAGACAGTCCAGATAAATTGTTTCTCCCCAGAAGTGAAGGCAAACAAATATCGACTGTCCAGATGGACTGGAATGCTAAAGAAAACACTGCAAACATTGGCTAATGTAAAGTGAGCCACTTCAGAAGGACATTAGAGAATAGCAGGTGAGGGTTAGGAACTGCAGGGAATCTTGGAATTACTATACGCAAGTCTTGTATGGACCTCCAGCCCTGATTGTTGGCTATCTTAGCAGGTAAAACTGGAGTGTTGCAAGGGCTGGTGTAAGGGATTATTAAACCTTTAGCCAAAAATCTTGAATTTTAAAAACAAGGCCTTTCTTGGCTTCTTGTTTTAAAGGATATTGAAGGATTTTAAGTAAGGGTTGAGAGGTATCTATTTGAATTTTAATAGGTTCAGCTGATAGGACTTGAGCAGCGTTGGTAGAAGTCTTGGCCCATAAACTTTCATGTACAGAAGAAAGACGTTCCATAGAGTTGGATAAAGTAGGGGAATGACCATCTTGTAGCGATAAGCTGCATGCTTGTAAATAGCAATATGCTTCTTCAGTTGAAGCATTTTCTATTGTAAAGTCTATCTGTCAGTTGGTTTCAGGCAAATCTAATAGCATTTCTCCTGTTCCTGAGAATTTTATTTGGCAATTCCATTTGGCTAACAGATCTCTTCCTAGTAAATATACTGGAGTATTTAAGCAGAGTAAAAATGGGTGCAGTCATCTATAGGACTGTCTCAGTCATATAGTGCTGCTGTGACAGAAATGCCACAAGTGAATGGCTTCAACAAACAGGAGTTTATTCCCTTACAATCTTGTAGTCTAGAAGTCCAAATTCAGGGCATCATCTTCAGGGTAAGGCTTTCTGTGTCAGCTCTGGAGGAAGGTCCTCGTCATCAATCTTTCCCAGGACTAGGAGCTTCTCAGTGCAGGGACTCCAGGTCTGAAGGACATGTTATACTCATGGTGCTTCTTTCTTGGTGGTACGAGATCCCCAGGTCTTTCTACTTGCTTCCCTCTTTTATATATCAAAAGAGATTGGCTTAAAACATTTTTTTTTAATTTTATAGATCAAGTCCTGCCTCATTAACATAAGTGCCACAAATCCCATCTCGTTAGCATCATAGAGGTAAGATTTACAACACGTAGGAAAATCACATCAGATGACGAAATGGTGGATAATCACACAATACTGGGAATTATGGCCTAGCCAAATTAATACATACATTTTTTGGAGACAAAATTCAATCCAAGACTAGGACCTAAAGAGACAGAAACAGGCTGGGAGTGGGTTAAAATCTGTTATTGATTAGTAATCCTCAAGACTCTTGAGATTTTATTACTCTAGGGCAAAGGCTTTTGTAAATTTGTGGGGTTTATTGCAGATAAAGTCTAACCTGTGTCAATTAAAAATTTACCTGATTCTCCATATATTTGAATAGTAGTTTTTCCCTGAGAATTTAGTGCTACCATAGGAAAAGCTCCTGATTAGTCCCCAGAGCTCCTTCATTCTATCTGCTTCTGGGCTACATCTGGTGTCAGGCTGCCCACTTTGTTTTTTAGTTTTAAACATTCCATTTTAAAATGTCTGGGTTTTTCACAGTAATAACAAAGAAGGGATAAGTTACTGGGCCCAGTCTTAGGCATACATCAGATGACTATGCCATTAAATGTCATAGAGTAACCATCTGTACTCTGATTAATGTAAAATTCAGCGGTTTATTGAAAATATAGAATCAGCTCAAGCAGGGGATAGACTGAAATCCATGCAATTGAATCCAGTAATCAAAAATGACAACTCAGCAGTGACGTTTTGTAAGAGGGAAACAAAGGACATGAAGCACATTATTTGATTGGTATTTACAAATTTAGACCATTGAAAGACATTACTTGATTGACAATTACAGGCTTAATCATTGAAAGATATTACTTGGTTGGTAGTAGAAAATTACAGGAGCCTTGGTGGTGCAGCAGTTAAGAGCTCAGCTGCTAACCAAAAGGTCAGCAGTTTGGATCCACCAGCCACTCCTTGGAAACAATATGAGGCAGTTCTACTCTGTGATATAGGGTGGCTATGAGTTGGAATTGACTTGATGGAAACAGGACAGTCATTCTAAGGTAGAACTTCCTGTGGTAGGAACTCATAAGGTAGGACTTTCTGTAACACAAGCTCATAAGGTAATTGGCTTAAAAGGATATACATATCTTTCTTAGATTGATTATAGTCTGGTAATTACAAGGGTATGTAATGGGTGAGTGGGGGGAGTTGAAGTTCGTTATGTCATTATTACCAGACATTTCTCCTTCAGGGGAGTTGCAGTGTAGTTACATCATCATTACCAGACATTCCTCTCTTAGAAACAGCAGGGAAGATGGCTACTGCTCGGGAGAAAATGGAACCAGCAACTAAGGAATCATGCCCAGTCCTCAAACTGGCCATTTCAGATCTTACCACTCACCTCAATTATTTTTTAAAATTCCCTTACACAGATGACAATTAAGAACAATGTTATAGAAATAAATTTGTTGATATTAAGTGAAGTTCACAATATATGGATAAAATCAAGGAAGGTTACAAACCACTAATATACACTGTATTAATTACCACTACAGCTTAACATAAAAAATTAGAAATATGCCAGCCAACATGTAAAAGAACTGAACAGAATATTTCAAAGGGCTGCTCAAGAAGACAAAGTAAAGTTTTATAATGATATGTGCAAAGAGCTGGAGATAGAAAACGAAAAGGGAAGAACACGCTTGGCACTTCTCAAGCTAAAAGAACTGAAGACAAAATTCAAGCCTCCATTTGCAATAGTGAGGGATTCTATGGGGAAAATATTAAACAACACAGGAAGCATCAAAAGAAGATGGGAGGAATACACAGAGTCATTATATGAAAAAGAATTAGTTGATGCTCAACCATTTCAAGAGATAGCATGTGATCAGGAACCAATGGTACTGAAGGAAGAAATCCAAGTTGTACTAAAGGCATTGGTGAAAACAAGGCGCCGGGAATTGACAGAATATCAATTGAGATGTTTCAACAAATGGATGCGGTACTGGAAGTACTTGCTCATCTATGCCAAGAAATTTGGAAGACAGCTACCTGGCCAACTGACTGGAAGAGATCCACATTTATGCCTATTCCCAAGAAAAGCGACCCAACGGAAGGTGAAAATTATGGAACAATATCATTAATATCAGACATGAGTAAAATTTTGCTGAAGACTATTCAAAAGTGGCTGCAGCAGTATATCAACAGGGAACTGCCAGAGATTCAGGCCAGATTCAGAAGAGGATTAGGAACTAGGGGTATCATTGCTGATGTCAGGTGAATCCTGGCTGAAAGCAGAGAGTATCAGAAGGATGTTTCCAGTGTTTTATTGACTATGCAAAGGCATTCGACTGTGTGGATCATCACAAATTATGGGTAACATCGCAAAGGATGGAAATTCCAGAACACTTAATTGCACTCATGAGGAAACTGTACATAGATCAAGAGGCCTTTATTCAGACAGAACAAGGGGATACACTCTGGTTGAAAGTTAGGAAATGTGGGTGTTAGGGTTGTATCCTTTCACCATACCTGTGCAATCTGTATGCTGAGCAAATAATCTGAGAAGCTGGACGTTATGAAGAACAGGGCATCAGGATTGGAAGGAGACTCATTAACAACCTGTGATATGCAGATGATACAACCTTGCTTGCTGAAAATGAAGAGGACTTGAAGCACTTACTTATGAAAATCAAATACCACAGTATGGATTGCACCTCAACATAAAGAAAACAAAAATCCTCGCAAATGGACCAATAAACAACTTCATGATAAATGGAGAAAAGATTGAAGTTGTCAAGGATTTCATTTTACTTGGATCCACAATCAATACCCATAGAAGCAGCAGTCAAGAAATCAAAAGACGAATTGCATTGGACAAATATGCTGCAAAAGGACCTCTTTAAAGTGTTGAAAATCAAAGATGTCACCTTGAAGACTAAGGTGCGCCTGACCCAAGCCATGATATTTTCAATCTCATCACATGCATGTGAAAGCTGAACAATGAATAAGGAAGACCAAAGAAGAGTTGACACCTTTGAATTGTGGTGTTAGCAAAGAATATTGAATATATTCTGGACTGCCAAAAGAACGGACAAATCGTCTTGGAAGAACTACAACCAGAATACTCCTTAGAAGCAAGGATGGCGAGACTGCAGCTTACGTACTTTGGACATGTTGTTAGGAGGGATCAGTCCCTGGAGAAGGACATCATGCTTGGCAGAGTACAGGGTCAGCAGAAAAGAGGAAGACCCTCAACGAGATGGATTGACACAGTGGCTGCAACAATGGACTCAAGCATAACAACGATTGTGAGGGCGGCGCAGGACCGAGCAGTGTTTTGTTCTGTGGTACATAAGGTCTCTGTGAGCCTAAAAACAGCAACAACTAACATATCTTCCCTTGGCTTAATAGTTCATTTCTTTTTATTGCTGAATAATATTCCATGTTAAGGGTGTACCACAGCTTGTTTAACTGTTCATGTATTGAAGGATACCTTGGTTGCTTCTAAATCTTTGCATTTATGAGTAATGCTGTAATAAACATTCATGTGCAGACTTCTGTGTGGGCGTAAGTTTTCAGTTCATTTGGGTAAATAACCAGAAGAATGACTGCTGGGTTTTATGATATGTTTTTTTCTATGTTTAGGTTTGTAAGAAACTGCCAAACCATCTTCCAAAGCGTCGGTAGCATCTTGCATTCCTACCAGCAATGATTGGCTGTTCCCGTTTCTCCGCATCCTTTGTATCACTTGGTGTTGGCAGTGTTTTAGAGTTTAGCCATTCTAATAGTGCGTGGTTGTACCTCATTATGGTTTTAATTTGCATTTCCTGGTCACCATGAATCGGAACCAGCTTGAAGGCAACTAAAAACAATGGCCAATTCTGTTGAATGTCTTTTCATTTGCTTATTAATCATACTTGTATTTTCTTTGGTAAAATGTCCATTTAGACCCCTTACCCATTTCTAACTGGGTTGCCATCTTATTATTGAGTTATAGGAATTCTTTACCTATTTTAGATATAAGATCTTTTCTGTTACTGGTTGTACTGAAGTATGATTTACAAATATTTTCTCTCATTATATGGCTTTTTTCTTATTTTCTTAACAGAGACTTCGGAATATTAGGAGTTTTTAATTGTGGTAAAGTTGAATTCATAAATTTTTCACTTATGGATTGTGTTTTTGGTGTCATAATTAAGAAATCTTTGCCTAAACAAAAGTCATAAGATTTTCTCCTATGTATAATGTATACTAGCAGTTTTACAGTTTTAGTTCCATTATTTGTACTATGATCCATTTTGAGTTGGTTTTTGTGTATGGTGTGAGACAAGGATTTAAGTTCAACTTTTTTTTTTAAATATGGATATCCAGTTGTCCCAGCACATTTGTTTAAAAGACTATCCTTTTATCCTTAAATAATTTTTTTTCCATGTGTTTTTCAGAACTCTACATGGCCATGTATTTCCTCCTACCAGGCTGGCCATTCGTTCTCCTGCCAATATTTCCCTTTTTCTCCCCATTTTTCTGATGTAACACTTCAGAACTCATTGCTTCTCTATCTATGCTTACATGCTAAAGATTTTTTAAAATTAAAATCCATAGTTTTAAGTGATGCATATCCTGAATTTACTTAAATTAAAATCTTTAGTACCATTCTCTTCCCCAAACTCCGTGTTTGAACATACAATGGTCCAGTCAACATTTCCATTTTCGTATCTAATAGACTTCTGAGACTTAAAATGTCCAAAGTCCATTCTTAATTTTCACCCAAGTTCTGCTGATTCTAATGTGTTCCCCTCTCAGAAAATGGCAAATCATTTACCCAAAAATGTTGGACAAATATCTTGGATTCATCTTTCACTCTTTACTTTCTTTCATACCCCTCATTCAATCCAATAGAAAATCCTGCCAACCTATCTTCAAAATACATTCTGAATCCAACCACTTCTCATATTCTATACTATTATCATACTGCTGTTGTCACTAGTTGCCTTTGAGTCAGCTCTGATTCATGGCAACCCATGTACAACAGAATGAAACATTGCCTTGTCCTGTACCATCTTCACAATCATTGGTATGCTCAAGTCCACTGTTCTGGTCACTGTGTATTTTGAGTGCCTTCCAATCTAAGGGGTTCATCTTCCAACACTATATTGGACAATACTCTGTTGTGATCTGTAGGTTTTTCATTGGCTAATTTTTGGGAGTAGGTTGCCGGGCCTTTCTTTCTAGCCTGTCTTAACATATTAAAAAAAAAAATATTAGTCCATGCTATATTAATATCTTCAGTGAACAATTGCAATATCCATTTCATTAGTGTCCCTGATGCTATTCTCCTCTTGTCCCTACAGTCCTCACATGGCAGCCAGAGTAATTCTTTTCAAACATCAACCAGCCATGTCACTTTCCTGCTCTCAATTCTCTAATGGCTTCCCATGACCCAATAGCATCCAAAGTCCTTACCATCACCCTCAAGACCTCTAGGACCCGAACTGTGGTTATGTCTCTGATCTCATTTTCCAACATTCCCGTTTACACCTCTCCAGCCACACTAGCCCCTTGTTGTCCCCTGAACTTACCAGGCATATCAAGACCTTGGAGCTTGCTGTTCCCTCTCCTGGTGTGCCCTTTCCATAAATACTTTCATGGCTTCCGCCATTGTTTTACTTCTGCTGTATTTTTTCCATCCTAGCTCTTATCATTAACTAGATAATCATTGTTAGTTATTTCTCTACGTATTTTATCTCAATCTTCTCCAATTACAGCACAAGCATTGTCTCTTTTTGTTTACTTCTCTATCCCCAGAGCCTGGAATAGTACCTGGCTCCTGTACTGGCTCCTGAAAGTTTTATATTTATCTTTACAAAAAAAATTTTTTTAAAGTTAAGGTTCCCAAATAAATTTCTTTTATGATCCAGTAGACCCTCATTAAATACTATTAAAAAAAAATTCCCCCCTCTTTATTTAATGGGCAGCACACATTTCCCGATTACCTGTTCAATACCAATCAATAAAATGTCAATACTAACCCAGTATCCTGACATTCTGACCTCCTTTCTTTGTCAATACTAAGAAATCTCCCAGAACACACCACATGGCTGTGCTCTTCTCTATCCCACCATAGGCCATCAATAGGACAGCTCCTAGCTTCCAGCTTCGAGGCTTCTATGCTGATATCTGATCTCAGGCAGAGCATCTGTGCTCTGCAATGAGAGATGGAGAAAACCAGAAATCCCAGGAGTACCGTTAAATCAGGAGACTGGCTTCATTATTATGCATCCCCAGTATATCCTAAACATGGCTTATGAGACTACTTTTAGAATGATTAAAAGAAAGAAACTAATGACAAGATCACACACCTCATTTGTAGCAAGTATTGCAGGCAGTTTTCTTCCAAGATGTTTGTAAAAGAAACCTGGGAGAATGAAATGGGTCTCCACTTCTTCATACCCTGCTTTAGAAAATAAAATACAAGAGGCCGTATATCTTACAGATGAGTGTGGGGTGTCCAGTAGAGCTACAACATAGAGGTAAATGGCATGTGGTGGTTATTAACATGTATGTGTTGGTGGGTTCAGAGCTGAAGCTGGAAAATGATGAGAATAAGGATAAGTTGTGGCCAGATGGTAGAGCCTCTAAGATATTTTTGGACATTTTCCCAAAGACCAAAACTAAAAACCAAACCTGTTGCCATCGAGTCGATTCCCCACAGTCCACCCAGGGTGACTCCATGTGTTACAGAGAAGAGCTGCTCCATATGATTTTCTTGGCTGTAATCTTACAGAAGCAGACGGACAAACTTTTCTTCTCAGGAGCTGCTGGGGAGGTTTGAACCACCACCACGTTAGCAGCAGATTGCAAACTGCTTGTGTCACCCAGGAACTTTTTCCTGAAGACAATATGAAGCAATTGCAGAGTTTTAAGCAAGGACATCATTTAACAAAACTTGCATTTTGGAATGATCTCCCTAGTTGCAGTATAGAGAAGGCTGGGGTGGGCACACGAGAGACATTAAGACCAGTGACAAGGCTACTGCAGTGATTGAGATGAGTCATGATGGTAGCAATGTGGACAGAAAGAAGTATAAACCCCTGAGAGATATTAGAGTAACAGAATTGGCTTTATATCCTGGATCCTGATGGTGGGAAAAGATACTCTTAAAGGATTCTAATCTCCCAAAAGCAGCACATAGTTCTCTCGTGGAGAGATGGTCAAAGGGTAGAGAGAATAATAGACTACCTCTGTGAAACCTTAAAATTTTCCCAAGGAGGACCAAGGTTTACTCTATGCAGCGTAAGGTGAAAATTCAAGTGTTACAAACCAAAATTCAAGTGTTGGTGAGAGCCCCTGCTCTCACCAACTTTCCTCAACCGAGATAATGAGGGATGTGGACCAGAGAGAAATGCATGCCAGGAGAATCTTTAATGGTCTTGGCAAGCAGGAAAGCAAGTTTTCCTGTTAATCTGAAAATAAGGAAATGCTAGATGCAGACAGGTCATATATGATGTTGGAAGCGTGGCCACACACCTGCTGTGGCTCCTTCTCCAGAAGGACCCCTCAGGGATATTCTTCCACACTGGCTTGTTCTTCCCCAGACCAGGGACCTTGCATGGACCTCCTCCTGAGCTGTGACTTCTGGACGACCAACCTTTCCTGGCATGTGCCCCCTGGAATAATTTATCCCAAACTCACACATTGGAGATTACTGAGCTTTTATTTATTTATTTCCTTTTTAAAAACAGACCTCATACCAGACCAGCAGTCCTATGTGGTTACTCTCCATTTTCCAACTCCTGTCCTCCAGCCCTCAAAACCCATTCTCTACTCTCCTGTACTTTGCTATATGTTTTGGGCTCTATCACTCTGGGTTCTCTTTCCAGACAGTTCCTTGCTGAGTTCAGCCAACAGGAAATATTGGCAGGAGATTGGAAAGTGGAGGAGAGAGTTATGTCTCCCCCTCTCCATCCCAGTGTTGGCACTCTATCTTTGGCTTTCCTGCATGACTGTAGTTCCGATCAGGTGCCCCCTCCCCTCCTCTACTATTCCAACTCCCATGGGGCCCATGAACACTATTTCCTCCCCATGTTGCTTCAGCCTTAGGGGTGGTAATGGCTTCCCATTGTTGCTGGTCTCCAGGTGACTCCTCATTCCTTCTTTACCCCTGACCCAGCAGTCCTCTCTGTAGGTGGTCACCTGATGCATTTCTCTTCCTGTGAATCATCGGGAGTGAATCCCTTTTACTGCTGGGACTCTGACTGACATAAGCACAATTCCAGTAAATTGTGTGTGTTATCTGCATAGCTTGTGGTGTTTCCCATTGTGTTCAACATAAGTGACATGGAAACTATGGGATAGCACTTTAATTCATGTTAGAATTAACATGCTTTCTTTCAGACATTCATCAAAAAGGTTTTGTTCTAAAACCTTGAACAGCAAAACACTCTGCGATTCCATAGAAGTTTTATATCTTTTCCAAGACTTAAGGAACTGGCCTCACACTAGGTTTTTTTTTTTTAAAGCACTACAAATGTTTTTATTTTAAAATTTGTATCTGTTTGTTTTAAAAGGTTACCAGTTCCCATAAGGTTTTTTTTTTGAGAGGGCCAGCATTATCATTTTATTTCCACCCACTTTTTTTTAATTGTGCATTAAATGAAAGTTTACAGAGCAAATTAGATTCCCGTTGATAATTTGTACATAAAGTGTTTCATGGCCTTGGCTTAATCCCCCACAATGTGTCAGCCCTCTCCCTATTTCTGCACTGGCTTCCTTGTTTCCTTTAGTTCTGCTTTTCCACCCCTTCCTGCCTTCGCCCCTTTGGTTTTGGGCAAATATTCCCCTTTTGATCTCCTATAATTGATTGTTCTAAGGAACACATTCCACTCGAGTATTTTCGTTTATTTTATGGGCTTGTCTGTGGTTTGGCTGGAAGGCGATCTCTGGGAATGGCTTTGGTTCCAGGTCAGAAGGGTGTCTTAGGGCCATAGCCTGGGGTTCCCCCAGCCTCTGTCAGACTAGTGAGTCTAATCTTTTTTGTGAATTTGATTTTTTGTTCTACATTTTTCTCCCACTCTCCCGGGATCCTCTGTTGTGATCCCAGCCAGAGCAGTCCTTAATGGTAGCTGGGCACCATCTAGTTCTTTTGGTCTTGGGGCCGTGTAGGTTGTGTTTCATGAGCTCCATTAGTCCTTTGAACTACTTGCTTCCTCGAGTCTTTTGTTTTCTTCACTCTCCTTTGCTACGGATGGGAAGAGACCAATAGTTGTATCTCAGATGGCCATTAGCAAGTTTTAAGACTCAGGCACTCTTCACCATAGTCAAAACCAAAAAAACCCATTGCTATTGAGTAGATTTTGACTTATAGCTACGCTATAGGACAGAGTAGATCTGCCCCATAAGGTTTCCAAGGAGCACCTGGTAGATTTGAACTGCCAACCTTTTTGTTAGCAGCCATAGCTCTTAACCACTACACCACCAGGGTTTCCATTCACCATAGTAGGATGCAGAATATATATGTTTTTTAATTTGTGTTCTTTTCTTTTAATTGTGCTTTAAGTGAAAGTTTAGGGAGCAAATTAGTTTCTCATTAAACAATACACATATTGTTTTGTGACATTACTTGCCAACAGCGTGACGTGTCAACACTCTCCCTTTCTGTACCTTGGGTCTCCCATTTCCATTCATCCAGGTTTCCTGTCCCCTCTTGCCTTCTTATTCTTGCCCCTGGGCTGGTGTGTCCGTTTAATCTTGTAAACATGGTTAAGCTATGTGTATTACTGCTTGTATTATAAGCCTGTCTAATCTTTGGCTGAAGGGTGAACCTTAGGAGTGGCTTCAGTACTGAGTTAAAAAGGTGTCCAGGGGCCATGTTGCTCTAATCTCCACTGGACCACTAAGTCTGGACTTTTTCGTGAGTTTGAATTTTGTTCAACATTTTTCTCCAGCTCTGTTCAGGATCCTCTATTGTGATCTCTGTAAGAGCAGTCAGTGGAGGTAGCTGGGCAACGTCTAGTTGTGCTGACTCAGTCTGGTGGAGGCTGTGATAGATGTGGTCCATTAGTGCTTTGCACTAATCTTTCCCTTGTGTCTTTGGTTTTCTTCATTCTCCCTTGTTCCAGATGGGGTAGGACCAATGGAGTATCTTAGAGGGCCACTCACAAGCTTTTAAGACCCCAGACACTACTCACCAAAGTAGAATGTAGGACATTTTCCTTATAAATGTTATGCCCATTGAGCTGGATGTCCCACGACACCATAGTTCCCAGTCCTCAGCCCTGTAACCCTGTCCCTAAGGAAATTGGGATGTGTCTATGAAGCTTCTATGACTTTGCCTTGGTCAAGTTGTGCTGACTTCCCCAATATTGTGTACTGTCCTACCCTTCACCAAAGTTACCACTTATCTGTTGTCTAGTTAGTGTTTTCTCTCCCCACCCATCCTCTTCCTAGTAACCATCAAAGATTGTTTCTTTCTGTGTATAAATATTTTCAAGTGTTTTTATAATAGTGGTCTCATACAATATTTGTCCTTTTGAATTTGACTTGTTTCATTCGGCATAATGCCCTCCAAATCATCCATGTTGTGAGATGGTTCAAAGATTCATCATTGTTCCTTATCATCGTGCAGTATTCCATTGTGTACGTACTACTATTTATTCATTCATCTGTTGATGGGCACTTAGGTTGTTCCATCTTTTTGCTATTGTGAATAATGCTGCAATGAACATAGGTGTGCGTATGTTTGTTCATATGACAGCTCTTATTTCTCTTATTCCTAGGACTGGGATTGCTAGGTCATATGGTATATCTATTTTTAGCTTTTTAAGGAAACACCATATCATTTTCCAAGATGGTTGTACCATTCTGCATTCCCACCAGCATTGAGTAAGAATTCCATTCTCCAACATTTATTATTTTCTGTTTTTTTTATTTGTGCCAGTAATGTTGGGGTGAGATGGTATCTCATTTTAGATTTGATTTGCGTTTCTCCAATGGCTAGTGATAGTGAGCGTTTCCTCACATGTCTGTTAGCCGCCCGAATGTCTTCTTTGTGTCTGTTCAAATCCTTTGCTCATTTTTTAATTGGATTATTTGTCTTTTTGTTGTAGAATTTAGAAATTAGAACTTTGCCCGATTTATCATAGCCAAAAATTTTCCCCAGCTTGTAGGTTCTTTTTTTACTCTTTTGGTGAAGTCTTTTGATGAGCTTAAGTGTTTAATTTTTAGAAGATCCCAGTTATCTAGTTTATCTTCTGAGGTATGTGCATTGTTAGTTATGGTTCATATCCCATTTATGCCATATATTAAGGCCCCTGGCATTGACCCTATTTTTTCTTCCATGATCTTTATAATTTTTTATTTTATATTAAGCTCTTTGATGCATTTTGAATGTTTTTGTGTATAGTGTGAACTTTGGGCCTTGTTTCATTTTTTTACAGATGGACACCCAGTTTTGCCAGCACCATCGTTAAAAAAACTTTCTTTTCCCGTTTAACAGACTTTCGGCCTTTGTCGAAGATCAGGTGACCATAGGTGGATGGAACTACTTTGGGGTTTTTGAATCTGTTCCGTTGGTCAATGTGTCTGTCATTGTACCAATACCAGACTGTATTGACTATCATAGCTGTATAGTAGATTCTGATGTCAGGTAATGTGAGTCCTCCTACTTTGTTCTTCTATAGTGCTTTACTTATCCAGAGCCTCTTTCCTTTCTGTATAAAGTTAATGATTAGTTTTCCATCTCGTTAAAAGTGCTGTTGGTATTTGGATCAGGATTGCATTGTATGTGTAGATTGCTTAGGGTAGAATTGATGTTTTCACAACATTGCATCTATCTATCCATGAGCATGGTATATTTTTTCATTTATGTAGGTCTCTTTTTGTTTCTTGCAGTAGTGTTTTGTAGTTTTCTTTGTATAGGTCTTGTACATCCCTGGCTGTATTTATTCCTAGGTATGTTGCATTTTTAGGGACTATTATAAATGGTATCGCTTTCCTGATTTCCTTTTCGTAGGTTTCTTTATTGGTGTATAGGAATACAACTAAGTTTTGTGTGTTTATCTTGTATCCTGCTACTCTGCTGAATCTTTCTATTAGTTCAAGTAGTTTTTTTTTGTGGAGTCTTTTGGGTTCTGTAAGTATAGTATAGGATGCAGAATATTGTCTTTATGAACTGCATTGTGCCAGTTGCTGTAGATGCCCCCTGAGTCTATGGTCCTTTGCCTTCGAGCCTAAGAACATCCCCCGAGATGTTTGGTTATGTCTAAGAGGTTTCCCTGACTGTGCTAGTTGTGTGCTCTATTGTCTATATTAATATACGAGGAGCACCTACAGACATGTATGTAGAAATATCCACCACCAAACCTGTATCTGCCTGTGGGTATGCTCCCTTACATCTTTCCACACCTCTTGGCATATCTGTCTACCTATGCATCTATTCATACATTATTTTTTGTTAATATTATTGTTGCAAGATTGTGTATGGTATTGGCAATTCCAGTAGTTGCCCTTTATTCTTGCATTCCTCCCAGTGTTCTCTCTTGCTTGGTCATGTTGTGCTGACTTCTCCCGTATTGTACATTGCCTATGCCTTCATTAATGTTAACATGTATATTCTATTTGGTAATTTCCCCTCCCTGCCCTAAGAACTGTCGAACAATTTTTTTTTTCTGCTTATAAGCCTTTTGTTCTTACTTTATAATAGCGATCTCATACAATATTTGTCCTTTTGTGATTGACTTATTTCATTCACCATTATGTCCTCCAAATTCATACATGTTGTGAGATAGTTTGCAGATTCATTGTTATTCTTTATTGCTGCGTAGTATTCCATTTTCCATTGTGTGTATGTACCACAGAAGGTTATCTGATTCCTTTTTTTTTTGATTCCTCGCTGAAAACATCTTGGCTGCACTTTTATATGTGTTTATGTTGTACACTGTCCCCTAGACATTAAATTATTATGTTCTTTAATTATTAATCGTATGTTCATTTTTTTCATACTGCTTTTTTGATTTGTTTTGCTATGTCAGGGTGGGTGGAACAGTTGTACTTTGGTCATCTGTGGGCATGATAGTCCTCACCACCTTTTCTGGGTGGACAGGGCAGTAGCAGGCACAGCGAGTCTGCTTTGCTGTACACTGATTTGGGCAGGCATGTCAGGCAGGGAGTGGTACTGACTCGCTTCCCACCATTCAGCAGCTGGTCAAGTGGTAGGAGGAGAGTGGCAGGTTGGGCCCAGTGCAGCAGGAGGCCTGAGCACTGGGGATGCTCTAGTTGTGGTGGTGCAGCAGGGACCAGCAGGAAGGGAGGGAGATGGTATATAGGCCTAATGGGAGGGAGAAACAAAAGAGACAAAAAGAAAGAAAAACAAACAAACAAAAATCGGCAACGAGGGGGGCCAGTGAGAAGTAAGAAAGTAAAGAAAGAAAAGAAAATTAATACATTAATTAAAAAAAGTAAATAGCTGCACAGTGGGGGCCTGTGGATGGGGAGGGGTGGTGGCAGTCTATCTATGGTGGTATAGCAGAGTCTGGTGGGGAGGAGTGGAGACAGTGTACAGGGCTAGGTGGGAGGGAGAAAGAAAAATAAGAAAAGGAAAAAGTGAATAAACGAAAAAGAAAAAATGGCAGCATGGTGAGGGCTGGTGAGTGGGGGTGGGGAGGACCTGGGGCTCGGTGGGAAGGGAGGGCAGGTGGCTTATGGGGCTAGGTGACTGCAAAAAAGAAAAGAAATAAAGAGAAAAATGGCAGCATGATGGGAGCTTGTGGGTGAGGGCACGGCGGACCCAGGGCGGCAGAAGTCCAGTGGCTCTGTAGCTGTGGTGGGGCATGTGGGAAGTGGGGGAGGTGGTATTTGGGGATAGGTGGGAGGGAGAAAGAAAAGGAAGGAAGAGGGAAAAAAGTCATGCAATAGGAGGGGGTGGAGCAGGCCCAGAGGAAGGGAGGTTTGTAACATGACCCTGGTGGTGGAGGCTGCTGGGGTGGGGGCTCTTGCTTCTACTCATCCGAAGGGTGAGAGGTAGGAAAGTGTGTTTATCTGCTTGCTGTGTGCTCTGTCTCCTGTTGGGAGCTCTGTGAAATTGCCTTTCTGTACTCCCTGTCTGGGGTCATTGTGGGCTGTGTTCCAAGATGGTGACACTGATGTGTTAATTGGCAGGGAACCTACACTTCGTATCTCTCCTTGTTCTCTGTTTTTCGTCAGTTTCTTCTTTCATTCATTGTTTGATCTAGTTCTTTCTCCCTTCACTTGATGCTTAGGGTTCCAGGATTGACATTTGTGTCTGTTTTACTTAGTTTTTCAGGTCTCTGCTGCAGAAGGACAGCATGGTGCATCTGTCTAGGGTGTCGTGTTCACTCCACCTCTATTTTCTGTTTTTTGATTACTGCCAGTAATGTCGGGTGAGATGATGTCTCATTGTAGTTTTGATCTGTAGTTCTCTAATTGCTAATGATTGTAAGCCTTTTTTATATATACTTGTTAGCTGCCTAAAAGTCTTCTTTGCCCATTTTATAATTGAATTATTTGTCTTTATTGTTACGGTGTTGAAGTTTTCTATAAATTTTAGAGATTAGACCCTTGTCCGGATATGTTGTAGCCAAAATTTAGTCCCAATTTGTAAGCTCTCTCTTTACTCTTTTGGAGCAGTCTTTGTTGAGCAAAAGTGTTTAGTTTTTAGGAAGTCTCATTTATCTAGTTCATCTTTTGCTGTGTGTGAATTTTTAGTTATGTTTGGTATTCTATTTATGCCATATATTGGGGTCACTAGTGTTGTCCTTATTTCTTCCTCCATGATCTCTAGGTTTTATATTAAGTCTTTGATCCATTTCAAGTTAGTTTTTTTTTTTTTTTGGTATGGTGTGAGGTATGGGTCCTGTTTCATTTTTATACAGATACCTAGTTTTGCCAGCACCATTTGTTGAAGAGATTGTCTCTTCCCCATTTAATGGACTTTGTACTTTGTTGGAGATCATCTATCCATAGGAGGATGGATTTATGTCTGGGTTCTCAATTCTGTTTTTTTGGTCAATGTGCCTGCCATTGTACCAGTATCAGGCTGTTTTGACTACCAGGGCTGTATAGTAGGCTCTGAGATAAGGTAGTGTGAAGCCTTTTATTTTGTTCATCTTTAATAATGCTTTCCTTACTTGAGGCCTCTTTCATTTCCATGTAAATATGATGATTAGTTTTTCCATCTTGTTGGAGAATGCTGTTGGCTTTTGGATTGGGATTGCATTATATCTATATGTCGCTTTGGGTAGTATTGACATTTTCACAATGTTACATCTTCCCTATCCATGAACATAGTATATTTTTCCATTTATGTAGGTCTCTTTTGGTTTCTTGTGGTAGTGTTTTGCAGTTTTCTTTGTATAGGTCTTTTGTGTTCCTGGCTAGATTTATTTCTAAGTATTTTATCTTTTTGGGGGGGGCTATTGTAAATGGTATTGTTTTTTGATTTCCTGTCAAAGTTCTCTTCGTTGATGTAGAGGAATCCAACTGATTTTTGCATATTAATCTTGCATCCTGCCACTTTGCCAATTCCTTCTATTAGTTCCAGTAGTTTTCTTATGGAATCTTTGGGATTTTCTAAGAATAAGATCATAACATCTGCGAATAGGGATAGGTTTACTTCTTCCTTACCAATTTGGAAACTGTTATATCTTTTTATTGCCTTATTGCTCTCACTAGGACTCATAGGGTCACTATGAGTCAGAATCAACTTAATGGCAGTGGGTGGTGGTGGGCGAGGACTTTAAATATAGTGTTGAATAAGAGTGGTGATATGGGCATCCTCATCAGTCCCATTCTCAAGGGGGAATGCTTTCAGACTACTCCCTTCAAGGATGATGTTGGCTGTTGGTTTTGTATAAATTTCATTTATTATGTTGAGGAATTACCTTTCTGTTCCTATTTAGCTGAGAGTTTTTATCAGGAATGGGTGTTGGACTTTATCAAATGCCTTTTCTGCATCAATTGAGATGATCACGTGAATCTTGTCCTTTGTTTTATTTATGTGGTGGATTATGTTGATTGGTTTTCTAGTGTTTATCATCCTAGCATACCTGGTTGAGTCTCACTTAGTCTTGATGTATTATTTTTTTTGATAAGCTGTTGAATTCTACTGGCTAAGATTTTGTTGATTATTTTTCTGTCTATATTCATGTGGGATATTGTTCTGTATTTTCTTTCTTAGTGATGTCTTTGCCTGACTTTGGTATCAGGGTTATGCTGACTTAATGGAATGAATTCAGGAGTACTCTTTCCTTTTCTATGTTCTCTAATAGTTTGAGTAGAATTGGTGTTATCTCTTCTCTGAATGGTTGAATTCTCCACTGAAGCTGTCTGGGCCTGGGCTTCTTTTTTTTTTTTTTTTGGTTGGGAGTTTTTTAATATCCCTTTCAACTTATTCTTTTGTTATGAGTCTATACAATTTTTCATAGAATTCTTATATGACTCTTTATTTCACTTGGTTCAGTTGTAATGTCACCCGTCTCATTTATTATTTGTGTTATTTGCATCTTCTCCTGTTTTTATTTTGTCAATTTGGCCAGTGGTTTGTCAGTTTTATTGATCCTTTCAAAGAACCACCTTTTAGACTTCTTGATTCTCTCTATTGTTTTTCTTTTCTCAGTTTCATTTGTTTCTGCTCTAATTTTTTCCAGTTTTGAGTATTTATTACCTTTTTTCTTTAATGTTCAAAAAAATTTTTTGTTTCTCATTCAAAAATTGTTTTGACATTGATTGCAATCCCCACAATGTGTTAGCAGTCTTCCCATTTCCCTTTACACCCAGCTTCCCTGTGTCCATTCATCCAGTTTTCCTGTCTCTTCTTGCCTTCTTATCTTTGCTTTTGAGCAGGTCTTGCCCACTTGGTCTCGTATACTTGATTGAACTAAGAAGCACATTCCTTACATGTGTTATTGTTTGTTTTATAGGCCTATCTAATCTTTGGCTAAAAGGTAGATTCCAGGAGTGGCTTTCATTCTGAGTTAGCAGTGTTCCTTGGGGCCATAATCTTGGTTGGGGCTTCCTCCAGTCTCTGTCCGAACAGCAAGCCTGGCCTTTTTTGTGTGTGTGTGTGAATTTGAATTTGTTTCTATATTTTACACCCACTCTGTCCAGAGCTCTATATTGTGATCCCTGACAGAGCAGTTGTTGGTTATAGGTGGGCACCATCTAGTTCTTCTGGGCTCAGGTTGGTAGTCCTTAGGACTAATATTTTCCTTGTTTCTTTGATTTTCTTTGTTCTCCTTTGCTCAAACATGATGGAGCCAATAGATGTATCTTAGATGGCTATTCATATGCTTTTAAGACCCCAAAACTACCCACCAAAGTAGGATGTAAAACATTCTTTGTGAACGATGTTATGCCAATTAACCAAGATGTCCCCCAAGACAATGGCCTCCAGCCCTCAGATCCAGTAACTCAGTCTACCGAAGTGTTTGGATGTGTATAGGATGCTTCTATTACTGTGTCTTGATCAAGCTGTGCTGATTTCCCCTATACTGTGTGTTGTCTTTCCCTTCATGTAAGTTAACACTTGTCAACTATCTAGTTAGTGATTGTCCCACCACCCACTCTACTCCCTCATAATCTTCAAAGATTGATTTTTCTCTGTGTGTAAATCTTTTCTTGTTTTTTTTTTTAATTTTTATTGTGCTTTAAGTAAAAGTTTACAAATCAAGTCAGTCTCTCTCACAAGAACTTATATACATATTGCTACATAGCCCCAATTACTCTCCCCCTAACGAGACAGCCTGCTCCCTCCTCCACTCTCTCTTTTCGCGTCCATTTTGGAGCTTCTAACCCCCTCTGCCCTCTCATCTCCCCTCCAAGCAGGAGATGCCAGCATAGTCTCAAGTGTCCACCTGATCCAAGAAGCTCACTCCTCACCAGCATCCCTCTCCATCTCATTGTCCAGTCCAATGCCTGTCTGAAGAGTTGGCTTTGGGAATGGTTCCTAACCTGGGCCAACAGAAGGTCTGGGGGCCATAACCACCGGGGTCCCTCTAGTCTAAGTCAGACCACTAAGTCTGGTCTTTTTATGAGAATTTGGGGTCTGCATCCCGCTGCTCTCCTGCTCCCTCAGGGGTTCTCTGTCACAGCAGTCTTCAGTTGTAGCCAGGCACCATCTAATTCTTCTGGTCTCAGGCTGTTGTAGTCTCTGGTTTACGTGGCCTTTTCTGTCTCTTGGCTCATAATTACCTTGTGTCTTTGGTGTTCTTCATTCTCCCTTGAACCAGGTGGGTCGAGACCAATTTATGCATCTTAGATGGGCGGTTGCTAGAATTTAAGGCCCCAGACGCCACTCTCCAAGGTGGGATGCAGAATGTTTTCTTAATAGATTTTATTATGCCAATTGACTTAGATGTCCCCTGAAACCATGGTCCCCAAACCCCTGCCCCTGCTACACTGGCCTTCGATGCATTCAGTTTACTCAGAAAACTTCTTTGCTTTTGATATAGTCCAGCTGTGCTGACCTCCCCTGTATTGTGTATTGTCTTTCCCTTCACCTAAAATAGTTCTTATCTACTATCTAATTAGTGCATACTCCTCTCCCACCCTCCCTTCCCCATCTCATAACCGTCAAATAATGTTTTCTCCTCTGTTTAAATTATTTCTTGAGTTCTTGTAATAGTTCTCTCATACAATATTTGTCCTTTTGCAACTAACTTCACTCAGCATAATGCCTTCCAGATTCCTCCATGTTATGAAATGTTTCACAGATTCATCACTGTTCTTTATCGATGGGTAGTATTCCATTGTGTGAATATACCATAATTTATTTATCCATTCCTCTGTTGATGGTCACCTTGGTTGCTTCCATTTTTTTGCTATTGTAAACGGTGCTGCAATGAACATGGGTGTGCGTATATCTGTTCGTGTAAAGGCTCTTATTTCTTTTAGGATATATTCCAAGAGGTGGGATTGCTGGATAGTATGGTAGTTCTATTTCTAACTTTTTAAGGAAGGACCAAATCGATTTCCAAAGTGGTTGTACCATTTTACATTCCCACCAGCAGTGTATAATTGTTCCAATTTCTCCAGAGCCTCTCCAACATTTACTATTTTGTGTTTTTTGGATTAATGCCAGCCTTGTTGGGGTGAGATGAAATCTCATTGTAGTTTTGATTTGCATTTCTCTAATGGCTAATGATCATGAGTATTTCCTCATGTATCCGTTAGCTACCTGAATGTCTTCTTTAGTGAAGTGTCTGTTCATATCTTTTGCCCATTTTTTAATTGGGTTATTTGTCTTTTTGTAGTTGAGTTTTAGCAGAATCATGTAGATTTTAGAGATCAGGTGCTGATCAGAAATGTCATAGCTAAAACCTTTTTCCCAGTCTGTAGGTAATTTCTTTACTCTTTTGGTGAAGTCTTTGGATGAGCATAGCTGTTTGATTTTTAGGAGATCACAGTGATCTAGTTTTTCTTCTGCATTGTTAGTGTTGTTTTGTCTACTGTTTATACCATGTATTAGGGCTCTCAATGTTGTCCCTATTTTTTCTTCCATGATCTTTATTGTTTTAGATTTTATGTTTAGGTCTTTGATCCAATTTGAGCTTTTTTTTTGTGCATGGTATGAGGTATGGGCCTTGTTTCATTTTTCTGCAGGTGGATATCCAGTTATGCCAGCACCATTAGTTAAAAAGACTGTCTTTTACCCATTGAAATGTTTTTGGGCCTTTGTCAAATATCAACTGCTCATATGTGGATGGATTTACGTCTAGGTTCTCAATTCTGTTCCATTGGTCCACGTATCTGTTGTTGTACCAGTACCAGGCTGTTTTGACTACTGTGGCAGTATAACAAGTTCTAAAATCAGGTAGAATAAGGCCTTCCACTTTGTTCTTCTTTTTCAGTAATGCTTTACTTATCCGGAGCTTCCTGCCCTTCCATCCGAAGTTGGTGATTTGTTTCTCCATCTCATTAAAAAAAGTTGTTGGAATTTGGATCAGTATTGCATGAAATCTACAAATTGCACTTTGTAGAATAGACATTTTTATAATGTTAAGTCTTCCTATCCATGAGCAAGGTATGTTTTTTCACTTACGTAGGTCTCTTGGTTTCTTGCAGAAAATGTTTTGTAGTTTACTTTGTATAAGTCTTTTACACCTCTTGTAAGATTTATTCCCAAGTATTTTATCTTCTTGGGGGCTACTGTAAATGGCATTGATTTGGTGATTTCCTCTTCGATGTTCTTTTTGTTGGTGTAGAGGAATCCAACTGATTTCTGTATGTTTATCTTGTATCCTGATACTCTGCTGAACTCTTCTATTAGTTTCAGTAGTTTTCTTGAGGATTCCTTGGGGTTTTCTGTATATAAGATCATGTCATCTGCAAAAAGAAATACTTTTACTTCTTCCTTGCCAGTATGGATGACTTTATTTCTTTATCTTGCCTAATTGCTCTGGCTAAGACCTCCAGCACAATGTTAAATAAGAGCAGTGATAAAGGGCATCCTTGTCTGGTTCCTGATCTCAACGGGAATGCTTTCAGGCTTTCTCCATTTAGGATAATGTTGGCCATTGGCTTTGAATAAATGCCCTTTATTATGTTGAGGAATTTTCCTTCTATTCCTATTTTGCTGAGAGCTTTTGTCATGAATGGATGTTGAACTTTGTCAAATGCCTTTTCTGCATCAATTGATAAAATCATGTGATTCTTGTCTTTTGTTTTATTTATATGATGGATTACATTAATTGTTTTTCTAATGTTGAACCATCCCTGCATATCTGGTATGAAGCTCAATTGGTCATGGTGAATTATTTTTTTGATATGTTGTTGAATTCTATTGGCTAGAATTTTGTTGAGGATTTTTGCATCTGTGTTCATGAGGGATATAGGTCTGTAATTTTTTTTTTTTTTTTGGTGTCTTTACCTTGTTTTTGTATCAGGGCTATGCTGGCTTCATACAAAGAGTTTGGGAGTATTCTGCCCTTTTCTATGCTCTGAAATATCGTTAGTAGTAGCGGTGTTAACTCTTCTCTCAAAGTTTGGGAGAACTCTGCAGTGAAGGCGTCAGGGCCAGGGCTCTTTTTTTGTTGGGAGTTTTTGGATTATGTTTTCAATCTTTTCTTTTATTATGGGTCTATTTAGTTGTTCTACTGCTGTTTGTGTTAGTTTACGTAGGTAGTGTGTTTCTAGGAATTCATCCATTTCTTCTAGGTTTTCAAATTTATTAGAGTACAATTTTTCATAGTAATCTGATATAATTCTTTTAATTTCAGTTTGGTCTGTTCTCATATCACCCAACTCATTTCGTATTTGGGTTATTCGCTTCCTCACCTGTTTTTCTTTTGTCAGTTTGGCCAAAGGTTTATCAATTTTGTTGACTTTTTCCAAGAACCAGCTTTTGGTCTTGTTAATTCTTTCAATTGTTTTTTTTTGTTTTCTATTTCATTTAGTTCTGCTCTAATTTTTTACTATTTGTTTTCTTCTGGTGCCTGAGGGTTTCTTTTGTTGTTCCCTATTTGTTCATGTTGTAGGGATAATTCTTTGATTTTGGCCCTTTCTTCTTTTTGGATGTGTGAATTTATTGATATAAATTGACCTCTGAGCACTGCTTTCACTGTGTCCCAAAGGTTCTGATAGGATGTGTTTTCATTCTCATTGGATTCTATGAATTTCTTTATTCCATCCTCAATGTCTTCTATAATCCAGTCTTTTTTGAGCAGGGTATTGTTCAGTTTCCAATTGTTTGGTTTCTTTTCCTTGCTTTTGCTGTTATGGATTTCCACTTTTATGGCCTTATGGTCAGAGAAGATGCTTTGTAATATTTCAATGTTTTGGATTCTGCTAAGGCTTGCTTTATGACCTAATATGTGGTCTAATCTAGAGAATGTTCCATGTGCACTAGAAAAGAAAGTACACTTGGTTGCTTTTGGGTGGAGGGTTCTTTATATGTCTATGAGGTCAAGTTGGTTTATTGTGGTATTTAGATCTTCCGTGTCTTTATTGAGCTTCTTTCTGGATGTTCTGTCCTTCACTGAATGTGGTGTGTTGATGTCTTCTACTATAATTGTGGAGCTGTCCATCTCACTTTTCAATGCTCATAGAGTTTGATTTATATATATTGCAGCCCTGTCATTGGGTGCAAAAAAATTTAATATGGTTATATTATCTTCTTGGTATATTGTCCCTTTAATCATTATATAGTGTCCTTCCTTATCCTTTATGATGGATTTAACTTTAAAGTCTACTTTGTCAGAAATTAATGACACTCCTGCTCTTTTTTGATTGTTGTTTGCTTGATGTATATTTTTCCATCCTTTGAGTTTTACTTTGTTTATGTCTCTAAGTCTAAGGTGTGTCTCTTGTAGGCAGCATATAGACAAAACATCTTTTTTAATCCATTCTGCCACTTTCTGTCTCTTCATTGGTGCATTTAGTCCATTTACATTCAGCATTATCATGGATAGGTATGAATTCAGTGCTATTAATTTGATGTCTTTTTTTGTGTGTTGTTGACCGTTTCTTTTTCCCCTTAATTTTGTGTGCTATGTAGATTATCTTTTCATATTGTCTTTTCCTCATATTTGTTGTTGTTGATTTTGTTTCTGCTGAGTCTCTATTTTTTTCTTGTATTTTGATGTGTGCGATAGTTTATCTCCTTAGTGGTTACCTTATTACTTACCCCTATTTTTCTAAATTTAAACCTATGTTTTATTTTTTGTATCCCCTTGACTTCCTCTCCATATGGAAGATCTATGACTATATTTCTTAGTCCCTTTTTATTGTTGTCTTTTTTTAGATAACATTGCTCTTACCCTGTTTTGAGCGGTTTCTTTCTTTTTTTTTTTTTTTTTATCTTGATCTATTGTTTTGATTTCCCTGTCGGGGTTGAATTCTGATTGCTCTGCCCAGTGTTCTAGTCTTGGATTGATATCTGATACTATTGATTTTCTAACCAAAGAACTCCCTTTAGTATCTCTTGTAGTTTTGGTTTGGTTTTTACGAATTCCCTAAACTTCTGTTTATCTGGAAATGTCCTAATTTCACCTTCATATCTGAGGGACAGTTTTGCTGGCTAATGATTCTTGGCTGGCAATGTTTTTTTCCTTCAATTTTTTGTATAAGTCATCCCATTGCCTTCTTGCCTACATGGTTTCTGCCGAGTAGTCCGAGCTTATTCTTATTGGCTCTCCTTTGTAGGTGACTTTTTGTTCATCCCTAGCTGCTCTTTAAATTCTCTCTTTATCTTTGGTTTGGGCAAGTTTGATTATAACATGTCTTGGTGACTTTCTTTTAACATCTACCTTATGTGGAGTTCAATGAGCATCTTGGATAGATATATTCTCATCTTTCACGATATCAGGGAAGTTGTCTGCGAAGAAATCTTCAGCAATTCTCTCTGTATTTTCTGTTATCCCTCCCTGTTCTGTTACTCTAGGCACTTGTAGGTTATTTCTCTTGATAGAGCCCCACATGTTTTTTGAGGTTTCTTCATTTTTTAAATTCTTTTATCTGATTTTTCTTGAAATATATTAGTTTCAAGTGATTTATCTTCAAGTTCAGAAATTCTACCTTCCAATTGCTCAAATTTGCTTCCCTGACTTTCTATTGAGTTGTCTACTTTTGTAGTTTCATTGTTAATCTTCTGAATTTCTGATTGCTGTCTGTCTATGGATTTTTCCATCTTATTAAACTTTTCATTATGTTCCTGAATAATCTAATTCCTTCCATTGCTTTATCTGTGTGTTTCTTGGCTTGTTCTGTGTATTGCTTCATTCCCTTCCTAATGTCTTGAAGGGTTCTGTATATTAATCTTTTGTATCCTGTCTCTGATAATTCCAGGAAGGCACTTTCATCTAGAATGTCTTGGTATTCTTTGTTTTGAGAACTTGTTAAGGTGATCATGGTCTGTTTCTTTCTGTGACTTGATATTGACTGTTGTCTCCGAGACATCTACAAGTTATTGTATTAGTTTATTTTATGTTTGCTTACTGTGTCATAGCTTCTTGCTTTGTTTTGTTTCGGTATACCCCTATGGGTTGCTTGAGTGAGCTAGCTTGATTATTTTTACCTTTGGAGCTCTGACATCCTGTTCCCAGACGGCTAGAGCTGTAATTAAGTATATCAGTCTAGGAGTCCATTCACTTTTCTTGTATGAATTCAGCTCAGGTTTCCAGGTAGCTGATCATCATGTGTGTGGTACAGGCTCTGTCCTACAGTCTTAGAGGGGCAGGGGCAATTGGCATATATGCCGATATCTGATTGCAGCACGGGGTCACGCTCTGAACAAGGCAGGGGGCTGAGAAGCGACCCACCAGTGTCTCTGAGGAAAGTGCATCCCTGTTCCCTAGAGCGTGCAGGTGGGTGGGTTCTGCAGATGGACCGTGGGCACCCAAAGTTTTTGGTTGTAAGGACTGGGAGGTACCACTTATCTTTGCACCCCTGTCGCGGGTGGCTGGGTGACTTGAGTGGAGCTACCAGTCCTTAGGTCCCTGGTGTGGGTAGATGAGGACCCTGTTTAATAGTCAAAGCAATGTCAAACATTAAACACCCGCCTCCCCACCACACAGCTGAAACAGTTGGAGCCTGCCAACAAGGGCCTATTCTCCTTAAACAGGCCTACACAGGCCCATGCAGAGGGGAATCGTACTCAAAGTCCACGGACTGTTAATCCCTGGACAGGAGCCGCTTCTGTCCTGAGCTTCCCCAGTTAGTGGAGCTGGCGAATTATCTTTTCCCGCAACTGCAAATTTTTTCCTTCTCCAAGCCTGGGAGGATGGATTTAGGCACTCAAGAGGTCCTATCTCAGGCTCAGGGAAATCAACAGCTGCTGAAGCCAGCTTGGGGGTGGGGGGAAGGGCATGGTAAAATATATGCAGGTACTTAGCTTTTGCCAAGAGCACCGTTCTTCTCTGGTTCCAGAGATGTGAGCAGACTGTGTGGCTGGCTGCTTCTCCCTGAGGAAACTGTGGCCAAATGCCAGGACCAGCCCACCGCTGCCACTCCCAGGAATGGTGCCTGAGGGCTTCCGGCAATTCAGGTCCAGTAATTCCTCTCTGCTTTCTGAACCATCTATTCCTTCCCCTGCCCCACTGTTCATTTTCCTAGCTTGCCTTTGATGTTCAGGGCTTCTAGATTGTCAGAAATATACTCATTTCACCTTTTTTTTTTTTTTTTGTCTTTGTTGTAAAGAGGGATAGCAGGAAGCGTCTGTCTCCTCTGCCATCTTTGCTCTGTCTCTCTTGGGTTTTTATAATAGTGGTCTCATACAATATTTGTCCTTTCATGCTTGACTTATTTCACTCAGCATAATCCCTTCAAGATTCATCCGTGTTGCGAGATGTTTTGCAGATTCATAATTTTTCTTTAACAGTATGTGGCATTCCATGTAGTGTATGTACCACAGTTTCCTTCGTCTCTTTCTGCAGATGTAGTCAGCTTGATTTCTGTGTGTTCTGTCTGGCATGCTCCATGTTTATACTCACCGTTTATGTTGATGAAAGAAGTATTTGCAATGAAGAAGTCATTGGTCTTGCATAATCCTATCATTCGATCTCCAGCATTATTTCTTTCACCTAGGCCATATTTTCCAACTACTGAGCCTTCTTCTTTGTTTCCAACTTTCCCATTTCAATTACCAGTGATTATGAATAATTCTTGATTGCACGTTCAATCACTTTCAGACTGCGGCAGCTGATAAAAATCTATTTCTTCATCTTTGGCCCTAGTGGTTGGTGTGTAAATTTCAATAATAGTCATATCAACTGGTCTTCCTTGGAGGTGTATGGATATTATCCTATCACTGACAGCATTGTACTTCAGGATAGTTCTTGAAATGTTCTTATTGATGATGAATGCAACACCATTTCTCTCCAAGTAGTCATTTCCCAGCATTGTAGACTATATGATGGTCTGATTCAAAATGGCCAATACCAGTCCATTTCAGTTCACTAAGGCCTAGGATATCAATGTTTATGCATTCCATTTAATTTTTGATGATTTCCAATTTTCCTAGACTCATACTTCGTACATTCCAAGCTCCGATTATTAATGGATATTTACAGCTGTTTCTTCTCATTTTGAGTCGTGTCACATCAGCAAATGAAGGTCCCAAGAGCTTTACTCCATCCATGTCATTAAGGTCGAATCTACTTTGAGGAGGCAGCTCTTCCCCAGTCATCTTTTCAGTGCCTTCCAACCTGGGGAGCTCATCTTCCAGCACTATATCAGAAAATGTTCCACTGCTATTCATAAGGTTTTCACTGGCTAATGATTTTCAGAAGTAGACTACCGGGTCCTTCTTCCTAGTCTGTCTTAGTCTGGAAGCTCAGCTGAAACCTGTCCTCCATGGGTGACCCTGCTGGTATCTGAATATACCAGTGGCATAGCTTTCAGCATCACAGCAGCACACAAGCCCCCACAGTATAACAAACTGACAGACACATTCAAAGAGATGATGGAAAAGCTCAGTGTCATCAATCAGAACAAAGCCAGGGGCCAACTGTGGAACAGACCATCAATTGCTCATATGCAAGTTCAAGCTGAAACTGAAGAAAATCAGAGCAAGTCTATGAGAGCCAAAATATGGTCCTGAGTATATCCCACGTGAATCTAGAGACCATCTGAAGAGTAAATTTGATGAATTAAACACTAGTGACTGAGGACCAGACAAGTCGTGCAATGACATCAAGGACATCATACATGAAGAAAGAAGAGGTCATTGAAAAGACAGGAAAGAAAGAAAAGACCAAGATGGATGTCAGAGGAGATGCTGAAACTTGCTCTTGAACTTCCAGCAGCTAAAGCAAAAGGAAGAATTCCTGAAGTAAAGAACCAAACAGGAGATTTCAAAGGGAGGCTCGAGAAGACAAAGTAAAGTATTATAATGACAGGTGCAAAGAGCTGGAGATCAAAAACCAAAAAGGAAGAACACTCTCGGCGTTTCTCAAGCTGAAAGAACTGAAGAGAAAATTCAACCCTCGAGTTGCAATAGTGAAGGGTTCTATGGGGAAAATATTAAACGACACAGGAAGCATCAAAAGAAGATGGAAGGAATAAACAGAGTCATTATACCAAAAAGAATTAGTCCATATTCAACCATTTCAAGAGGTGGCATATAATCAGGGACCGATGGTACTAATGGAAGAAGTCCAAGCTGCTCTGAAGGCATTGACAAAAAACAAGGCTCCAGGAATTGATGGAATATCAATTGAGATGTTTCAACAAACATATGCAGCGCTGGAGGTGCTCACTCGTCTATGCCAAGAAATATGGAAGACAGCTTCCTGGCCAACTGACTGGAAAAGATCCATATTTATGCCTATTCCCAAGAAAGGTAATCCAATCAGATGTGGAAATTATAGAACAATATCATTAATATCACATGCAAACAAAATTTTGCTGAAGATCATTCAAAAATGGCTGTAGCAGTGTATTGACAGGGAACTGGGAGAAATTCAGGCTGGTTTCAGAAGAGGACGTGGAACCAGGGATATCATTGCTGATGTCAGATGGATCCTGGCTGAAAGCAGAGAATACCAGAAGGATGTTTACCTGTGTTTTATTGACTATGCAAAGGCATTCGACTGTGTGGATCATAACAAACAATGGATAACATTGTGAGGAATGGGAATTCCAGAACACTTAATTGTGCTCATGAGGAACCTTTACATAGATCAAAAGGCAGTTGTTCAGACAGAACAAGGGGATACTGCTTGGTTTAAAGTCAGAAAAGGTGTGTGTTAGGGTTGTATTCTTTCACCATACCTATTCAATCTGTATGCTGAGCAAATAATAAGAGAAGCTGGACTATATGAAGAAGAATGGGGCAACAGGATTGGAGGAAGACTAATTAACAACCTGCGTTATGCAGATGACACAACCTTGCTTGCAGAAGGTGAAAAGGACTTGAAGCACTTACTAATGAAGATCAAAGACCACAGCCTTCAGTATGGATTGCACCTCAACATAAAGAAAACAAAAATGCTCACAACTGGACCAATGAACAACATCATGATAAATGGAGAAAAGATTGAAGTTGTCAAGGATTTCATTTTACTTGGATCCAAAATCAACAGCCATGGAAGCAGCTGTCAAGAAATCAAAAGACATGTTGCGTTCGGCAAATCTGCTGCAAAGGACCTCTTCAAAGTGTTGAAGAGCAAAGATGTCAACCTGAAGACTAAGGTGCACCTGACCCAAGCCATGGTATTTTCAATCACATCATATGCATGTGAAAGCTGGACAATGAATAAGGAAGATTGAAGAAGAACTGACTCCTTTGAATTGTGGTTTTGGCAAAGAATATTGAATATACCATGGACTGCCAAAAGAACGAAGAAATCTGTCTTGGAAGAAATACAACCAGAATGCTCCTTAGAAAAAAGGATGGCGAGACTGCGTCTTACATACTTTGGACATGTTGTCAGGAGGGATCAGTCTCTGGAGAAGGACATCATGCTTGGCAGAACACAGGGTCAGTGGAAAAGAGGAAGACCCTCAAAGAGATGGATTGGCACAATGGCTTCAACAATGAGCTCAATCACAACAACTATTGTAAGGTTGGTGCAGGACTGGGCAGTGTTTCGTTCCATTTTGTGTAGGGTTGCTATGAATTGGAACCGACTCAACGGCACCTAACAACAACAAGAACAATAAACACAGTTCTTTTATCCATTCATTCATTGGTGGGCACTTAGGTTGTTCCCATCATTTTTCTATTGTGAATAATACTGCAATGAATATGGGTATATATATGTCTATTTGTGTGACAGCTTTTATTTCTCCAGGATGTATTCCTAGGAGTGGGGTTGTTGGATCATATGGTATTTCTATTTCTAGCATTTTAAAGAGGCATCATATCTTTTTCCAGAGTGGTGGTACCATTTTACATTTCCACCAGCAGTCCATAAGTGTTCCAATCTCCCCAAAGTCTCTCCAACATTTGTTATTTTTCTGTTTTTATTTTTTTTTAATTGGTACCAATTGTATCTGGGTGAGATGGTATCTCATTGCAGTTTTGATTTGCATTTCTCTAATGGCTAATGATCGTGAGCATTTCCTTATGTGTCTGTTGGCTCCCTGAATATCTTCTTTGATGAAGTGTCTCTTCATATCCGTTGCACATTTTTCATAGGATTGTTTGTTTTACTCTGTTCTGTAGGGTCACTATGAGTCAAAATTGACTCAATTGCAGTGGTTTTGGGGTGATGTGTCCAAAAGTTCAACATCCATGGTAAGGATGCAATTCTGGTCTGTTCTAGGGTGGGGATTTAATTTGAGATGAAGAGGGAGCCTGAACCTTAGTCTAAACTATTCAGATCAGTACCCCAAAATGTAACTCAAATGCCAACTGGGGTTCACCCTCCTCTCCTGTGCAATTGCAAAGAATGGGAGTTCCAGAACATTTAATCTTGCTCGTATAGAACCTATACTATACATAGACCAGGAGGCAGTCCTTCAAACAGAACAAGGGATACTGCATGGTTTAAAATCAGAAAAAAATGCGCTTCAGGTTTGTACCCTTTCACCATACTTATTCAATCTATATGAAGAGCAAATAGTCCAAGAACCTGCATTATATGAAGAATGGGGCATCAGGATTGATGGAAGACTCATTAACAACCTGCATTATGGAGATGACACAATACTGTTTGGGGAAAATGAAGAGAACTTGAAGCATTTGCTGATGAAGATCAAAGACCACAGCCTTAAGTATGGATTACACCTCAACATAAAGAAAACACAAATCCTCACAAGTGTACCAATAAGCAACATCATGATAAATGGAGAAAAGTTTGAAATTGTCAAGGATTTCATTTCACTTGGATCTACAATCAACACACATGTAACAGTAGTCAAGGAATCAAATGACATAGTGCATTGGGCAAATCTGCTGCAAAAAACCTCTTCAAAGTATTAAAAAGCAAAGATGTTCCTTTGAGGACTAAAGTTTGCCTGACCCAGACTATGATATTTTCAATCACCTCATATGCATGTGAAAGCTGGGCAATGAATAAGGAAGACTAAGGAAGAATTGATGCCTTTGAATTACGGTATTGGAGAAGAATACTGAATATGTTATGGACTGCCAGAAGAACAAACAAATCTGTCTGGAAGAAGTACAGCCAGAATTCTCCTAAGAAGCTAGGTTGGTGAGACTTCATCTCATGTATTTGGGACATGTTATCAGGAGGAATCAGCCCCTGGAGAAGGACATCATGCTTGGTAAAGTAGAGGGTCATCCAAAAAAAAGGAAGACCCTCAACAAGATGGATTGACACAGTGGCTGCAACAACAATGGGCTCAAGCATAGCAATGATTGTGAGGATGGCACAAGAATAGGCTGTTCTGTTGTACATAGGGTCACTACTAGTCAGAACTGACTCAACTGCACCTAGCAACAACAACAATTTGAGGATCACAAAATAACATCCCATCATGCCCAGTACTTTGCCCCCTCACTTACTCTCCTTGCTGCTTTCTTCTTTCTTCTCTACAACCCCTACCTCCCAATCCCTGCCCCACCAAAAAAAAAATATGTTGCCATTGAGTCGATTCCAACTCATAGGGACCCTACAGGACAGCTTAGAACTGCCCTACAGGGTTTCCAAGGAGCAGCTGGTGGATTCAAACTGCTTGCTGACCTTTTGGTTAGCAACCAAACACTTAACCACTTTGTCACCAAGGTTCCACATTAATTTTCCCCCAGAGACTTGGCAATTCTCCATAAAGCAGAGTGCCTTCCCTCTTCTTATGAAGTTTTAGGCCTTGCCTTAGATTGAGTTCACAGCAAACCAACTCTGAGACAGAGTTGAATGGAAATTTATTTGGGATAAACTCTTAGGAGATACAAAAAAGTGAGAAATTAGGATTGAACAAAGTGAGAAGCTGATTTTCATTATGGTTACAACTGAGGCCTTAGAAGATCCCATAGGAGCTGTGAAGGTGGGATCATCCCTCAGAGTTGTCTCAAATTGAGTAAGGGGCTGGGACTTTGTATCCCCATATCAGCCAGTCAATGATTGCAGGGTGTTCCCTGAGACAGGAAGTGATTGCAGGCGAGGCAGTTCCCTGCAGCCATGTTCTCAGGTAGCTTCACAGATGATGTTCTCAGCAGCTAGAGGATGGGTGTCTCAGCCCTAAAGCTGGACCGGGGTAGAACATCATAGCACCTGATGCAATGTTGATGGGCACCTTGATCCAATTGGCTCAGCAGGCTCAATGTCTACTTCCAACCAGTATGTTTCCAAACATTTTCCTACAACATTTTCCCTACGACAAATTTTCATAGCAATTGTTAAGAGGATAAAAGTGCTTCCTCATTACCTTTTTAATCTCTGTGCTAAAAATAAAGCTATTCATTACCTGGCCTGAAGAGTAGCCACTCTTCAGGAGCCTTGGCCACCAGCCATCTTTAATGGAACTGATACCATCATGGATTTTTAATGGCAGCAGGTACCTTCTCAGGGGACTGGTGAGGGCCTTTGCAAATTCTGGGTTACTGAATTGGATGTCATGGAGATGGAAAGTTCCCTATTGAAGTATCAGGTCCAGCCTCCTACCATTTGGAAGACATGCCAACTCCCTTATAGACTAAGAATCAAATGATTCCTTGCATCATTTGTCCTTGGTCACATGCCAGAGATGTTGTAAAGAAATAATCAGAACCAATGTCTCCCACCTACCATAAGATGTTTTCAATTATTCCAGGAGACTGTACTCTCTTGGGTGGAAGCCAGTAATATCTTGCCTGGGAAGCTCACAGACAAGGGTAATGGAGCTTGGAATAAGAACAGGAGATACCACTGGCCCAGGTAGATAATGCTCTTATCTGATGAGCTCCAGACCTGGTCAGTAACATCCTACACCATCCTTATTGCCTTCAAGAGCTTTTTCAAGACTTGGCTTGCACAAGGGGTCTTCCCTGACTAGTTCTATTTTACAGGGCTATTGTCTTTACTTTTTTGAAGACCCTCAACTCTTCATCAAGTTGCCATCACACTATTTGACTCAGAGGAAGTTGCAAACGTTAATCTGTGTCTATGTCCCTTTGGAGGTGGTGCAGTGGTTAGGAGCTCAGGCTGCCAACCCAAAAATGTCAACAGTTTGAAAGCAACAGATGGTCCTTGGAAACTATATGAGGCAGTTCTACTCTGCCCTATAGGGTCACCATGTATCGGAATTGATTTATAGTCTGGCAACATGTTTATATCCCTTTACTCACAAACTAAATTTTAGCTGCTTGATAGCAATACATTTTTCCTCTTTTTGCCCATTTTTATCCCCAACCATAAAGTAGAGTTGGTATAAATGATGAATTTGTGCAGTTAAATGATATTGCCTACGTCCCTAAAAGATATGTATATTTTTAAATGTCTATTTGATTTATGATTAATAGCAAGGATGAAGGCTAAAATGAATTTTTAGAGAGAAATAAAATATAGCTGTTTTCAGTTATTTGAAGAGGCAGACTGTAGAAAAAGTAAGGTTGGCTTAGATGACAAAGTTCTATTTAACATTCAAGAGCTAATTGGCAATTGCATTAAAATGATACTTTGATAAATGTATGCAATGATACATGTATATTTTTAGATTAATAATTTATTTTAATTTATTGTTGAGATTTGTGTCTTCTCAACTAGGTTTTAGTTTAGCTTGAAGTATAATTTGAGCCTTTTTTGTGTGTGTTTACCACAGAATCTAACACAGTACTTTGCAGATAATAGACACTCATGAGACTTGTGTTAAATGAATGAATAACTATTAATTATTGAGACCCAGTGTCTTGCCCTGTCCCTGTTAGTTCCCTATCAAGTTTTGTTAATGCAGTGTTTCTCTCCCTCCATCTACAGCCTCTCACACCCGCTGATATTTATCTGAAATAGGTCTTGTTCTCACAGTTCGAGAAGCAATTAACTGTAATGACAAATATAATCTGGCTCATATGGTCAGTAAGTTAAGGCAATGTCCCATAATAGGTAATAAGTCCCCCGGTGTACAAATGGTTAATCACTATACTACCGACCTAAAGGCTGGCGGTTCGAATTCACCCAAAGGTGCCTCAGAAGAAAGGCCTGTGTGATCTACTTTCAAAAGGTCACAGCCATTGAAACCCCGTAAAACATGGCTCTAATCTGATGCAGATAGGGCTGCCATAAGTCAGAACTGACTCAACAGCAACTGTGTATAAACCACAGGATCTCTGTGATTTAACATGACAGACGTTCATTTTGCATGCCAATAAAGTCCAATATGGTGATCCTAGTTGGGTGGTAGCTCTTCTCAGTGTAAGAACACTCAGGTTCCTTCCACGTTGTGACTCCACCATCGTCAACACATGACTTTCAAAGTATCATGGTTGTTTGTGTCAAGCTGTTCAAAGGGCAAAGAGGATTGAGAACTGAAAATTGAGAAAAGAGGAGGGACAGGGAGTAGTGGAGCATATTACAGAAAAATAATGCATAAGAGTTTCAATTGCCATCTTTATGTTAATGATTTCTAGGTCTATTTGCCAGCCTAGATCTCTCTCCTGAGCTTTAGATTTCATATCCAACTACACACTGGTATCTCCACTTGGGTTTCCCATCCAAAACCCAAAAAACCAAAGCCATTGCTGTCGGGTCAATTCTAACTCATGGCGACCACAGGAGTTACAGGGTAGAACTGCTCTATAGGGTTTTCTTGGCTGTAATCTTTACAGAGGCAGATTGCCAGGTCTTTCTTTTGTGGTGTCACTGGGTGAGTTCTAACTTCCAGCCTTTCAGTTAGTAAAGCCAAAAAAAAAGCCAAACCCAGAGCCGTCGAGTCGATTCTGACTCATAGCAACCCTATAGGACAGAGTAGAACTGCCCCATGGAGTTTCTGAGGAGTGCCTGGTGGATTTGAACTGCCGACCCTTTGGTTAGCAGCCATAGCACTTAACCACTACACCACCAGGGTTTCCAAAGTTAGTAGTAGAGAGCAAACCATTTGAACCACCCAGCATGGTACAAACTGTTAATCCACTTGGCTGATAACTGAAAAGTTGGAGGCTTGAGTCCACCCAGTAGATGCCTCAGAAGGCCTGGCAATCTACTTCTGAAAAATCAACCACCGAAAACTCTGTGGAGCATGGTTCTACTGTCACACACTTGGAGTTGCCGTGAGTAGGAATTAGCTGGATGGGTTTCTCACAGGCCCTTCAGACTCAAACCATTGTCCTCACCATGCCTACTACTCCTCTTGGGTTTCTTGTGTAATGAAAGAAAAATACAGTTATTCATCACAGCAGGTACCTTCTAAGGCAGATAGCTCCTCTTTTTTAGAGGTTTCTATATTTTTGTGAGCATCTTTCTTGATGGGATTGTGTATGCCAGTGTAGGGTACAAGCTGAGACAAAGCTGAATTTCTTTTGATAGAAGAAAGAATAAAGTTGTTTTTTTCTTTTTTTCCTCTTTGGAGAGGGAGTGGGTGGAATCCAGGAGGCCAAGAATTGTGAGGAAAGAAAAGCAGAAAAGGAGGGGATGGATGAGAGATGAATAACCCTTTCATGTTGACATTATCTGAGGAGAATTCTGTAGAACTGAGTTACCTAACACAGATTTGAAAGTTGTTTGCTGTGAGTGATGTAAAACACTCATCTATATAATCTTCAGTAATCTCTAGCTTGCTCAGTAATGCTTTTGTAAGGATGAATTATTTTATAGATATTCAAAGAGGTACTGTAATTCTTACCTTGTTCAACACGGCAAAGAGCTGAGACAACAATATTCAAGCTTGAAAAAATTGGGGGATAGCAGAGGGTAAACCAAAAACCAAACCCATTGCCATCAAGTTGATTCTGGCTCATAATGACCCCATGTGTTACAGAGTAGAATTGCTCCATAGGGTTTTCTTAGCTGTAATCTTTATAGAAGCAAATCTCCAGGCCTGGTACATCCCCGATAATTAGCAAAAATTGTAGGGAGCATTCCAGAGTCTCACAGGCTGTGAAATTGGCAGAGAGGTAGGAATAAATTATACAAGAGGATCCCAGCAAGGATCCCAGTAGGCCATGATTCCAGTATTCTGTGGCTGTCCTCCATTTTGTGATTATAATTTTACGTTAAAGCGGATTGGGCACCCTTACCAGGTCACATCCCTGAGCCAACGTAAAGGGAGTTTTCCTGGGGTGTGGCCTGCACCACCTTTTATCCTATAAGAGATAAAAGGAAAGGGAAGCAAGCAGAGAGTTGGGAACCTCATATCACCAAGAAAGAAGCACTGGGAGCAGAGTGCATCCTTTGGACCTGAGGTTCCTATGCTGAGATGCTCCCAGACAAAGGGAAGGCCATTCATCAAAGGATCTTCCTCCAGAGCTGACAGACAGAGAAAGCCTTCCCTTCGGTCTGGTGCCCTGAATTTGGACTTCTGGCTTACTGGAAGTGAGACGATAAACTCTTTGTTAAAGCCATCCACTTGTGGTATTTCTATTACAGCAGCACTAGATACTAAGACCGTGATAGAATTCTTGCCTTCCATGTGGGAGACCCAGGTTCTATTCTCAGCCAATGCAGCTCAAGCTCAGTCACTACCCATCTGTCAGTAGAGGCTTCTGTGTTGTTATGCTGAACAGCTTTCAGGAGGGCTTCCAGACTAAGACAGCCTGGGACGAAAGGCCTCGTCAATCTACTTCTGGAAAATAGCCAGTGAAAGCAATTGATTTGATCCAATTGTGCATGGAATCCTCATGAATTGGGGCTGACTCCACAGCAGCCAGAGACAACAACCAGTAGAACTAAAATAGACAGCATGCTTTCCACATGACCTGAGGGACAGCACGGGTTCTAAGCAGAGCAGTGCTTTTCCTACTCCAGTGTGTGTGCGGATCCCCTGGGGATCTTGCTAAAATGCAGATTCCGGTTCAGTGGTCTAGGATGGGATCTGAGATTCTACATTTCTAACAGGTTCCCAGGTAATGATGATGCTACTGGTCTTCAGACCACACTTTGAGTGGACGGACAGAGATGACGGTAGCAGGGACCATACACATCTAACCTCTGCAAACCCTGTTCACAGCAGATTCCAACACACTAGCCTTCTTAGTCCACTGAAACATACTCTGCAGCTTCCTGCATTGATAATTTTGGCCACACCAGAGGCTCTTTTACCAGGAATACCCTTCTGGGAACCACCCCAACTACCAAAATTCTACCAAATAACCTAAGGCTAGGTCTACTCAAATCATACTTGCTCCAGGAGGCCTCCCTGATTCCTCTGGCTAATTAATAGCGCCTTTCATTTTATCATTTTCTTATGGAATTACCCATATTATTTTCCTTAATTTGATTACAGGAATGTAAGGATCTAAAGGTAGGGAGCCTATTTTACACAACACTAAACCAGTTGCTGTGGACTTGATTCCAGTTCATGGTGACTCCATGTGTGTCAGGGAATAACTGTGCTCCCCAGAGTTTTTAACGGGTGATTTTTCAGAAGTAGATCAGGCCTTTCTTTTAAGGTGTCTCTGGTGGACTTGAACTTCCAACCTTTCAGTTAGCAGCTGAACATGCTAGCCATGTGCACCACCCAGGGACTTTATTCAATGCTATTTATCCATAACACCAAACACAGGTGTTGCTATAACAGAAATACCACATGTGGGTGGCTTTAACAGACAGAAATTGATATTCTCAGAGTTTAGTAGATTAGAAGTCTGAATTCAGGGCACAAGTTTTAGGGGAAAGCCTTTTCTCTCTTGGCTGTAGGGGAAGGTCCTTGTCTCTTTTCAGCTTCTGCTCCTCAGATCCTTGTCGGTCAGCATGTGGCATGGCATCTATCTTCCCCCTTCTGTTTTTCCTTACTTCTTTGCCTAATCTGCTTTTTTATATCTCAAAAGTCATTGGCTAAAAACTCACCCTACACTAATATGGCCCCATTAACTTAACAAAGAAAATGTTATTCCCAAGTGGGATTACATTCACAGGTATGTTGTTGTTGTTAGGTGGCGTGAGTAGGTTCCAACTCATAGTGACCCTGCATACAACAGAACAAAATTCTCCTCTTTCCTATGCCATCCTCACAATCATTGCTGTGTTTGAGCCCAGCGTTGCAGCCACTGTGTCAATCCATCTCGTTGAGGGTCTTCCTTTTTTTCTATGACCCTCTACTTTACCAAGCATGATGTCCTTCTCCAGGGACTGGTTCCTCCTGATAATATGTCCAAAGTATGTGAGACAAAGTCCTGGCATAGTGGTTAAGTGCTACGGCTGCTAACCAAAACGTCGGCAGTTCGAATCTGCCAGGTGCTCCTTGGAAATTCTATGGGGGCAGTTCTACTCTGTCCTATAGGGTTGCTATGATTTGGAATGGACTTGATGCCAGTGGGTTTTTTTTTTTTTTTTAATGTGAGATGAAGTCTCCATCCTTGCTTCCAAGGAACATTCAGGCTGTACTTCTTCCAAGGCATACTTGTTTGTTCTTCTGGCAGTTTATGGTATATTCAGTATTTTTCACCAACACTGTAATTCCTCAGTCTTCCTTATTCATTGTCCAGCTTTCGCATGCATGTGAGGTAATTAAAAATATCATGGCTTGGATCAGGTGCACCTTAGTCCTCAAAGTAACATCTTTGCTTTTCAATACTTTAAAGAAGTCTTTTGCAGCAGAACTGTCCCCTGCAATTCGATGTTTGATTTCTTGACTGCTGCTTCCGTGAGTGCTGATTGTGGATCCGAGTAAAATGAAATCCTTGACAACCTCAATCTTTTCTCCATTTATCATGATGTTGCCTACTTGTCCAAATGTGAGGAGTTTTGTTTTCTTTATGTTGAGGTGTAACCCATACTGAAGGATGTAGTCTTTGATCTTCATCATTAAGCGCTTCAAGTCTTCTTTGCTTTCAGCAAGCAAGGTTGTGTCATCTGCATATCAAAGCTTGTTAATGAGCCTTTCACCAATCCTGATGTCATTTTCTTCTTTATATAGTCCAGCTTCTCAGCATACAGATTGGATGAGTATGGTGAAAGGACACAACCCTGATGCACACCTTTCCTGATTTTAAGCTGCGCAACATCCCCTTGTTCTGTCAGAATGACTGTCTTTTGGTTGATGCACAGTTTCCACATAGAGGTATCCCAATGTTGTTGAGTTGATCCCAACTCATAGCAACCCTATAAGATAGAGTAGAACTGACCCATAGGGTTTCCAATGAGTGGCTGGTGGATTCAAACTGCTGACCTTTTGGTTGGCAGCCAAGCTCTTAACCACAGTGCCATCAGGGCTCCACATAGAGGTATAGAGGTTAGGATTTACAGCGCGTAGTTTTAGATTACACAATTCAATCCATAACACAGGGCTGCATTCATATTGAATGCTCAGTATTTTCCACTGGATTAAATTAACTGAGGAATACAGGATGAAATTGGCCATAGAGCTATATGAAAGCAGGGAAGAGCCTTCTCAAGTAATCCCTTTTTAGGGATGTTTGATCTGTTCCTTGTCTCTGGAGCCTCCCAGTAGCAGATCAGGAGAACTGACTAATTGAGGTGGTAACCTATAGCCAACAGCTAAGTCCAGACAGTTTGACTTTGTGCCAACCAAAATCATTCAAGCAGTCAATACGCAGAATGTAAAAAAAAAAAATTTTTTTTTTTTTTTTTTTAAGGAGGAAAAGATATTTGTTGATTAACTGAATTCCTCTTCTTTACACCATTTGTTTTGGCTTGATCTATATACACCGTAAATTTCAGTCCACAGAGAATTAATTTTCTCTCCATTTATGAGCACTTTTTTTCATTCCCCTACTAACAGATTTTCATTTTTCTCTGTCCAATTTCTGGGGTGAATCTAAGCCTATATTTAAAATGAGATGAAAAATGAAAACATAGCCAAAAATACAAAAGTCATGAATGAACGAATCCAAAGTTTGTTTTAATTACATTTAAGCAGACTACTTGGGGACAAAGGCTATTATTATACTAACAGATGACAGGAAAAAAAAAAAAAAAAAACTAACTTCTGTTTTATTCCTTTTTTTCCATTAGGAAAAATTATCTTTTAATAAGGGAGGCTAGACTAACCATGAATAAATAGGACAGGGCTGAAGCCCCAATAGAAAGAAAGCTAGTTAGAGAACTCTTGACAGTCTTGATGAATCCGGTATACATACCCAGGCCTTAGAAATCGCAGACTCCAAACTTGAGGCAGGTGCGGATGTGGCTACTGCAGTGCCCCCCAACCTCGGGTACTCCTCTTCCAGCACCCGGCAGTCATCCTCTGCATAAGGTCAGCTCAGGCAAGTCCCACTGCATATGCATCCATGGTCCCCGCCCTCCCAGGTTTCCCTTGTGTGTGCACAGCCCAGGCGGTTTCACTCCTCTAGGAGCAGAGGGGCCCAAAGAGCCTGGAGGGCCAGGGGAGGGGACTTCTGAGGCAGGGGAGAGAATGGCCACCCGACCTGCTCTGCGGGGCTTTGGTGAACGATGAAGTACCAGCGGCGGTGACACCTAGGTGACACCTAGAGCACTGCAAAACTTCGCTGTTGCTGGTGCAGCTGCTACTCCCCTCCGTGCTAAATGGCGGCCGCCAAGAGGACAAGGGCCCTGGGCCCTGCGCAAGTCTGCAGGGCAGCCGGGGAATGTGGAGCCTGGAGGCAGCTGACTTCCTGTAAATGCAGCAGGGCACAGAGCCCACCGCTGAAAGTGGAGCGGGAGAGTCCCCGGTTCCCAGATAACCTCAGCAGCGCCGTCGGGGGAGACGGCGCATATAACGTGATGTTGGCACAACGTCCAAGTCACATTTCACAGAACTTATCACAGACATTAAGTGATGTATGATTGTATTGAACAATATTCAGTTGTGATCCAGAGGATTTTAATTGCTCATTTTTAGAAGTAGATCACCAGGCTTTTCTTCCTAGTCTGTCTTATTCTGGAAGCTCTGCTAAAACCTGTCCACCATCGGTGACCCTGCCAGTATTTGAGGCACCGGGAACACAACTTCCAGAATCACAACAACACGCAAGCTGCCGCGGTGCGGTAAACTGATAGATGAGCGGTGGCCATCCTTGTAGCAAGGTTCCTTTTGTCTTCTGCCTCCTGCAGGGTCTTTTCTGGGTGGCCAGAAGCTCTTGGAATGACCGGAGCATATATAGGCATTTGTTTGTTGTCTTCCAAAAGCCACCTCAGTGAGGAGCAGGTGCCGCTAAGCGGCCGCAGACTGGGGAGGGCTGGTGTGCAAAAAGTGGTGCAGCTCCTAATCACAAGGTACTGAGGCTTCTTGGAATCAGCATTCACCCGACGTTTTTGGCTGCACACTGTTTAGGAAATCAAGGACGTGGATATATTAAACGATGCTCTTCCTGGCCTGGCATGACTTTGCTGTTGTTGCCTGAGGAAGTGCTGGTCTGAGCATATTTTCATGGACATCAAGGCATCCTTTTAATAAGACTTTCAAGCTTTGAGAACATCTCTGATGGCAAGTAACTCCCACTCCCAAGGTGAGTGGTTGATCATCACCACGGCGAACTTCCCATGGAAGTAGACTCGAAGGATGGCGCTCCTGAAGTTGGGGTTCTCTTAGGATAGGGTGGCCCCTCCACCATACTACAGACAGTATTTTGTTGAATAGAATTGAAATAGGCTAGAGGGAGCCAGAATTGGGGTAACCAGTTGTCACCAAGTTGATTCTGACTCATGGTGACCCATGCATGTGTTGCAGAGTAGAGCTGCACTCCATAGGGTTTTCATGGTTGTGATCTTTCTTCTGAAGCACCTCTGAGAGAGTTTGAACCTCTAACCTTTTGGTTAATAGCGGAATACTCAACCATTTGTGCCACCCACGGAGGGACTCAGAATAGGGGTGGAGCTAATGAGTTCTTCCACCATAAGGACAATGCAGAAACCGAACTTTGGATTACTCTCTTCCCTGTCTTGAGGAGATGTTTATGGGTAAAGACAAGCAGAGTAAGAAATGAGTGATAATAATTCCAATTGTTGGGGATATTTGATTAATGGGTAGCTAGTGGTTTCCACTTTGATACCAGAGAGCCATTGTCCTGGATAATGCAGACTCCTTGGCTGGACAGAACATGGCTCCCAAGAGTCCATCTCAGGACTTTCAAGTGTGTGTATTTCTAGACTAGTGAAACAGATGATAGATGATGGACACCAATGGTAAAGGGACTCATCAGTGCCAAGTCATTGCTGTGTCATGGGATGCCTTCCTTATATTTTTAAGATATAGACTACAGTTCCAGTTTTAGTGGTCAAGCAAAATGTGGGTCATTAATTTAGAAGTGAGTCAAGGGAATCATACAGGCCAAGCAACTTCATTGTTTACCTCTGTAAACCAAAGTGTGCTTAGAAGATAGGCTTTTACATAGGAGCTTCCTAAATATGGATGAAATTTTAGATGTGCAGGTGGTCTAGTTTTGCAAAACCATGCTCCATGAAATGCAAATTAAAATTATAAGAAGACAAGATTGTGTGGAGCCTTAGACTATCTGCAAAGATTTATTTTTAAAACATCTGAAGCAAATGGCAAAATGTTAACATTTGTCAAATATCATCAATGAGGACATGGATGTATACTGTTTTATTTTCCACAGTCTTCTGTGTCTCTGAAACATACTGTAATAAACTAGTTTTACAAGTTGAAAACATAGAATACACATACCGTATGGAGTTAGCCCTGGTACTTGGGATCAGAAGGATCCACAATGACCACAGATGGTAACCACCTCCTCCCTCCTATGCGGAGTTTTAAATCTTTATCTCACCAACTGTCAGGAAATGAACTGTGGAACTCTTGCGGAGATTAGGATAAATTGGCAACTCTTATCTTTGTCAACTTCAAGGGTTTGCTTGGTTTGTATGATATATATTTTCTTGTTTGGTCAGTTTTGATTTAGTTCCTGAAATGCTCGATGTAACTTATCTTTACATTTACATTCCCTGGCCACAGAATTTGACATGGCTGGATACATGGTCTCATTTCGTGATCATTTAAACTTTATGTATTCTAGTTATACCATGGAAGACCTGATTCTTTGTTGGAAAATGATTGCTAGGTTCAGTAGGAGGTCTGATGGCACCTTCCTTGGAGTTACTGAAGAATAGAGTGATTGCTTCCCTGTAGGACAAACTTGCTGTAACTTACGCAGGAAATGTCTTAACAAATGCATATATGAAGTATAAACCTTAGCATAATTTTTTTATTGAAAAAAAAAAAAAAAAACCCAGCCAAACAAAACAATCCTTGAGGAAGACCAGAGTTCATCTTTTAGAGGTCAAATTCTGCAATGCAATTGCTCAAGACATGAATCTAGTAAGTAAAGTTAAAGGGAATCCTGTCAGTAAAAAATGGATTGGCTGCAAGTAACAGATTACCCAGCTTGCAGATGCTGCTCAGCCATCTCCATAAGACCTAAACTATTTCTATGCTTCTGTTCTACCAACTCCAGCATGTTAACATATCATTTTCATGAATGTAAGATGGTCGACACCAGAGGTGGAGCCAAGATGGTGGAATAGACAGATGTTTCCAGTGAGCCCTCTTTACAACAAAGACCCCAAAAAACAAGTGAAACAAGTATATTTGCGACAAGCTGGGAGCCCTGAGCTTCAAATGCAAGTTTAGAACTGAGGGGCAGGGGAAGGAAGAGGCTGTTCACAAGTGCAGAGGAGTTACCTGACCTGAGTCGCAGGGAGCCCTCAGGCACCGTTCCTGGAGTGGTGGCGGCAGCAGGCTGGTATGAGCTTTCAGCCACAGTTTCCTCAAGGAGAAGCAGCCACACAGCCTACTCAGAGCTCCGGAACTTGAGAAAAATGGTGCTCTCGGCAAAAGCTAAGTACTTGCATATACTTTATCACGTCACCCACCCCCAAGCCAGCTTCAACAGCCGAATTCCCTGGCCCTGAGATAGGCACTGCTGAGCACTGAGTGCCATCCTCCTGGCCTTGGAGAAGGGAAAAAAATTGCATTTGGGGGAAAAAATAATTTGCTAGCTCCACTAACTGGGCAAGCTCAGACCAGAAGCGGCTCCTGTCCAGGCATAAACCATCCATGGACTTTGAGCACCTTTCCCTTCTGCATGGACCTGTGAGGGCCTATTTCAGGAGAAAAGGCCATTGTTGGCAGACTCCAACCATTTCAGCTGTGTGGTGGCGAGGTGGGTGTTTGATATTTGACATTGCTTTGCCTATCAAACAGGGTCTTCACCTACCCATACCAGGGACCAAAGGACTGGTCTTCACCTACCCACACCAGGGACCTAAGGACTGGTAGCTTCACTCACGTCACCCAGCCACCTGTGACAGGGGTCCAAAGACAACTGGTACCTCCCAGTCCTTACAACCAAAAACTTTGGGTGCCCATGGTCGCTCTGCAGAACCCACCCACCTGCACACTCTAGGGAACAGGGACGTGCTTTCCTCAGAGACACTGGGGGGTTACTTCTCAGCCCCTGCCTTGTTCAGAGCATGACCCCCTGCTGCAATCAGATACCGGTACATATGCCAATCACCCCTGCTCCTCTAAGACTGTAGGACAGAGCCTGTACCACACATATGATGATCAGCTACCTGGAAACCTGAGCTGAATTCATACAGGAAAACTGAATGGACTCCTAGACTGATATACCTGATAACAGCTCTAGCCATTTGGGGACAGGACATCAGAGCTCCAAAGGCGAAAATAATCAAGCTAGCTCACTCAAGCAACCTATTTGGGCATATCAAAACAAAACAAAGCAGAAGCTACGACACAGTAAGCAAGCATAAACTAATATGATAACTTATAGATGTCTTGGAGACAACAGTCAATATCAAGTCACATAAAGAAACAGACCATGATCACCTCAACAAGCTCTCAAAACGAAGAATCCAGGTATTTTCTAGATGAAAGTGCATTCCTGGAATTACCAGATCCAGAATACAGAAGTTAAATACACAGAACCCTTCAAGACATCAGGAAGGAAATGAAGCAATATGCAGAACAAGCCAAGGAATACACAGATAAAGTAACTGAACAAGTTAGAAAGATTATTCAGGAACATAATGAAAAGTTTAATAAGCTGGAAAAATCCATAGACAGCAATCAGAAATTCAAAAGATTAACAATAAAATTACTGAAGTAGACAACTCGATAGAAAGTCAGAGGAGCAGAATTGAGCAAGTAGAAGCTAGAATTTCTGACCTTGAAGATAAATCACTTGGCACTAATATATTTGAAGAAAAACAGATAAAAGAATTTAAAAAAAATGAAGAAATCTTAAGAATTGTGTTTGACTTTATCAAGAGAAATAATATATGAGTGATTGGAGTACCAGAACAGGGAGAGATAACAGAAAATACAGAGAGAATTGTTGAAGATTTGTTGGCAGGAAACTTCCCTGATATTGAGAAAGATGTGAAGATATCTATCCAAGATACGCATCGAACTCCACATCAGGTAGATCTTAAAAGAAAGTCACCAAGACATATTATAATCAAACTTGCCAAAACCAAAGATAAAGAGAGACTTATAAGAGCAGCGAGGGATAAATGAAAAGTCACCTACAAGGGAGAGCAAATAAGAATAAGCTCGGACTACTCAGAGGAAACCATGCAGGCAAGAAGGCAATGGGATGACATATTTAAAAAAAAAATTGAAGGAAAATAATTACCTGCCAAGAATCATATATCCATCAAAACTGTCTCTTAAATATGAAGGTGAAATTAAGACATTTACGGATAAACACAAGTTTAGGGAATTTGTAAAAACTAAACCAAAACTACAAGAAGTACAAAAGGGAGTTCTTTGGTTAGAAAATCAATAACATTAAGTATCAACCCAAGGCTAGAACACTGGGCAGAGCAACCAGAAGTCAACCCAGATTTTGGGGGGGGGGGAGCACGATTATAGAAAACAAAACCAAAAAAAAAGCATGATTATAGAAAAAAAAAGCTCAAAACAGGATAACAGTGATGTTATTATATAAAAGAAGACAACATTAAAATAATAAAGAGGGACTAAGAAATGTAATCATACACCTTCCATATGGAGAGGAAGATATGGCAATACACAGAAATAAAAGTTAGGTTTAAATTTAGAAAAATAGGGGTAAATAATAAGGCAACCACAAAGGAGACAAACTATCCTACTTACCAAATAAAATGCAAGAAAAAAATACAGACTCAGCAGAAACAAATCAACAGCAACATAAACGAGGAAAGGACAATATATAAAGATAATCTACTCAGCACATAAAATTAAGTGGGAAAAAGAAGCTGTCAACACACAAAAAAAGACATCAAAATGATAGTACTAAATTCATACCTATCCATAATTACCCTGAATGTTAATGGACTAAATGCACCAATAAAGAGACAGAGAATGGCAGAATGGATTAAAAACAAGATCCATCTATATGTTGCCTACAAGAGACACACCTTAGACATAGAGACACAAACTAAAACTAAAAATATGAAAACAAATATATCAAGCAAACAACAATCAAAAAAAGAGCAGGAGCAGCAATATTAATTTCTGATAAAATAGACTTTAAAGTTAAATCCATCATAAAGGGTAAGGAAGGACACTATATAATGATTAAAGGGACAATTTACCAGGAAGACATAACCACATAAAATATTTATGCACCCAATGACAGGGCTGCAAGATACATAAAACAAACTCGATCAGCATTGAAAAGTGAGATATACAGCTCCACAATAATAGTAGGAGACTTCAACACACCACTTTTGGTGAAGGACAGAACATCCAGGAAAAAAGCTCAATAAACACATGGAAGATCTAAATGGCACAATCAACCATCTTGACCTCATAGACATATACAGAACACTCCACCCAGAGCAACCAAGTAAACTTTCTTTTCTAGTGCACATGGAACATTCTCTAGAATAGACCACATATTAGGTCATAAAGAAAGCCTTAGCAGAATCTAAAACATTGAAATATTACAAAGCATCTTCTCTGATTATAAGGCCACAAAAGTAGAAATCGATAGCAGAAAAAGGAGGGAAAAGAAACCAAACACTTGGAAACTGAACAATACCCTGCTCAAAAAAAGACTGGATTATAGAAGACATTAAGGATGGAATAAAGAAATTCATAGAATCTGATGAGAATGAAAACACTTCCTATCAGAACCTTTGGGACACAGCAAAAGCGGTGCTCAGAGGCCAATTTAGGTCAATAAATGCACAGATCCAAAAAGAAGAAAGGGCCAAAATCAAAGAATTATCCGTACAATTTGAACAAATAGAAAGAGAGCAACAAAAGAAACCCACAGGCACCAGAAGAAAAGAAATAATAAAAATTAGAACAAAAGTATATGAAATAGAAAACAGAAAAACAATTGAAAGAATTAACAAGACCAAAAGCTGGTTTTGAAAGAATCAACAAAATTGATAAACCACTGGCCAAACTGACAAAAGAAAAAGAGGAGAGGAAGCAAATAACCTGAATAAGAAATGAGATGGGTGATATTACAACAGACCTGACTGAAATTAAAAGAATCATATCAGATTACTATGAAAAATTGTACTCTAACAAATTTGAAAACCTAGAAGAAATGGATGAATTCCTAGAAACGCACTACCTACCTACACTAACACAAACAGAGGTAGAATAACTAAATAGAGCCAAAACAAGAGATTGAAAACATAATCAAAAAACTCCCAACAAAAAAAAAGCCCTGTCCAAGAGAGCTTCACTGCAGAGTTCTACCAAACTTTCAGAGAAGAGTTAACACCACTACTATTAAAGGTATTTCAGAGCATAGAAAAGGATGGAATGCTACCAATCTCGTTATACGAAACCAGCATGTCCCTGATACCAAAACCAGGTAAAGACACCACAAGTAAAGAAAATTATAGACCTATATCCCTCATGAACGTAGATGCAAAAATCCTCGACAAAATTCTAGCCGATAGAATTCAACAACATATCAAAAAAATAATTCACCATGACCAAGTGGGATTCATGCCAAGTATGCAGGGGTGGTTCAACATTACAAAAACAGTTAATATAATACATTATACAAATAAAACAAAAGAAAAGAATCACATGATTTTATCAATTGATGCATTAAAGGCATTTGACAAAGTCCAACACCCATTCATGATAAAAACTCTCAGCAAAATAGGAATAGAAGGAAACTTCCTCA